>NC_044001.1:19634053-19941745 GCF_902150065.1 Myripristis murdjan | reverse complement strand
GGTTTATAAATCCAAAACATAAAAAATTAACTAAAGTATACATACATACAATGAGATGTATATCGAATCGCACTAAATCTAATATAGTGAAAATGACCAGAATCAAGAGTGAAATGCGTCGTGAGAGCATCAGAAACATTGTAAGTAAACATGTTGCAGCACTGAACAGTGATTACAGTCACGTTATATGGACTGACGATAGACAGTGTTATTGCTACACAACATCGAGTCCAGCAAAGGGAACAAAATAACCCTAGTTAAGCGCCAGAAACACACAACCACTTGTGGCTGTCACTGGCACCGTGTCTGCACGGTAGTTAAAATAGCCTCTCCTGTAGTCTCGTCCCCGCTAACGTAACGTTACTTCATAGCAACGATGTCGACTGCAACCCAGACACTTCCAATACAGTGCAAAGCCTCCACTGGACTAGCGATAAATATACACTAACGTTAAGTAACCTAATCACCCGACTGCATACATGGCTCAAACAGTGCTAAGCTACCTAGCCAGGCTAACCAACGTTATGTTAGGTCGAGCTGGCAAAGTTAGGAAAACAGCAAAAAACAGACCTCGCATTCCCTCAAGTGCTCCTTCGGTGACGCTCGACCAGAGTAAATACGTCGTCAAAATTTCCATGACATGCTCCGGCGGCTCCTGTTCTCTAAATACATGTAGATATACACATGTATCATTGTTTGTAACATTAGCAGGTAACTGGTGTGTTAAAACACTTTGGAGCTACAGAGGCATTCGGCGAAAAGCCCACATACACCGAGGCAGCAAAATGGCGAATACATGTCGCAAACGGAGCGCTTCCATGGTGACGCGAGCTCCCGTCTCCAGGAGCTCGGGGGGCTGTCACGTGTGTGCGGCGCAGGATGCTATCAAAAGTAAATAAGAAACAAGCAGCGTTGGACGGGCCCTCGCCCCCCTGTGCACGTCGGGGATGGCGCGCGTCGAAGTGCAGATAATTCGTCCGTTTATGCCATTTTGAAGTGTATTTTTCGGTGCTTTTATTTTGAAAGAGTTTTGGGCTTTTATTTTGAAAGGCCGCGGAAGTCCTGGTGTGTGACCGACACGAGTACTGGCAGCTGTGGCATGATCACAGCAAAATGCAGGCAGACAGAGAAATCCTCATTCAATCCAATGGAGAAATCCATAAA
This sequence comes from Myripristis murdjan, assembly GCF_902150065.1. Classification (NCBI taxonomy): domain Eukaryota; kingdom Metazoa; phylum Chordata; class Actinopteri; order Holocentriformes; family Holocentridae; genus Myripristis; species Myripristis murdjan. The sequence continues at coordinate 19,940,581 of NC_044001.1, read as the reverse complement.
ACCCACTCCTGTTTGAGGGATCACAGCTCGGTCACCGTTTGAGTTACAGACTTGATTCAAAGGTTAAACGAGTCACGAGACTCGGATCTATAAATCTCCCATTTACATGATTTTGCTATCTTTAGTTTGAGTGTTTTCTGCTCCCTCTGAGCTCTTACAATGGGTGTGTATTGCGCATTCCTGAGGCAGCTAGAGTGAGTCACATGTCCAGGCAGAGTGCAGAGCAGAGCACACCAGAGTCAAAAACATTTGAAAACTCTTCACAGCTCCCACAAACTTGGTCCAATCCACATCAAAACTACATGTTTTGGTAGGAAGTTTTGTCCTCTTTCCATCTGCATAGTTTTCAAAGCCGTCAGACTTTTACTTTAGACTCCAGGGGCCTAATTAGTGCCAAGTGTCAGCCTCTGCACACCAAACTCCATGGGAAAAAATGAGGTTTTGGTTTTGGCCACTGACTTTGAGGGCTTATAAAATCCAAACGATTCAAATTAATAAGTCTTTAGCAACTTTTGTTCAGCACTGTGTCCTCTGTCATCTGTTAAATTTTCAAGCCGCTGCCATTTACGCCCTGGGAGGAGATAGATTTTGTTCAAAGCGGAATTTTGGCCGAGAATGTGAACATTCCAACGCAAATTGCGGACTTCCTGTTGGTTTTAGAGGGGGGGTGTCAGCGGGTGATTTGTAGGCCTTGATGAGACCTACATTTCGGCGTTGGTTTGGTGTTTCTATCACATTCCTGTGGGCCACAGCGGCTGCCTTTGTGTGCCTAGGTGGCGCTACCGAGCCCATTTTTGGACTTAGGGGGTCCGTTTGTCCATTTTATCAAATTTTTCACCAGACCTGGCCTGCATGCCGAATTTGGTGAGTTTTTGAGCATGTTTAGGGGGTCAAATTAAGGCCTAATGACACGAGATAATAATAATAAGAAAAAAAAACGAAGCAAAAACAATAGGGCTTCGCACTGTTCCAGTGCTCGGGCCCTAAAAAGAAAGAAATTAAATGAGAATAAGAACCTCTAAACTAAATAGAATTATATGGCTGACCGGGATTCTTAATGTTTTCATTGTTGTCTACTCCAACGATCAATAATGAAATATACTGTACATTATTTTATATTAGGCCTATTATTACTGTCTCAATCCCCTGAGTTCACAGGTGTTCCCTCATTAACCTCACGAAATTAACCGTTTAACTTTGGTAGAGTCTGTGGAATAAATATGGAAAAAGGAGGACTAATATTAGACAATTGGTCTTACTGTGAGAACCATGTAGACTCAACAATCGTGTGCCTATTCCACTATTTGTCAGTTGAGTCTACGGGGTCCTCACTTCAAATCAACCCCTGGCAATTTTGCAGAATGCACCTTTAAAAGAATCTAGTTTGAACTTTTACCTTTTTATAAGTGCATAGAAAAGATCACACCTAACACAGTTACTCTTTTGAAAAAGTAACTCTAACTTTTACCGAGTACATTTTAAATGAACAACTTTTTACTTTTACTGCAGTAGACTTTCACAGCAGTACTTCTACTGAAGTAAACTATGAACAAAGTACAGTACTTCTACTTGAGTAGCCACTGTCTATTGGTTGATAAATAATAAATGATAAATAGTTAGTACATACTGCAATAACCAATAAAAATAATCTGTCCAGCAGACTCCATTGTTCAAGATATTGTGATACTTTGTGTGGCAGGTGAGATATAGCTGAGCAGATGTTGCTCATCTGTAAAATCCTTTATTACATGTCTTTATTACATCTACATTTTAAATCATCTGCGTTTTTATGTGGAAACAACATTGACCAATAATATATCCTTATGGAAGTTTTTTTTTTGTTTTTTTTTTTTTACTCCAAAATAGTAAACACAGCATTTCAAGCTCTAGTTCAAACATGATGCATCTTACACATACATAATCAGTGAGGGGGGGGCAAACCACATATGAGTCAATAAAAGAGACAGACATTATTTTATTGCATCCTTTCACCTATATGAGGATATCTGGATTTTCGCTGTGGTCGACTGATTTGGTGGCACACCTGTATACAATTTTTAACACATTCAGTTGCAGTCAGCATCTTTTTTAGCTATAAGGTAATGTTATCCAGGGTATTAGTCAGTTGGTGTGCAACCTGTTCCTATGTATTTCCATCAGCAAAAATTACTGTACCACCAGCATACATTATAATATTGGTGTCAGAGCAAACAGATGGCATATTACTAAAAATAGTGTGCGTCTATACATCCATAGTTTCATTGGTAAATAACTGTAAACAATTCTTTAAAAAAAAAATAAAAAAAAAAGACAGACAGACTTTGTTAGTAGATGTAAATGAAGAAGTAGTTTGCATTCACTTGCAATTTTCTGAAACACTTCTTTCATGCTCAAAACTCTCCTGTGCAGTGTGCAGCCACTATTTCACATGTTTAAACATTTTGGGAAGCATATTTAGCCTCCATAACTGTGGACATGCTGAATTACAAATTATTGTATTATGCAGGTTCTGCCCATATTAACATGTAGGCTGTGGCTCCACTTACCCAGCAACTGGCTGTGAACTCTGTCTCAGGACAGCTTAATACACCCTGCACCCTCAGCAGGGATAGTCATTGCCCACATATGAACATATGAATATTTTTCTTTAGGGTGTAATAGTCATCGCCCTCATTGCTATTTCACTGAGTGCAGGGCAGAACATAGAAATGAGGGAACAAAGACCTAGGGCCTACAACAAAAGAAGAATAAATACTGAGAGAGCTAAGGATGATGTAGGTTAAAGGAACAAGACCATTGGTCAGAGGGGTATTAATAATAATGGTATATTTCATGATTTTTTTTTTCTGCAAGAGTAAAACAGGTACTTAAATTACAATGTGCTCAGTTGTTACTTGTACAGTAAAGTAAAACAGGTAAGTAAAACCTAGAATAAAACAGGTACTTAAATTACCTTGTGCACAATTCCCCTCATAGTGGATATTTAAGACGTAGAATAGATATATGAAAACAGTGTATTTATAGGGATGTTCTAGTTCGAAAACATTTGAGAGGCAGGAGCACAAAATGTCCTTGTCTATTGTAACTTAGCCCACACTGAATCTTTTCTGCTTTATTTGAGTTACAGTAGAGGGAGACAGGACAGGTCCTGTCTCCCTCCACTGTAACTGGAGAGAGGGGATGACATGCAGCAAAAGGCCCAGGTTTGAATTTGCATGACCATTTGTCAGCCTTGACAAATACTCTATCAGGTGAGCTACCGGGGCGCCTTAACTGATCAAATTCATAATGGAAATAAATTAATCTTCGATTAACATCCCCAGTTGTGAACCCAAGTGGTGTGGGGTAAAACTATTCTGTGTCAGTACAGCATCATTACAATGAGTATTGGCCATGTTCCCCAGTGTCTCCATGTGTCACAACCACGACTTCAAAATGACTGTACAGTCAGCTTCATCTTAATGTACTTTATGGTGACAATCAAACAGATGTGGGTCTTCAGTCCAGCCCTCAGGGGCTCCTCACAAATTCCACTTCCCCCATATACAAGTTGTTCTTGGGCTAAAGCACACCTAAACTACTCAGTAAAGCTATGACTCATTAAATATGAACTGAATGGGAAAATTTGGGGTCTCTGAGGACTGGACTGAAAATCCCTGTAATATAATAAAACCTTAGCTATTCGACTTAAAACGGTGCAACTGATGGACAGCGAGCACATATACAGTGTAACTAACCCCCTGTTTGCACTTGGTTTTAACATACATTTTGTGTGTTTCGGACACAAACAGACAGCCGAGACACATCACGATTTACACTTGTCTTTATCATGTATCTCAAAAGCGTCTTTAGCTGACCACTTGTGTGCAGATTTCATTACTGCCCACATCACTTCATTCACTACTTTATTGGCGTGCAGGTATCAGGACTCATTAGCATTTACACTACAAATGAAATGTGGTCAAATGTGTCCAAGCCCACCTAAGTAAATGGTTTGAGTGACTGGATCACACTGCATCTTTGTGGTTGTTAACACTTGTGTTTAGTGCCATCCAGTTGTGATCCAACCACCCAAACACGTTAAAACCAAGTGTAAACAGCGCCTAAATCAAACACTGACATCTATCCACATCAACACACATCAGCAAATATTATTTTAGCAGTCAGAATCAGAATCAGAATCAGATATACTGTATTGATCCCCAAAGGGAAATTGGGTCAGTTGCAGAGAAGAATTAAACTATAACAAAACAACAAAGAAGAAATAAGAAATATAAAAATATGTATAAAAAAGGATGGATTATGTGTGTTATGATTTTCCTGACGTTTTACTTATGTGAGGTTGAGCAAAAATGCAAGACACCATAAATGGCCAAACATTTTCTCTCAGACATTTGTTACGCCCCTGATATTAACCACCATCATTCTTGCACCTAGGCCACACATTTGGAGACGGCTGCACGTGTGCTTTTATTTTGAAGTCGGCGGAAGTGGATCTGCTGTTCTTCGGCGGCTTGCTATTACAACAGGAGCTCCTCGTAGCTTCAGATGTGGCTAGCTTGGCACTAGGTTGTTTTTCTGACAGCCGCCCGGGGTTCTTACAGACCGCTGCTGAATTTCGCCACTGCAACATCGATCTTTTACAGCGGCACATCAGACGCACAACAAGTCACAGGTTTGCGTTTTATGCACTTGACGTAATTACAGCTTGACGTTGTCTGACAGCTAAGGCTAATGATACGTTTCTGTATTTTTCAGCCATGTTACTGTATATCAATCAATGATGCAGCTAGCCACAGTATCCGTGTTTATTTTTAGCAGCTAACCTGCACTGACTGCAGTGCAACGAAATGGAGAAACGGGCGCTGTGTATTTGCTGGAGTCGTGTCTAGTTAACACTGCGTTGGGTTGATGTATGCTACCTTTTCCCTCTGTGGAACTAAACGGGGCATTCGTGTGAGGTGTTTCCGCACTAGCTAGCATTGCTAAGTTGCTATCGAGCCCTTTTCAGTGTATTAGCTGGCGTTGTTTCCGGATGAAATGTGAAGCAGTGAGTCTTTATCGGTGAGTGTGTCTATGTCCTTCGTTCAAATCAAGCCAAGGCCTCAGTCAACAAGCTAACCTTAGCTGACGTGAACGCGAGTCTACCTTAAACAAACAAAAACGCACAAGTTTGTGGTCACTGTCGTTGGATTAAGGCGGACAACTTCAAAACGAAGATTTTACGGTGCAACGAAATGCCGAAATGATGTTTTTGAGTTACCTTTGTAAACGGTGATAGCTACCGTGTTGTACTTAGTGAGGTTGTAAACGTCCACCGCTACTTTAAGACAGGGAAGATGCTTGATAGCTTTCCAAACAGTGGCCAGCTAACAGGACGGACCCGACTAATCTCTGGATGGCTACAAAACATTGCTGAGCTCGTCATACTTCTCAAGCAGTTTTTTTTTTTTTTAAACTGTATTTGTATCGAAACAGCTGAATAACTGCCTTTCACAAATGGTTCGTTTTAAAAATTCAGTAAACTACAAGAGAAAAATAAAATTCAGAAAAAATAACGGTGGCCATAATTAAGTGTACAACTTAAAATAGCGAGAAAGAGATGGCAGAAATAAAGGGCAAATTACATTATAGGCAGAGATGCAGTTATAGCATTCGGCTCAACAGAAACTTTATTGTTCTTATGTGGTTTTAGATAGATAAGTAGAAAAAATAAACTCGGATGTACAGTAAACAGTTTCTCTTGTGGTAAAAGACGTTTGCCAGTGAAGAATTTGCTGATTAGTATATTAATATTTACCATAAATTTTACTTTTGGATCTTGAAATGTGGAATAACATCCTTAAAGGAGCAACTTTATATTGTTTTTGTAGTTTTGAAAAAGACACAGAATTTCACCAAAAGTATTTACTGTGTGATTTTAAAATATATTTTTCTAGCTTATATCAGGTACACTTCTGTAATTGCACACTGCAGCACCCAAGTGTGTTTCTGTAATGCCATGTTGTGTATGTTAAGTTGCCTTTACATCAGGGAAATCTTCATTGACTAGCTGACAGCCTGTCTGTGTTTATTTTAGTTGATTGGTCATCACACTTCTCTCATCACTTAGTCAGAGAATTTTAATGAAGCTGTAGGCTTTTACAAATGTCAACATGACACTAATTTGTGAGTTCCTGCTTTCAGATGGACCAGCAGGCCCAGTCTTATATGCTTGCCAGTCTGACACGGCCGCACTCTGAGCAGTTGCTGCAAGGCCTCCAGCTCTTGCGGCAGGATCATGAACTATGTGACATTGTGCTGCGTGTGGGTGATGCCAAGATCCATGCCCATAAAGTAGTGCTGGCCAGCATCAGCCCCTACTTCAAGGCCATGTTCACGGGCAACCTGTCAGAAAAGGAGACCTCTGAAGTGGAATTCCAGTGCATCGACGAGGCAGCTCTCCAGGTACGCTTGTAGCCAGCATATTTTTTTTAAAGCTGCCCTGATCAAGTGTTTTACCTCTGTTTTTGTTTTGATGAAGCCTTTACAGTGTCTTTTCTTCTTTCCTCCTAGGCCATCGTCGAGTATGCATACACTGGCACTGTTTTTATCTCCCAGGAAACAGTGGAATCTCTGCTACCAGCGGCCAACCTGCTCCAGGTCAAGCTAGTGCTCAAGGAGTGCTGTTCTTTCTTAGAGAGCCAGCTGGATGCTGGGAACTGCATAGGCATCTCCCGCTTTGCTGAGACTTATGGCTGCCACGACCTGTGTCTGGCTGCCACCAAGTTCATCTGTCAGAACTTTGAGGAAGTGTGTCAGACAGAGGAGTTTTTTGAGCTGACGAGGGCCGAGTTGGACGAAATAGTGTCCAACGACTGCCTTAAGGTGGTCACTGAGGAAACTGTGTTTTACGCCCTGGAGTCGTGGATCAAGTATGATGTGACTGAGCGACAGCAGCATCTGGCCCAGCTGCTGCACTGTGTGCGCCTTCCTCTCCTCAGCGTCAAATTCCTCACCCGCCTATATGAAGCCAACCACCTTATACGTGATGACCACGCGTGCAAGCACCTGCTCAACGAGGCCCTCAAATATCATTTCATGCCTGAACACCGGCTGTCCTATCAGACGGTGCTGTCCACGCGACCCCGGTGTGCCCCCAAGGTGCTGCTTGCAGTTGGAGGCAAGGCTGGACTGTTTGCCACACTAGAAAGGTAATACATGCAGGGTTGTCATAAGAGGCAATATTTGGATACCAATTCAAGACCAAAATTTTGAGAACCATACCAGTAATAGTGTTTTTAGTGTTCGTAGTGCTGATGAGGTTTGATAAATCGCTCTGTAACTCAGTGTTGTTAATCTAATGTTGTCTTAGTCTGTATGTTAAAATACTTGAAACAAAATTGCATTCATGCGGACAGGGCTGTAAATCTAATTGAGAGCACATAATCACATGTATTTATTGATACAGCTGGACTGGAGGCACTTTTTTCTTTCTTACACAAAATCAGTCAGTGTCAGTGTGTACTGAATAGGATTTATGTTTTTGCCGTGGTGTCAGTTCACGCATTAAAAATATTTGTATTACCTACCAAGACTACCAAGACTCTGGTGTCGTGATATTCCTAAATGCCAGTAACCTTTTTTGGTTTTCAAATCAAGGTTTCAAATTTCTATATGGTTGGTATCATCTTTGTAAGTAAAGCAAACATTTATTTACTGGGTATTTTCTGTCTTTACTTTGCAGCATGGAAATGTATTTCCCTCAGACAGATTCATGGATAGGGCTCGCACCGCTCAGTGTGCCGAGATATGAGTTTGGAGTGGCAGTGCTGGACCAGAAGGTGTACGTGGTGGGAGGCATCGCCACGCACATGAGGCAGGGCATCAGCTATCGGAGACACGAGAGCACGGTAGAGAGGTGGGACCCGGACACCAACACCTGGTCCTCGGTGGAGCGCATGGCCGAGTGCCGCAGCACACTCGGGGTGGTGGTCCTGGCTGGGGAGCTGTACGCCCTGGGAGGTTACGACGGCCAGTATTACCTCCAGTCGGTGGAAAAATACGTTCCCAAGATGAAGGAGTGGCAGCCTGTGGCACCCATGACAAAGTCCCGCAGCTGCTTTGCCACTGCTGTGCTGGATGGCATGGTGTACGCCATAGGAGGCTATGGCCCAGCCCACATGAACAGGTACTAGCAACAAGTGTGGTTAGCAGTTGTTCTATCTGTGGAAATGTAAGTTCTCCATCACTGGTTTTATAAATACAACATGTACTTTGTATTAGGTGGGGCTGGGTGACGAACTGTCTCTAAGCAATTTATTTCAAAATTCCTATTACATTTTATTTAAAGAGAATTAGCACAATGCACCTAACATAACATGGTGCACTAAAACGTAAATGTCATAACATTTGAAAATGAAGCGCATAAAGGATACACAAAGATACAAAGGGCTAAAGAATCAATATAATACTACCAAAAATAGCACTATATTGTCAACTGTATTGATTTTCTATTGTTTTGCACCGCGATGAGATTAGGGATGGAGAACATGTCTAAAAATCAAAGTAGCAAAATACATCCAACTTCTGTACAACCCAGACAACATTAAAAAACGTGTTGTGTGTGTGTGTATAGATGAGTTGGCATGTATGTCTGTGTCACACAACAAGCAGTTGACTTTGTGATTTTATCTTACTCAGCGCTGCTTTCCATTTGTTCAACTTATGTTTTACCCTATTGGCAGTGATTTATGACATTGCACACCTCCTTCTGTTATCAAAGTAAGTGTAAGTGACTGACTGTGACCAAAGCTGCAGAAAGCCATATAACCTCAGAACATGCCTCTAACCCTTCTTTTTTTCTCACAGATTATATTTGATATCATATTTAACATGTTTATGTTTTCTTACATGGGCTTTGATCCTGTGGAAAATCTTTGAGCCCTCTATAAGCTCTAAGCAAACTTTGTTTCTCAAGGTCCTGATAGTTATCTAATAGAAGTGGCAAACAAGTGAAATATGTTAAGTGTTGCTGAGAAAATGACCAGTGGCCTGTTAATGAGTAGAGAGGAAACTTAACAGACAGAAGTGGCTTCTGAAGTTTTTGTAGAGAAGGAGCCTGTGCACAGCCGGTTGGATCTGTGTTGTTGCTGTGGATCAGTGGAGAGGAATGTCTCTGTTGTTGCTGGTTTCCCTGACTCCCCAAATCTCTCAGGAGAGTGTGTTTGGACAGAGAATCTTTGGGGACTGTTTTTCTTTCCCCGGTGGCTTGTATACCCGTACATACTGTGAGGCAATTCCCAAATCACCAGTTGTTGTCAAGGGTTTCATCACCTTGACTCTGCTAAGGCAATTCACAAAGGCCATAGGTGGGCTCATTAGACTAGTTGCACTGGGTTCATGATCAAACACAGTGCAGGGCATAATTTAACCGTTTGTTCCCTCTGTACCTTTTTAAGAAATACTATCTGAGTATTTTTGGTCCATTTTTAAGCACTACATCTGTGCAGTTTAGGTGAATTAGTGCATGAAACCACTTAGTGTTGTCTCATGCGACAGTTAACACCTTGGTACACTATTACCCGTTGTGATTCTGGGTTCCCAATCACAGAAAAATGCTACTTAAAAATTAGCTTTTATGCAGAGTAGATTTACCTAAGATTGTCTGCTTTATTGTAAAGATGAACACCAAAATCATTCTTCAAATGATCAGATTAAAGTGATTTTAGGGTTTATTTATATAGTCTGCCTTTACTTAGAAAGTCACCCAGTGCACCACCACTCACCCGCAGGATTATGGTGCTTACCTTTGTGTGCGTTTTGCAAATCAGGCTGTGCTTGCTGTTCACAGTGTGGAGCGCTATGACCCCAGCAAGGATGCCTGGGAAATGGTAGCCCCCATGGCAGATAAGAGGATCAACTTTGGAGTTGGGGTCATGCTAGGGTTCATATTTGTGGTAGGCGGACATAATGGAGTGTCCCACCTGTCCAGCATCGAGAGATACGACCCACATCAGAACCAGTGGACAGCTTGTCGGCCCATGAATGAACCTCGAACTGGTGAGTTGAGATCATTAAAAAGTAATTAATTATTCCATTCAGACAGTGAATATTAGGAGAAATACCTTAACTCAATTATGCAGCAGTTATTAGGTTTTTATATGCTGTTGTGCTCATAAGTTTACATATCCTGGCAGAGTCTGTAAGATGTGCACCATTCTTTAAAGAAAACACGAGTGATCACGCAAAACACATCTCTTTTATTTTTAATGGGATTCAAACTAAACTATAAGGCATCACAGAATAGCACAATTATTAAACAAAACAGCAATTAAGAAAATGAGATGGTAACCGTTCAAAAGTTTGCATACCCTTATCTCTTAAAACTGTGTATTGTCCCTTTTAGCCGCAATGATTGCTTGCAGTCTTGTGTGATAGTTGTGGATGAGGCCCTTTATTTTCTCAGGTGGTAAAGCTGCCCGTTCTCCTTAGCAAAAAGCCTTCGGGGTCAGTGAATTCTTTGGTTGCCTTACATGAACTGCACGTTGGAGATCTCCATAAAGTGACTCAGTGATATTGACCATGTTTCCATGCACACCATATTCCTGTATTATTCGGAATATCCTCAATATTCCGGTTGCGCACGAATCATGTAAACATGTACCGAACCTGATTAAGGTCATATTCCGGTTGGAGAAAATTCCGAATAAGACCCCTGGCTTATGCCTGTTTTAACCAGAATATTGTGCCATGTAAACGCCTTAATTGCAAAATGCCCTGTACCGGAATATTCAGTTACGTCTGCGCATGCTTGATTCGCAAGGAGTTCTGGGGCGTCTTTGTTTTTATGGTTACTGCAAGCAGGGAGAACAACATGGTGAAAAACATGGAGAAAAGCAAGAGCCAGCATGTTAGGAGTGAGGAGGAGACTGCGGTCTGCCTTCAGGTAATGAAAGACTAAATATCATGGAGTATATCGAAAACACAGAAATAGCGACATCTTCTTCTTCTGTATTTCCGGCAGACCAGACGCCTATAGGCATATTGCTGCCCTCCGCAGGTTGAGTGTTGCTTTAAATAAGAGTGTGGATTACGAAACACGGGAATATGCCATGTAACATGTAAACGGAATATTCCAGTTTCTGCAGCGCATATAAACTCCTTATTTGAAATTTTACCTTAACCAGAATATTGACCCGAATCGGAATATGGTGTGCATGTAAACGTAGTCATTGAGGTCAGGAGATTGTGATGGCCACTCCAGAACCTTCACTATATTCTGCTGTAGCCTCTGAAGGTTCGACTCGGCCTTATATTTTGGATCATATTGGAAAGTCCAAGTATGTCTCATGTGCAGCTTCTAGGCTAATGAATGCAAACTGTCTTACAGTATTTTCTGATAACTTGCTGCATTCATCTTGCCATCAGTTTTGACTAAATTCCCTGTGCCTTTGTAGCTTACACACCACTAATACATCAGAGATCCACTTCCATGCTTCACAGTAGGGATGATGTGCTTTTCATCATAAGCCTTGTTGACTCCTCTCCAAACATAGCATTTATGGTTGTGACCATAGAGTTCAATTTTAGTCTTATCACTCCAAATGACTTTGCTACAGAAGTTGTGAGTCTTTTCTAGTTGCTGTTTGGCATATTGTAAGTGGGCTGTTTTGTGGTGTTGGCACAGTAACATCTTTTTTTCTGGCAACTCGACCATGCAGCCCATTTTGTTCAAGCACCTCCTTATTGTGTATCTTGCAACAGCCACACAACTTTATTGCAGTGAAGCCTGTATTTCAGCTGAAGCTGCTTGTGGGTTTTTCTTTGCATCCCGACCAATTTCCTGGCAGTTGTGGCTGAAATCTACTGATTGGCGTTTTCAAATCTTTGGATATCTTTACATATCCTTTTCCTGATTTAAAAAGTTTAACTACCTTTTCTCGCAGACCTGGATGAAATGTGCTTCTGTGTTTCTTAAGAGCTAAGAAACTCACTGACTATTTAAACTGAGACACTAATTACAATCAAACTTACACTTAATGGCAATTTAAACCTGTGTGTGTCAACTTGTGTGTATATTATCAGGCCAAACATTGAAGGGTATGTAAACTTTTGATCGGGGCCATTTGGGTGATATTAGTTATCATTACGATTTAAAAAGGACACATACAATCATGTGATAATAAATGGCTTTGCCTGACCACTGTTCCTAAATAAAAGAAAAGTTTTCTGCATTATCAGTCATATTTTACAAAAAATGTCAATATTTGACAAATTCTGCCAGGGTATATAAACTTCTGAGCATATATTTTCCAGTGGTTATTTAGAAATAAGTGGAATTTTCAGTGTTGACTTTATCTTAAGTTTTATTGTTTATTGTTTATTGTTATATGTCATTGTTTTCTGTCTCCCAGGTGTGGGCTCTGCCATCGTGGACAACTACCTCTATGTGGTGGGGGGTCACTCGGGGTCGTCCTACCTGAACACTGTCCAGCGCTATGACCCTATAACAGACAGCTGGTTGGACTCTAGTGGCATGATGTACTGCCGTTGTAACTTTGGTCTGACTGCCCTTTGACCCATGGCCCGACTGGCTAGGACCCCGTAAGAAAACTTAGACGAAAAGGCTTTTCTTTTTTGTTGTCTCCTCCTTCCTCACATTCATCCTCCAGGAGCCGTGGAGGACTGCACACCGACGTGAACACCCGAGAAGAAGAAAGCCTGCTGTGTGGATGGGTGCGCCGGGCTAGCTGGCAGGTACGGGACCAGAGACATGGCTGGAGAGCTGAGGACGAGCTGTGTGTGCGCGCGCATGTGTGTGGATAAGAGAGGAAGATGATCGGACGGCTGTTGTCACGGAGATGAGGAGACGACCACTCTGCTGCTGCTGGACCACAAGGACTCTGAACCATTTACCAGAGGATTGTGGGAGAAATCTGTCACTTTGTTTCTTTCAGCATTCTGTGTTATGTTGGCAGACATTGTTTTTGTTCTTGTCCTTGATCTTGTTCATGCCATTAATTCTGTGTGTAACACTCTAGTCTTTTTTTAATTTTCCTGCAAGCAGAACTATATGTTCACATTTTGTAGAATCAGTTTGCTTGTGTATTTTTGTGAAACTGTGGTTGTTGGCCATTTAGTGTGTATGTCTGCGTGTATGCTCGGGAGTACGTGCATGTCAGATAGAAGGATTGTTTGTTTTGTTGCGTGTCTGTGTGCAGAACTGATTGACACGGGAGTTCGCACACCGAGTTTGAGACCTCTGCATCGAAATCAGTGCTTCACAAAAAGAGAAAAATTGGAATCTTTATATTTACTTAAAAAGGGCTGCCTTTTTTCTCTCTTGTAAATAGTCTAAATGAAATATATAGATATGAATATATCCTCTAGTGCATTGCCTGTAAATGTTTTTCTGCACTGGGTCACGTGTGTGTGGGCGTTTGTGTGTGGGCGTGTGTGCAATTTGATTCAAGGGTCAGTATAGAGGTAAATGACAAACAAACCCCGCTGAGGTCCCCTGAAAATATTTGCTACAAGTCTGAGTTATCCTCGGAACCATCCAGTAATCCCCCATGTTACAGCTTCTGTTACACCTTCCTATCGTCAGGTCACGCACTTCGCGCCTCTTCACAGTTGTTGAAATCAACCTTGGCCCCTCTTTTCCCCCCTTAGTCTGTACACAATACTAACTGGTGCTATATTTAGGATTCAGGATTCAGCTGTTTGTGTCTGTGTTGCCTCACACAGTGAGGTCAACCTCTGTTGAGCCTCTGTTAAGTTACTGTCTTAGAGATGTGCATTAAAATGCTCAGAATCTAGAAGCCCTGTCCCCACCATGCAATAAAAAATGAAGTAGTAAGGGAGGCCTGTGGTTTGAAAGCCACAAAGTTCATAATTTCTTTATCTCTTAAGTCTGTGAATTAGCACTATGATTTGTTTATACTGATCTTTGTTGTCGTCTCTCCCCTTCCTTTGAGTTTCCACAAAGCAATGGCTTCCTTGACACATTGCCCTGTTGCAGGATATGAAGATGCTTTTTCATTGTCTCAGAATTTCTATAGCCGGTGTGTTGCCACTCTGTTGCCAGCTAGGAACAAGGCTTTTTCTGTTTCTGATTGGCTCTGACACCCGCTCTTCATGCTCACTGCCCAGCCACCAAAAACATGTGAGCCTCATGTGGCCAAGGTCTTGCTGGCAAGCTCAGGTTAGAGGTAATCTGTTCAGAGCCCCATGTGAAGTGCCAAAAATGACCTCCTTTCTCAAGTCTGATAGAACTTTCCCCAACCTCGAGAGCTATGAATAGCTTTTCCCCTTGTGCCACAATAATAATAAAAAAAGTTTCTCCCTTATTGCTCATGTAGAAGTGCTACATTCTTCCACGCTGTCATATTGAGGGGGATTATACTGCAGGAAGGGCTGTACTAGCTGACTCGGGCCAAGTTTTCCCTGTCGCCAAACCTGTGGCCCTGGGAGAGGAACCAGACCAGTAAACTCTGCGTCCTCCCCATGGTTTGTGTGACTGCGGGCTGGCTGTACACAGCCTGGGGCTAGACTCGAGAGCAACGGATGGCTCAGGCAATGTGAGGCAATAGATGGAGCACTTGACTATGACAGATTAGGCGTGTCTTTTTTGAGTCTCTGTTTTTGTTTGAGTTCAGTCGGAGTTGCATTGTACACGTTTGCACAGAAGTGGAAACTTAAATAGAGCTCTGCATTGCACTTACCAAACTATTTGATACATATTGTAATTTGTACATATGTTTTAATTTAGGCTGATGGCATTTAGATGATGCAATAAGATTTATGTTTCCTGTGTTGGATCAGTTATTTTTTTTTTTGTGTATGTGTGTGTGTGTGTGTGTGTGTGTTTAGTCTTCAAAAGCCAAGGCATCTCATCTCACAGTAATGGAGTCACACATGGCATGTCTGTTGTTGGCTAATAACGCTTGTCTGAAACATCAAACGGTACCACTGGCTTTGTCTCATCCTATCATGTTAAACTTGTGTTGTGTGTGCTGGCTCATTTGTCCAAGGCTTGTTTTTATATTTTGTCAGATTCAAAAGGAATTGACCGTGTTATTCTTCATTGGCAAAATCACATTGAAGCCTTTTAACAAAAACAGGAGACAGCACACTTGCTCCTCCTGTTCATCCTTGCACTCTTAAGCTTAAACGTTTAAGTAAAAAAAAAAAAAAAAAAAATACTGACAGTTTCTTCTCAAAAATCACTACTACAGATGAGAACTTGCGCCTTGCTAACTGGCCAGGGTGTTCCTAAATTAAAGAAAATGGAGGAAAAAAATACAGCTGGTGAGACATTTCCAGGTTATGATGTTGCAGATAGGTTGCATCTGTAATTTCCTGTTAATTTTTAAGATTGTTTTTCCATAACTCAGTGCAACCCATACGCTATAAATATGTAAGTTATGTTTAGAATGGAGTTTGTTTCATTATATTTATAATAATTCTAGTTTTTATTCATGTTCTTAACATTACCTAGGCTGGTTTTGATTGCAAATTCTGTCTTCTGTCTCATGTTTATTGTGGTTTGTGTTGGTCACTTTAAACCCTAGGCGTCGTTAACTGGAGCACAAATCACGCAGGCGTAATTGTGTGCTGCTGCCATCATTCATTTAGTGTTGCGTACATGTGTCACACGTTGTGTCAATTTTTAAGAACTGTGTTGATTTCCAAGGTGTATACTGACTAGTTCATTTTTGGGGAGAGCCTGATGAAATCTGCAAACGTGAATCTGCAAAAAGAAGGGATGTTGTAAGACGAAGTTCATGCTCGTTTTTATTATGGCCTAACCAATGTCTTGTTTTTTGTCACCACTCTCACCAAAGTGCTTGTTTTAAAGAAAGCAGGAGGAGGAGTAACATCAGGTCTGGAATGGACTGCCACTTGAGTGTTTAGTGTGTGAAAGGAATCCTTTGAAACTGATGTCAATGTTAGCCAAATTACCACTCTGCTTCTTTTACATTTCCCATTGTGTGTCTGATTTAAGGCGATGATCTTGAATTTTATATCCTGTGGATTATTACTGGAAGTACAAGATAACCTTAGATGTAGAAGCAGTAGCTTTTTTCACATTTGATCATGTTTTGATTGAAGACATTTTACATACATTTTAGTCAGTTTGTGTGGTGCAGTTGTACCCAGTTAAAATAAATAAATGCCTGCCTTAAAGGTACTGTTTGCTCTTATTGGCCTCACTGTACCCATCCATGCAATGCACAACAAAACAACACAACAAATCAATACAAGTGCAGTATAAAAATATCTGTATTACATTTGAAAAGATTGACAGCAACTGCATAGAAAAATGGCAATTAGGAACTGTAACGGCTGGACACAGCAACTTTTACCAAATAAGAGGATTTCGTTTAGTTTTACACACTTCATTGGCAGAGGCACTGTGTGATACTGATAATTTGAGGTCTTGTGCTGTATGTGCTGAGCTATAGTGTTAAATAGCTTCACTTTAGTTGGATCAATATGGAAAATGTGCCAACTTGGTGCCCCCAAAGGCAAATAAGCTTGTACACAGGTCATGTTTGTGCTAGAATATTAGTGTGAGAAATGAAATCACATTTCTGGCTCTACTCAAATGTTGTACAACCTCTGAATATCATTTGAACTTTTTGTACCACTTAGTTTACTGTTTACCTCCACCAACTAACATCTCAACAAAAAAGAGAGAAATTAACATGACGAACAAACTCAAAGTGTTACTGAATTTGGTTGATTTCCTCTTAAACCACAGTGTAAATAGAAAGAGCACCAGTTCAATTTGAGGCAAGGGCTGATATGCAAAAATGTAATGCAAAGAAATGCTAACAGGCTCACATTAAAAGCTGTACATCAGCAAGCTATACTGGAAATATACACTGTATTTCCTGTGTAGACCTCCTAACACTCCCCTCATGACAATTGTGGGTACAAGACTGCTTTACAGCAAATACATGTAAATGTAATTAATTCATCTAACCATTATCTTGTTAAAACAGTATGACATTTCTCATGTGAAGCTTTGATGTGTAATATTTAGTCGAACTATCATTTGTGCATACCAGCCCAGAACTATTATAGTCCATTATATTCTTGGATTCCAAGCATGGCCAAAAAGGAGAAGCAATTTTCATTTTGCTCAGTGAGCTTTCTGCAAGCGTTCAGGCAAAATAGAGCACGTGTCATTCAGCAGTAATAATCTCAGAGCTAACAGACAAAGCCACTGTTGGAAGGAAGGAAGCAATATCAAAATCTAAATATGGAATAAGTTGTGAAACGGTATGTTGAACGACTACGCGAGTAATGTAATGCCTTCAAAGGGGTTAGGGAGGACGTTTCCGGTCCTGTCACGGTGTGCCTGCTGCTTATCCCTTGTGCGTCCAGTTGACCTCAGATTAGTTCACTTCTCCGAGGCACGGATGTAGACCAGAGAGGAGAGCAGCAGGAGTTCAGGAGGCTTGTGTAACAGGATCAGATTGTCACTCCTCAGGCCATCGTAGTGCATCCAGCAGCCGTCTATCTGGAAGGCTGCTGAGTAGTGATGCTCGTCCTTGTTGAAGAGTGTGGCGCCCTCCAGTGAGTACCTGCAGGAAAAACAGGCTTATATGAATACTCCTGTGTTTTAATACCACCCCTTTTACGCTGTGTGGAGGAAGCCCAAAGTAAACACAACACAAAGAAACAAAGAAAGGTGTATGAGGAGTATAAGTCACAAAAACAGATGTGATGTAAATCCTTGAGAACTGGAAACAGCGATTACAGTGCATGTGAATTGAAAAATTGAATCAATGTCAAATTTGAAGCTCTAACTACTGCCTTGCAGATATTAATGCTGGAGGTTACAGAATTATCCACAACCTAAGAAATCTAAAATAGAAATTGTTTGTTCTTTTCCAGCCCACCCAGCTACTTTCAACTGATTTCACCATGATTTAGAAACTGTCTGCTAATGTCATGCCAACAGCAAGAGACTCAGGTGCAGTCTTTGATGATAACTTGAGCTTTCACAATCAAGTTTGGAGAGCTGTTCGATTTTATGTTTTTCAAGTGCTGAGCGTTTCCAAAATTAAACAGTTTTTTATCATCTTGACATCTGTCATCCATGCTTTTATCTCTTTGCGCTTTGACTACTGTAGCCCTACTTCCTGCTTCAGCCAAAAAAAGATCTCTCTCTTCTCCAGCGAGTGCAAAATGCAGCAGAAAGGATTTATGCTGGTGCAAAAAGGCATCAACTTGAATTTAGCATCTTTACATTGCCTACTGTTTTGTTACAGAATTGATTATATGATTGCTACATTACATCTAAGGCCTGGCTCTGGCACAAAGTTATATATATCACAGCTCCTATTTAGCTCCATTGGTCCAGACTGTAGCCTCAGATCCTCAGGCAAGCCTTTTCTGGCTGTCCTAAAACTCAGATTAAAATTGGCAAGATCAAGCCCTCAGCATCAGGGATCCTGTAGTTTGGAAGAACCTGCCTGGACAGCATGAACTGGCAAAATCTGCAGCTTTTAAATCACATCTAAAAACTCATTTTTATAGATTTGTTCAAAAACCTTATTTTTATCAATTTGCTTTTATGTAATTACCTATTTTAGCCTCCCTTTTGTAACAGCTGCCTTGCTTTAGCACATTATCACATATTTAATGGTTTATGCTGTTGATTTGATGGTTTTTCTTGTTTATTTTTGTTACAAAGTGCAATTTAAGTCATATAAATAAAGATTACTATTATTAGGATCAAAAGTGTGAAAGGAAATGACAGGAAGAGATGATAAAAGGATAAAACTTGACTGTTGTTTATCAGGTCACTAACTGATGAACAATCTCTCAGCACCACCTCTATTTTCATTTCCTTTTTTACTCCCTCTACTCTTCATAAAAAGCATGCACCCAGCTGAGCTAAAAAAAAAAAAAAAAAAAAAAAAAAAAAGCAGCTCCATACCTGTGCTGGGACAGAGCCAGGTGGTAAGGAACATAGGACAGCTCTTCTGACTTCCATTGCTGCATGTTGAGAATGACAAAGGGAGGCGGTCCATGGCAGAAAACCCTCTGAGAGAACTCCCTTAGCCCATCGCACCTATCAGACAAATAGTTAATAGTCAATAAACCGTATCACTGCAGAACTGAATGAGGGTTTGATAAACATGGCTCACCCGAGTTCTTTGCAGAGAAGGATCCTGGGGCAGAAGAACTCATCTACAGCTGACTGAATAGGATCTCTGTGAGGCAGCTCGTGAGGAGGGCTGGACACACACACACACACACACACACACACACACACACACACACACACACACACACACACACACAAAAAGAGAACCACATAGATTAACTCAAACCACTCCTGCCACCAAGACATAACTCATCAGCCTGGCTTCTTTTGAGAAAAGAAAAGGTCTTAGACAAACATGATTTGAGCAATGATTCATAGATATAATCCACTTTCTAAACAGTGCGCTGCATGCTGTGGGTGAGCATGCTTTTACAGTATGTGGGTCTACCCGAGACCAGCGTGGGTGGAGACAACTTGGAATGAACCCTCTCCACCTCGCCTCAATTAGACAGCTGGACATTATGAGCTAAGGTTACATATGGAGGAGCAGACAGAAAAAAAAAAAAAAAACACTTGAAGATGAAGTCCTACAACAGCTGACTGGAACTGACAGTAATATTTTCAGTAGTGACAGGACCCTCTCACTGGCACAAAGTACATCTGAGCTCTGCTTGGGGCTCTCCTCATAGCTTCTATGTCTATATTTAATGTTTCACACCAAAACTGCATTTCAGCGATGCAAATTACAAATAAGCACTTTTCTCTGTGTGTGAAAGAGTTCTACCATGCAGTGACTGCTAACCAAAGTTAAACAGTGTGAGACGAGGTTGGCTTCAGTTTGTTGCATCATATGCAGTATGTGTTGGGCTTACTTGATGCTGATTGTCCTTTTGATGAACTCCTGGAAGCGGGCAGGACAGCTCCAGTTGGTGCACAGGCTCTCCTGCACGGTGGACATGAGGTTCTCCAGGTTCTTGGTGAAGTTCTCGTGCTCATTGCCAAACAAGTCAATCTCTAGGGCTGCTTGATGGACAGCGGAGCGGTACTGTCTCTTGGACATCCTGTCCCAAATCCACAGCATCTTCACTGTGGTGTAGTCGTAGGAGTCCATCAGGTAGAGAAAATGCTCCACAAACTGCTTGCCGAGGAAGACGCCCAGCTCCCTGGGAAAGCCCTGGTTGTCTCGTAGAATCACATACAGGATCATGAGAAAGCCATCGATGGTGCAGGTGTTTTTTAGGTTTATCTTGACGTACAGGGGGGTGCATGATATAGCCTTCCGTCCCGCCCTGATGGTGTAGACACCACCCCATGGAAGCACAGGCCTCCAGAAGGAGCTTTCCTCTTCATCATTATTGTAAATGGAGGCACGAATCTCTTCAAACAATGTCTTAGACCTGAGAAAACAGGAGCGTTACAGCTGAAACAGCAGCTGATTGACGAGCAGGTAAAGAGAAAACTGTTTTTTTGTTTTTTTTGTTTTTTATGTGGAGGAGATCCCAGCCAGTGGGTCTGTTTTCTCCTCGCTGGATCTGGACGGCCAGTTTTTGACATTTTGGAGCCTTTGGCAAACTTTCGCATCACAAGATGTTTTGTTAGACTATACAGCTACAATGCAAAAGTAAGCTGACCATCGACTTAATCGGATAATGTCTAGTCCTATCCCGGGGAATAGACGTAGCCCTATAGGGCAGTTTACCAACAAGCTAGCTAACGTTAGCAGCTGCAGCCAACCTACCTCTCAAACTGCAGACTCTGCTCGGTGTTAGAGATTAGCGTCTGGAGGTCCTCGGCGTCGTTCAAAACACATAACTCACTCTCCATTGTTCTCTGAGTTTCTTCATGTCTCACTCCAGGTTCACAGCCACACAGCTCGGTGGTGTTTTCTCGCACTTACTGGTGGTTTCTAAACGCTGGCACCTCCTTGGCAAGGGGTTTACAAAGCACATCCTCGGCTAACGTCAAGTTACGCCCATAAACATCTTCTTCTTCTTCGTTTTGTTTTATGGCGCCTCGCAAACAATTATAATGCATTACCGCCTCCTACTGGATTTTAACACTTCCACGTTGCAACCTATTTTCAGTGATGCAAATCCCTTCCTCAATATATTATCCGACTCATCTCTAATACCATCTTAATCCTCTCTGATTTCCTTGTATTTCCACAGCACAATTTATAACCATGGCAATGAATGCACCAAACCCGTTTTTGTCCATATAGATGTTTTGATCAGTTCCTTTTCTTTTCTCCTCTGGTTCCTTTTGCACTGCCACTATTTCATCATTTTCTTCCTTTTTCTTAACAGCTTCAGTTTAAGATAATGCCTTTTCTTCTCTGATCATATTCACATTCACTTCTTTAACCCGTATCGGACACTGGTGTGGGAAGTGGTGGTGACTCCCGTTGTAGTGCAGACACTTTGCCTTTTCTTTACAGCTCTCCACACTGAAACCCTCTTTCCATATCTCCTGTCTCTTCTACAGTCCGCAGCAGCATGTCCTTGTCCCTGACAGCAACAGCATCTGTAACTGTAATAACACCGCTATATTCTTTCAGACAATTCCTATTCGAAAGTCAAACACACCGACCATGACTCCTCAAAATCCACAAAATCTCCTAGTTTTTTTTTCTTTGGCGTCGAACTTTCCGACCGCATGTGGGTCTTTGAAGATCTCGTCGGTTTGTGTCGATGTGCTTTCATCCCAACGAGAATCACTTGATATACTTCGACCCTTTCTTCCCTTCGTTTCTTCTCCTCCTCTCGTATCCTCTGCCTCATCCTCATCCTCAGTTTGAATTTCGCTCTCTGCCTCCTCATCCGACGCCATTCTCCATTAAAAAAAAAAAAAAAAAACATCCATTAACCTCACCCGTTGTTGGACAAGAAACTAAACCGACGTCGAAGCAATGCTGCCACCTGCCGTCTCTCCATGTCACTGCATTTGCCAACAGCTCCGCCTCACCGAGGGGGAGGGGTTGGATTAGTAAAAGTCATCTTCTTATTGGTTCATGTCGTCTTCCCACATTTGCTTGGAGCTATCTGATTGGCTGTCAGGCTTGACAGTTCGACAACAACCCCGCGCTCCTCTGTGTCACTCTACCCACTGGCGAGTAGGCGAGTCGGAAGTTACGCTGTAGATGCTATTCTTGAAACTTAATGCGCAGATTATAAACCGTGGCGCTCGTTTTGTCAGCCGGGTTTACGTTACTAGCGTCGCCCCATCTTCTCTGACGCTTTGGGATAAAGTAAAGTTTTTCAGCAGACCACTCTCTCTTCTTGTCAAGAGGCAGACCAGCATCACAGTGGACCAGTGGACTGTCAAGGCACCACGATGGCGGCTCAGATCATTAGTGGAAAAGATGTTTCGGCGTGAGTAGCTATCTGGTTTCATTTGCCTACATGCATGCGTGCACTACTAAAAGTGAGATCAGCTTCCAGGATACACCATGTGTCAGGGTGCTAGCTAACCAGGCAGCTAACTTAACCAGATGGGTTACGCCAAATAACAAATGTCTGTCCTGGCTGACTCTACTGATATCTCAAGTTGTTTGGCCACTTTGCGGGCAAATGTTTTGGAGTTAAATGTTGCATCCTGTGCTGGGATCAAACACGTTTTAAGACTTTGGTTACTTAGTGTGACATGGTCTTGGCCACGTGTGGCAGGTGATCAGGAAACTAACTCATGGTACCAGCTAAACTTAGAGTGATTTGTAGATCAATAGATGACAGATGGTTTCCTACAAATATTATATGGGATATTTGTCTCCTAATGACTTTGTATATTTGTCCTGGCAAAGTTATACCACTGACCTTTGAGTGATTATCAGAGTTATGATATGGTATACACATAAAGTCAGCTCACAGAAAACTTTGGCTTGAAAGATTATAACTTTTGCATTATGTAAGAGCCTGCCTGCAGTGTGGTCTTTGCCCTATTGCGCCAGTGACCCCAAATGACAAGGCTGTTAGAAACTCACTTATGGGACTATATACCTCCATTGTCACCTTTTTACATATGCAATCTACTGCTTTTAACCTGAATCCAGTTTACAAATGGATTGCCAGCTTGTTCAGAGTTTGCCATAGTCCAAATGTTGGAGATTGCCAGTAGGTTGGTCACATTCAAATGTAAGTCGAATAGAGAGAATTTTCCCTTTTTAATGATTCAACAAAGCATAGCACGTTTAGTTACACATGCCTGTCACAAGCCTCGACTGTCAGTGTCTTGTTAACTAACTCCTCACAGTACTCATTAGTTCATTATGCAACGTGCTGACCTGTGGGCCACTCAGCATCTCTCACAAGTTGCACAAAAGCCGAGGTGCTGCTGCGTGATTGAATCAGATAGAAAGAGAGATAGAAATGGTTTGGTTTGAAATGACACACAGTCATTTGCTGTGGTTGGCTGTGTCCTTCAAGAAATGTCGTGCTCTGCAAGCAATTAAATTTGCCGAAATCTGTTTCATAGAGAAGCTCCGGCGACAATTTAATACCCATTGTTTGTAGGCATATGGCCTGCTTGATCAGTCACCAGGAAGGGATGTAACAGGCTGCCGTTGCCAGGAGGATTCTGGTTATGAAGCAATTTGTTATATTGCTGTGTTTCATAAAATGAGGTCTTATCATTGTCTCTTTCTTTGTCCACTCGACAGATAAACATAAAACATGTCTGGTGTGTGGATTATATGACCATTTCTTTGATCTAAATCACTGGATTGTATTGTTTGGACTCAGTTACTTACACAGAATGCAACATTGCTGTGTCATTGTTGGACTATATGGGTTAGCTCACAGAGAGGCTTAAAGGAGAATAAGCATCTGGGGTGGGCTTATGTGGTTTTGGGGGTTGAAGACACTAAGGTTGAATGTTTTCAGGGGCAGTGCTGTTACAACACACTGTGGGCTCTTACAAAAACAACATTATCAGACAATTAAACACTATTATACCACATAGTAATGTTTTTTCATTTACTTGTCACTGGGTAAAAGATACAGCGAGACATTTGCTAATAAGTCAAAACTTAAAGAAATAACCCAAATTGGTGTCACTCTGTTGTGTCATGCCTTTGCAATAAATGGTAGTCACATGCTGCATCTCATTATTACTTCCAACGATATTCATGTGATGCACAGAGAAAATGTGCAGCTCCTGTGAGCCCACTTAGTCTAAATCTGTGTTAAATCTGGGTTAGAGTTTTGAACAAGATCATTAGACTGTCTTTTGACCCCTTTGGAGCAAATCAATTTTTGCTCTTACCCACACAAGAGAGAGATCAATCAAGAAGAGTTTATGTGACTGATTGCTTGAATGGAACAGAAAAGAAATTTACTCCTGTTTGAGCTTTGTTCAAATGAAGACTGTATATCTTATAGGGCAACTGGATTGCCAAGTTGTGACACCAAGAGCTGGCATTGCTTTTAATGAGTGAGCTAAAGATCAGTGCCTTTGTATCAGAGATATACAGCTTGTGCTTGATTGTTTTTGTTGACTTTGTACAACCTTTGTCTTATTTGGGCCTAGTTCTGTTCTGTCATCTCATGTTTTGGATCATTTCCCAGTGTCCAGCCTGTACAGCAATGAAGATAAAACATTCATTTGAAGTTACGAAAGGATCATTCACCTGAACTGACCTTATGATGACACAGTCTAGTGTGAACTGTGTTATCACTGTGCACTTAAGGATAGGGGGAAACTAAAACAATTAAGTTACAATTGTTTTGCTGACCCCGAATTGATATATTGTCTGGATGTAAGACATATTTTTATGTTGTTGTTGGTAAAGAAATGAGTTCTGCTGCCCCTCATTCAGACAAAGTATGATTTAGCTGTTCTCCATCATACAGTGTTTAAAAAAAAAAAAAAAAAAAAAAAAAAAAAACAATTAGAATGGCAAGAAATCATGATCTTAACACGAAATTACAATATTGCAAATTGCATATTGACTTGCCAATGAATCATATTGTATGGGGAGGCCTCTGCTGATTCCCATCTTCAGTACCACTGCTTGTACTATAGTTATTAAGGCCCATGGGTGGAAATGTGTAATAAAAAAAAAGAAATAAAATCGGAACCACTCCCATAACAAGATGGTTAAATGGCATGAAAATAAGAACAAAATCATATAACCATAAACAAAGGGAAGGAACACTGCAAAAAGCCATGTGCTCATGCCTGTGGCTTTCTTATAGTTTGGTCCCTCGTTGGTTGTTCTTTATAAATGTCCACCTGCCACTGCAATATGACTAAAAATGTCAGTCTGTTCCTCTCTATTCTCTTGTGCTCTCAGGCAGGTGAGGGAGAGGCTGAAGAAGGAGGTGGCGCAGATGAAGGCCCAGGATCCCAACTTCACACCCAGTATGGTGATTTTACAGGTAAATTCAGGATGGGAGTTATGATGGGTGAGGCTGATATCATGTGTGTGGATGTTTTGCTGTTTGATTTCCCATGGCTTGACCTCACAGACCATCAGCAGGTAAGAATTTGGATCATGCATGTGTCCTTGACCAGTTTGCACTGGGTTGTATGGACACATGTGGATACACAGTGTATCAGTGAATCCTTCCACTGCCAGTGTACAGTAACAAGTCTGTGGTTGTAGATGGACATTCTTGCTATTTCTGTGATGTGTCAGCAACACAGTTGTGCGCCAAACGTGCCAAATGGCAGATGGCTTGTGTTTATTTTATTCATACAAGTGCTGAATGATGCCATGGAACTAAAATGATTGTGTTCACAGGTGGGAAACCGAGATGATTCAAATCTCTACATCAGCATGAAACTAAAAGCTGCAGCTGAGGTAAAGAGGCTAAATGTGTCCATACTGAAGTGAATATGCACGTGTGCCCAAATTTTTGGTGGAAACCGGTTGCAATCCATCTAGCTTTTAGGCCTAAACTCTCTCTCATTCCACACAGATTGGAATAAATGCCACACACATGAAACTTCCCAATACTGCAACAGAGGAGGAGGTGAGGAGGGATTAGAGGGTTCATGGTCTTTTATTTTTCTGTCTACATTCTGTCTGAGGAAAAGAGAGTAAATCCGTTTTCCTCGTCTTTAGGTTCTTCACAGCATCAGAGAGGTGAATGAGAACTCGTCCATCCACGGCCTTATCGTCCAGCTGCCCCTGGACTCCATCCATAAGATCGACACAGAGAAGGTCACCAACACCGTGGCCCCAGAGAAGGATATAGATGGGTAAGCAGCTGCATAACATGAAAATGAGGGTGTTCAACTTGCTGGACCAGTAATGATCCTGAAGGTGTGTTTCCTCCTCTTGAAAGAGGTTATACAGTAGTAATTTGGTTATTGTGATATATTGATTCATTCTACCAATGATTGTGTTTCAAAACATCTTTTTTGGGGAAAATATCTTATGAAAGCACCGGTGGTCATCCCTACAATATCATCACAGTATCAGCTGAGATATTTGATCAAGTATATTGTAATATCTTATTTTGTCCATATCTCCCAGCCCTAGTTTGCAGGACAAAGTGACAAGTTGAATGTAAACAAGGAGTCGTTTTTTCTAAGGGCTTCTTTCAAACAGTTCATTACTTTTTATGTGTTTTGATGTATTTGTAGACTGACCAGCATAAATGCAGGGAAGCTTTCTCGTGGGGAGCTGGGCAACTGCTTCATCCCCTGCACTCCCAACGGCTGCATGGAGCTGATCAGACAGGCTGGTAAGTTACAACAGGCAACATCCACAGTCATATAATTTAAAAGAGTCCATGTTACAGCAGTATGTAGAACATGGCAATGAATCAGACTGGACTGAATGAACCACTGCATTGGGTCTGCGCCTTTGCAGGTGTGTCTGTGGCAGGGAAGCGTGCGGTGGTGATTGGCCGCAGTAAGATCGTGGGTGCACCGATGCATGACCTGCTGCTGTGGAACCACGCCACCGTCACCACCTGTCACTCCAAGACCGCCGACCTCGCCGGAGAGGTAAGCCAGCCCACAGCACTACCATCCATCTCCAAATCGGACACATACCCATGAGCCATTATTTGTGTCCTGTACTATGGCAATATTGTACACACAGTTTCCTGATATTCATTAAATATTCGCTCACTTTCATACATATTAATGCATAACGATTATCTGTCATGTGCTGGTTTATACATGATTTCATTGGATTTGCATGTTTTTGTCCGTCTCAGGTTGGCAAAGCAGACATCCTGGTTGTTGGCATCGGGAAAGCTGAAATGGTGAAGGGGGAGTGGATCAAGAAGGGAGCGGTGGTTATTGACTGTGGCATCAATCACATTCCAGGTTTTTGGTTAACTTCAGTCACACAGCTCTCAGCTTTGGTTATTGTCACCCATATCGATACGATGTCGACATCATGGCTTCTCCCTGTCTCTTTCAGATGAGACCAAGCCTAGCGGGAAGCGGGTGGTGGGCGACGTCCACTATGCCTCGGCTAAGGAGCAGGCTAGCTTCATCACCCCGGTGCCTGGCGGTGTGGGACCCATGACTGTGGCCATGCTGATGGCGGTAGGGTTCATCCATAGAGTTCATCCTGAACTGAAGCTGAAGTGTGTTTAGATCTTCATTAAAGTTTAATTTTGCTGGAAGTGGCAGGCCATTGTTTGCATGTGTCACAGTTAATCTCACAAAGACTCACCTCTTTTTAATAGAGTGACACACAATGACTGTCAATTGAGCATGATTTTTTTTTATGCAAGAGATAAACTGCCCTTTCAATTTGCCGTTATGCCTCTTTTTGCCACAGTACAGCAGTAATTGCATTCTTATCACGACTAAATGAATGTCAGTGACTTGATTTGCTTCATTTCATTTTCTGGCATGCTTATTAAGATTTACAGTGATTTTCTAGAGGAAGAAATTATGTGATTAGTTCCTCTTTTGCAATCTAGATGTTAAATCAAAGTGTGTGTGTGTGTGTGTGTGTGTGTGTGTGTGTGTGTGTGTGTGTGCACGTGTTTGTGTTTGTGTAGAACACAGTGCTGAGTGCAAAGCGCTTCCTGGACAGCCATCAGCCAGGGAAATGGGACATTTCGTACACCAAGCTCAACCTGCAGAAGCCTGTGCCAAGGTTGGTGTCTTTCCCCTCTCTGGAGGCTCTTCTACCTTGTAGACATGTGCTTTCTTAATGTTTCACTGCAGAATTTGTTGAATAATTCAACAATGCACACACAAGTAGAGCCAATTTAATTCTTTAATTCGGGTTTGAAGTCTTTGAATGTGCTCCTTGCATGACATTCCCTGCAGATTTTGTGTATCTATAACTCCAACAGTGACATAGTGATTTCTCGCTCCTGCGTACCCAAGCCCATTGACTGTCTGGCGAGGGAGGTGGGCCTGATGTCCGATGAGGTGGAGCTTTACGGCAAAACTAAGGCCAAGGTCCAGCTAGATATCATCAAGCGCCTGCAGGCCCAGCCCGATGGCAAATACGTGGTGGTCACTGGGTAAGATGTTAGTTTGTGTCCTGTCTGTCCTCCCCTGACCTTTTCACCCTCATTTTGAAAGTGAAAAGGCATTTATTTTGAAGTGAAGGTTGTAAGTCTTTCCAATATTTCTCTCTAAAATGTTTTGTGATGAAACTCCACTGCCCAGTGTTATTTTTGTCTTATTTGCGTCAAGCTGGTGGAAAAACATGCCAAAAATCATTTTTACCAGCCAAAATGTGTGTGTGTGTGTGTGTGTGTGTGTGTGTGTGTGTGTGTGTGTGTGTGTGTGTGTGTGTGTGTAATCACTAAATGAAATCTGAAACAAATTAGGGAGTATTCTTTGAAAAATGCAGTTTTATCTTATATATTTATACACATCATACACATTATATTTATGAGCATCAATTTGATTAACTCACAAGGGATTGTGTATTTGTTGGTGGATAGCATTACATGTTGTAATTTCTTACAAATATCATTATGAATTCTGTCCTTATCTTCCAACTCAACCTAAGTGCAAGAGAGTTACCAGCCACTGTGACCGGTGACCCTTATTGAGGACAAACTGTACCAGCAGTTGTTTGGTTGTAGGTCATTTAATGTTAAAGTTGATCAGTGGTTTTGTGTCCGCAGCATTACACCCACCCCCCTGGGGGAGGGAAAGAGCACCACCACCATCGGCTTGGTCCAGGCCCTCGGAGCCCACATGAAACTCAATGTCTTTGCCTGCGTCCGACAGCCTTCCCAGGGACCCACTTTCGGCATTAAAGGTCAGTTCCAGGAACACTTAGTGCACATGAAATGGATTGCACGCTGTTTAACTGTGTGCTTTTAACTCCTGTATGTACTTATCTCCTGTTCCGGTGTGTTCTCTCTACAGGCGGTGCTGCAGGAGGCGGATATTCTCAAGTGATACCAATGGAAGAGGTACCTGGCTGGTATTTAGAGACAGAAATAGTGCAGTTTATATAGAAATATAATTATAAAAAGTGTCATTTACCTCTGCTGATTTCAGTTCAATCTCCATCTCACTGGTGACATCCACGCCATCACTGCTGCCAACAACTTGGTGGCTGCTGCCATCGATGCCCGCATGTTCCACGAGGCTACCCAGTCTGACAAGGTGAATACCTCTTCCTTTATGGCGGTTTTTATTAAAAATTACACTGCTTACATGGGTCGTTAATATCGTATTTCTCTCTCAATTCATATCCTCAGGCTCTGTACAACCGGTTGGTCCCCCTCAGTGGAGGCCAGAGGCAGTTCTCTGCCATCCAGATCAACAGACTTAAAGTAAGAAATCATATCACAGATGTGTAGGTTGTATTTATCTTATGGTTTAAGTTTTTTTTTTTTGTTATTTAAGTTTCTTTCTACGTGTTTAGAAACTGGGCATAGAGAAAACTGATCCCACCACTCTGACTGAGGAAGAGATCACCCGCTTTGCGCGCCTGGACATTGACCCTGAGTCTGTCACCTGGCAGAGAGGTATGGATGTCTGCACTTGAGTCTTAGAGACTCTTAACATCATGTGTGCCACATGACCCGTGTCTTTGTCTGTGTATGTGCTCATGCTTTATGCGGCATTAATGAAATGCGCATTTGATTTTTGTATGTCTTTCCAGTGTTGGATACCAATGACCGTTTCCTAAGAAAGATCACAATTGGCCAGTCACCTACGGAAAAGGGATACACTAGAGAGGTAAAGAGATCAAATCCATGAACCCATTTGTCATTCATTTCAAAAACAGACAGTGGCATCCACAGGTTGTACAGGGGTTTCTTAGAGCCCCCGGCAAAATCAGTCATTTATTCACTTTTATTTCAGTCACTAGAGGAAAATGTAATGTGAGGGTAAAAATGTTTTGATGAAAGGTCTCACAGTCCTTGCTGTTACCTTCCCAGCTACAAAAAAATCATAATTCTGTGGCACATGCGGTCCCTTAGGGCAAAATTTCAGTCAAACGTTGATCTGTTTAGGGAACCTTCCTTGACTTGGAAAAGTTCAGAAATCCCTGAGTTTAATGACATTTTTAATCCTTTTATTTTCCTGACTTAATATTGAATGTAATGTCTCTAATCCCAGTTGCCTACATTGTTACTGATGATAATGGAACATGCATTTGTGCACCCCTTCCGGGTGAATACATCCAAAGAAGTCAGAAAAGTTTAAAATACAATGTCTAGGCCTTGGAAAAGTTATGGAAAATTACACTTTTACTGGAGGTTTTGAAAAATTATGTCTACTTAATGCAGGATCAGCACAGTTAAAGATTAATTGAACAATTAAAACAACAATCAATAGCTTATTTTACCTCTATATTCTACTATCCATATTTTCTGGTCAAGCCATAGTGTTTGTTTCAGCTCAGACTAGAATGATAAAAAAAAAAAATAATAACTTACCTAGGTGTATGTCTTTTAGTTATTGTATAGAGGCTCATACAGAATACTTGAAAGATAGACTTTCACAACATGTATTGTTTTCAGCGGCAACTCTAAAAATGTGTTTCTTTTGGTCATGGAAATTTTGCTAAAATCTATGGAGCCACTGGTGGAAAAGTGTGTGACCCCTGTCCCGTCCTCTCGGTCCTCCAGGCCCAGTTCGACATCACTGTGGCCAGTGAAATCATGGCGGTGCTGGCCCTCACCAGCAGCTTGGAGGACATGCGCCTGCGCCTGGCTAAGATGGTGGTGGCCACCAGTCGTAGTGGGGAGCCCATCACCACCGAGGACCTGGTCAGTGGACTCCGATCTCCTCCTTCTGCACCTCCAAACCATATGGGCCCTCTGTATACTTATCTCTGCTACACATGTTGACATTACTGCTGCTGGTTAACAGTCATGTAAAAGAGACGGTTAATCCTCTTGTGTGGAAAAAGGCACCATTTTGATGTAGTGAGGTTGTCTATCTGATGTGCTGCTTTTCCTCTACAGGGTGTGAGTGGAGCTCTGGCTGTACTAATGAGAGATGCCATCAAGCCAAACCTCATGCAGACTTTGGAGGTGGGTGAAATGCAACACAGACACGGTGTCTTAGTCAACTACTCAGGCCAGAACTTTACTACCCAGAGAGACAGTGTGGGAGTAAGCGCTCAGGTCTTTAACTAGGTTAGGAACCTGTGCACTGGCGTTTCGATCCACCAAAATCCTCCTACGAGCTTCCCAAGGCAGTCCGAGACCGTCTGCAGAGCACAGATATCATTTGCTGTCGGCTGTTTGTCCAAGTTGTGAGCGTCCCCTCTTCCCGTCTCTGATCTCAGGCAGCAGTGGGCAGAGAAAGTGGCTCATTGGCTTGTATTCAGTGCACTGATCTTTTGAAGCCCGTATTTTCATTTCAGCTGCATTGCAGTTTTCTTAGTGATATCAGCTTGTTTTCACTAAAACGATTCCAGAGAGAACTCAATTTCAGAGTGTGCCTGAGAGATGACATTGCCTCGAGTTAGGCACTTTGTCACTGTTATCACATGCAAGATTTCTCACTCCGCAGGGCACCCCGGTGTTCGTCCACGCTGGGCCCTTTGCCAACATTGCCCACGGCAACTCCTCCATCTTGGCTGACAAAATCGCTCTGAAGCTGGTTGGACCCGAGGGCTTTGTAGGTAAGTGGAACTGAGAAACTGGCTGTATGGACTTGATCTAGTACTGAGGGGCTTAGTTATGACTCCTATACCACCGTAGATCATTTGCTGGTATGTTTTGCTTACAGTAGTGATGCTGATGTATGAACGTAAAGAAATACTCCTACATTTTGGGAAAAATACCATGTTCAGTTACCCAGACTGCGACAAGATGTTTGATACCATTTTCACCTCTGTGTGTCCAGTGGTTCGGTTCCTGTGAGTTGCATTTTGTGTTAGCTTAGCATAAAGACTTGAAGTCTATGGGAGTCATTAGCCTAACTCTATCTGTCTTTTTGCACAATGTAGCATGTGTATTTGGAATGCACTCTTGGAAACGGTATCGAACACTTTGTCTCAGTCTGGGTAAGTTGGAAAAAGAGTATTTTGCCCAAAACGCTGGAGTATTCATTTAATATAAATATAAATGATTCTGGATTGTCACCAGTGATATTCTTCAGTATTACGGGTTCTGCTACTCTTTAAGCAGTCTCGCAGCCTCACACATCCCTCTCGATTGTGTCCAACAGTGACGGAGGCTGGTTTCGGTGCTGACATCGGCATGGAGAAGTTCTTCAACATCAAGTGCCGATACTCCGGCCTGAGGCCACACGTGGTGGTGCTCGTGGCGACTGTCCGAGCCTTGAAGATGCACGGAGGAGGACCAACAGTGAGTTTTCTGGGCTGTCGCTGATAGCAAGATATATGCAGCTTCAGCGACCTTGTCTTTGAAATACTCTGTTATTACATTCATGTCAGTTTTTATATATATTTTTACAGCTTTATTTGTTTATTTAAGGATGCCAATGAAAACTCAGGTAACCTTCCTGGGGTCTCACATATGGCACAGTGACAAAAAAATACTACTACTACTACTACTACTACTAACAATAATAATAATAATGATAACAACAACAACTCACATGACAAAAGAAAAGGAAAAAAAGAACAAACTGAATCTTTTGCTTTAATTCTTGTTATTCTTATTCTAGGTAAATGTCTTAGAATAAGGGTCTCTGTTACTTTACTGTGAATCCTACTCCCAAATTCACCTTGAACAGCAGCCACACGTCACATGAGATCTTTGCCTCATGCAGTGCAGCGCCTCATTTCTCTCTCCGAATGCTCGTGCACAGCCATGAATGTCATTACGTTTCCTGCTGTGTGGAGGTCGCTAAACAAAGGCCCATTCATATTCCACCCCACTTTTTCTTCACTCATGCAAACTGTTGCTTGCATGGGTGAAGACGAGGGAAACAGTTGAGGAGGGATGATTAGAGGTCTTTATTGACAAAGATTAATTGTTGTATATTGTGTCCCTGTAGGTCACCGCTGGGATGCCGTTGCCTAAGGAGTACGTGGAGGAGGTAATGCATAGACCACCCACAGCTATAGAAAGTTGTATCCCTCTTCTCGAGCATATTTCCTCAAACTGAGCACAAATGTATCCTTTCCTCTTTATGATCATTTTACACTGATTGCTTATGGCTTGAGATCCAGTTGTTTAGAGTCTTTTGCATTTATTAGTGTGTACCTTAACCCTGTGTGTGTGCGTGTGTGTGTGTGCGTGTGTGTGTGTTTATAGAACCTCCCGCTGCTGGAGAAGGGCTGCAGCAACATGAGGAAGCAGATAGAGAACGCAAAGCACTTCGGGGTGCCTGTGGTGGTGGCCGTCAATGCTTTCAAGTAAGTGGTGTGGGCACTGATGGCAGTGTATGTTATGGAAAACAAAGGACTAAATAAAGTGTGATTTATTGAATGTGAACGGCTGAATGTTTACTGCATTATGGTTGAAATTTCCTCAATATCTCAGACAAGGTTTTACTCTCATGTTAATCTTGATAAAGACATTATACAACAGCTGGCGCACGAGCTGTCTAATTCCTGGCTTGGTTATATTTTCAGCATCTCCTGAAGGAAAAGCACTTAATTCACATTTTAAATTTATGTGACGTTTCCAGAGTTTGCTGAGAATTTGCCTGACAGTTGGATGGAAATACAGCTCGTGTTTCTGTTTATCTCTAACCTCTTGTTTTTGATCTGTGCCGGCCCGACCCGCAGGACAGACACTGAGGCTGAGCTAGATTTGATCTGCAACATGGCCAAGACCGCGGGGGCGTTTGATGCTGTGCGTTGCTCCCATTGGGCCGAGGGTGGCGCCGGTGCAGTGGCACTGGGCCAGGCCGTCCAGAGGGCCTCTGAGGCCCCGAGCAACTTCAAGTTCCTCTATGATGTGGAGGTAGATGTCAGCATTATTTTGCATATTAAGGGGTTTTGAGATGTCTAACGTTGACCCCCACTCAGAAAATGCCATCTTACATATTCATCATCAGTATCAATGAAAAATGAATAGCAGTAATAAAATACAACAGCCTCATATCTTTGTTCCTAAATAATCAAGTACTATAAATGTATAAATTAGTCTTCCTTGCAGTGCTGCAGAACATAACTCTCTCACAGCCTTTAATCATTTAATGAATACTTACATTCCTGTGTTTATGTTTTAGCTCCCCATTGTTGACAAGATTCGCATCATCGCCCAGAAAATCTATGGAGCTGATGATATTGAGCTGCTTCCAGATGCCCAACAGAAGGTGGAGCGCTACACCAAACAGGTCAGCACCCATGGAAGTGTTTTTTTTTTTTTTTTTTTTTTTTTGTGTGTGTGTGTGTGTGTGTGTGTGGTTATTGTTAAACCTGTTTTTTGGGATCTCCTGTCAAACAAAATCATTGCCTTTTTTAATTACAGGAAAAAGTCTAATGTACTTGTTTTCATTACCCCTCAGGGTTTCAGCAACCTGCCAATCTGCATGGCAAAGACACACCTGTCACTCTCTCACGAAGCAGACAAGAAGGGTGTGCCCACAGGTTTCATCCTACCCATCAGAGACATCAGGGCCAGTGTGGGCGCTGGCTTTCTTTTCCCTCTGGTTGGCACGGTAAGCGCTCATTGACACCCACAGCAAGCACAGGCACCGTCATCATTAAGAGGCAAATTGAGGCCAGTCAGTCGCCGTGTGGCGCCTCACTCCCTAAGGTCTGGCATATTCCACAGCCCTCGTCAGGGAAGACTTTTGTTAGCGCCAATGAACACCAGCAAAATGTATCTATCCGCACCACATTCTTAGTCCTTGGGAGGAGATAGAGCCAGTTTGCTGGTGTTCTTCAGCAGGAAATAGTTCCCAAGGAAACCCCATCCCCCTAATGGCAGTGGGTTTTGGTGGTATCTGTGGGTCTGCAGAATAATCACCACAAATATCAGACTAGACTACTTTTGTATGTACTTGTGTTTTTTCAGTTTAGCTCTGATGTATCTTTATCAGTTCATGAGTGAAAACTTTCCAACTGCTTTCCTACTCTGTCCGTCCCTCCTAGATGCCCACAATCCCCGGGCTGCCCACCAGGCCGTGTTTCTACGACATCGACCTGGACCCAGAGACCGAGCAGGTCAACGGGCTCTTCTAAAGCACTGTTTACTGGTAAGGTGGCTTTGTGTACAATGAGATCACCTTATATCCATCTCAGCAATAGTGATGGTGCTGTCACTATATGGTTATTTACTCTATTTGCTCTTTCTCTGTGTGCAGAAATGGCCTTCCACCCCCCGCTGAGCCTTAATGAAATTTGATGGAGTAATAACTGGAGCGCCTTCCTTTCGCCTGCCAATGTTTTTCTTCTTCTTCACAGTTTTTTTTTTCACTCAGTCACTGACATCTGTAAATAATTCATTTGCTGTGCCCAGGCCACTGAGGGATGAATTAAGAAAGCTAATTAATCACAGAACGGTTTCTCCCCAGAGACTGTCACTATGTGTTGGACTTCTCGCAG
This sequence comes from Myripristis murdjan, assembly GCF_902150065.1. Taxonomy (NCBI): domain Eukaryota; kingdom Metazoa; phylum Chordata; class Actinopteri; order Holocentriformes; family Holocentridae; genus Myripristis; species Myripristis murdjan. The sequence continues at coordinate 19,904,660 of NC_044001.1, read as the reverse complement.
GGAGGAAATGTCCTATTTACATTCCTATAAGATACGTTGGTGGCTTCACATGAACAAGCCCTCCCCAGGGTGCTTATATGCTGCATTGAATATCCCCGTCCCTGTACTCCTGATGATAATTATGATCATACATTTCAAATTTGTTTGGGGCCAGGTCTGGAGCCTTGCATCAGGTAGTTGTTTATGTTTGTGTGTGTTACAGCTGATACTGTCATTAACAATGAACCGTACTGACTGTGCCTTTGCAAGGAACACACTGTTCAAAATTAGGCAAAACTAATGCTGCCTTACAAAATGTTTTGTTACAATCTTTGCTGTTTAAAAAGACCTTGTCTAATTGCACCGCAGATTTTCTATTTTGCTCGTCATGTTTTCTAATAAAATAATTTGGGTCTGACACTGTCGGAGTAATTTTGCACTGCTGTGAAACTGACGAATCATGATGCTGTACATCAGTGGTTTTCACTTTTCTGTCAGAAAAGACTGAATAAAGTCTCTTGGCTGTTCTACCTGTTAGAAAGGAGGTATTTACTCTCTTTCAGTTTAGTGTTTTTTTTTTTTTGTTTGTTTGTTTGTTTTTTTATGGCTTTAAATATTCAACTCTATTGTTATGTGGGTGTTATGTGTGTGTCTCCAGATGGTGCCTTGATGCCATTCATTACACATAATGTTGAGTCTGACATGACCACATGCTGGGACTCTTTATCTGTCAAGCACAACACAAATATACACTGACGCTGATTATTTTCAGTATAAATCAAGGCTATTGTTAGCACAACCTCAATTAATCACAGCAAATGCTTTAAAATGCACCACTCTTCAAGGCATGTTTGTGTATGAGCTGATGAATAAATAGCCCGTTTTCTTACTCTGGCTGATCAGTGACGCAGGACTGGTTGGCAATTTCTTGCATCGTGTGACACGTCAATCATTGCATCACTATGGAAACCCATGTGTGGTGTTGCTGCTGATGATAGCGGAGCTCTGCTGAACAGTGAAGTGCAGAGGCATACTCAAGCATGCTCGCTGGTATTTTATACACTACATATTTTTACATGGAATAAGAGGAATGATTTTTGACAGGTAAGAAGTGATTTTCCTTAAAAGCCACTAAATGGCTTAAAGCAGTTCTATACTGATCTGTAATATATTAACCCATAGATGTACCTTGAGCAATTTTTAACTTGTAATTGCATGTATGCATTTCCTCAAAAGTAACATGAATGTAATGTGATCATAGGTACATTGGAAGTGAATTGTCAGCCTAAATAGACAGGAAACTTTTCATTTCAAAACATGATTTCATGGGCAAGCTAAATACCCTGTGTACTAACTTGAAATATCCATTCAATAAATGAGTCACAGGTATGATCAGACAGCCTTGCTAGGAGGTTTATTAAATATTTGACTGAATGATTGTGACTCACCGACACAGACTGCTTGACCGTGGACAATAACATGATGAGACCGGTGTGACTAGAGCAGCTTTGCAAAGAGACACTAGAAAAGACACTAATTTCATTATTTTTTTGATATTTGAGGGAAAGATAACATTGATCTTTCACATATGAGTAATTTAACAAATGCTCCTCCATCAGGAAAGAAAATTGCTGAAGACCATGTCATTTAAAGAAACCTCAGCTGGGCATGGCTCAGTTACAAAGGTGCTGAGGAGAAAGCTGACCAGCCCCCCGCATCTTTTGCTGGGCAAATCAAAGGCAAAAAACGGAACTGGAGGCGGGAGCGTCCGGGCTTGCAGACACAACGGCTCAAATAACAGCTGTAACGTGACAGAAGTTTCAGGACGAAGCTGTGAAGAAGACGCCAGTGAGGAGGTTGCAGCAAAGTCCACCACAGAGTCTCAAAGAGGTTCAGTTAACAAGGAACAGAAAGAAATTGGAAACCGGGGCACAACAGCCAAGTCACCCCTCACAGATCAAACTAAAGCAGCAGCTGACAAATCTGACCAAAACCAGGTTACACAAAAACGTACTGTTTTAAAGCAAGTTTTCTCGCCATCTGTCCCTTGCTTCAGATGTATCCGCACACCTGATGAGGGTGAATATGATGCTGTCACTTTCTTCAACAGACAAACCCGAGACTCTGTGGACCTGACGGCTCAGTCAGCTTTGATATTCAGCAACACCACAAAAATACAACAAGACAAGTCTGCTGTGGCAAAAGGGGAAACGAGTAAAACCAGGACATTTAAACTCTTCAAACGACTCATTGTTGATCCCAAATGCCAGTCAAAAGCAAAATCAGTAGCACCAGAAAATTCTGTCCAACATGACACTTTGATTCCCTGCTCCTTTAAGAAGCAGCCAAAGACGTTCTGGAGGCAGAAACCCAAAAAGCCTTCTCCTTTCTTCCACGAGTGTATTGGAGAATCCAAGGACTATATTGAGGAGGAGACAATTGTCCTGGCCAATAAACATACTGATGACCATATTGTGAAAAGTGTGACCCTGAGCCCACACCTTGAAAATGAGCTCAAATGTCATTGCCATGAGATGCTGACAGTGAGTGTGGATGTAACATCAGCGATCAAGGATGCTGCTGAAATTGAAGGTGCCAGGGCTTCTGAGACACCTTCACATGTAAGAACAGAGGTCAAAGTGATGGTACAACTTCAAGGGAACCTGAAAGAGGGTCTGATTGAAGGCAAAGAGACTCGGATGAAACCACTTTCTCTGGAGGAGCGCTGCAATGTGGAGAGCAGCATGGTGAGTGTGAGTCAGGGTTTCGGAGTTTGCCAAAATGTGGACATTTCACATGGGCAACAAGGCATTAACAGTCCTACCATCATCTCAGCCCTAACTGCGTCAGAGCATTTGTCAGGAGGGAAGGAGACCAGTTTGAATCCTTCATGTAAAAGTGATTCAAACACAGCTCACCAGGACGCTTCTGCAGGGAATGACAAAAACACACCAGGGGGAACTGTTACAGGTGATGGTGCAATTGCAGGAGACTTGCATTTGGACAAAATTGATGGGGTCCAACCGTGCACTGAACAAAGCATTTGCACTGACACATTTTGCACAGGGGCGGCTCAATCTGAAGAAAATGCTGAGCAAGGGTGTGATGAAATGGAAATGCTCCTGATGGAAACAGCCTGCTCTGTGGTTCAGGCCGCCATGAAAGCGGCACTGGATCAGTATAAAGACGAGCTAATGGACTCAGGGAGCAGTGTGGACTGAGCAGTGTTGGATGTGAAAAAGAAAACTACTATGTTTATGGATACACAAGATATACTGTAGCTAAAAACTAACATCAGATAAATCACAAATCAGATCATGTACAATAGATAGGATACTGTATATTCTGTGTTGTATCATGAATAGTCAAAAATGTACATATTTCTACATCGTGGATGATGGAGATGAAGCACCCTTTGCGTATAGATACTCTTGTTGTCTCACTTGGCTTCATTGTGTAGTTTTCTAGGTTTAGTGAGGGAAAAATGTGCATCATATTTGTCCAAAATCATCACTATGTGGAATATGTGACTACGATTATGACAGACTTTTTTTTTTTTTTTTTTAAATAAATAATGGCCAAAAACGAGGTGTGGCAGTTTTCTTTATTATGCAGCTTATGGCATTAACTGCATGTAACACACATGCATTATTTCACTGGCAAATACAATTTATTTGACAATTGCTTGTGTCCCTATTACAGTCAAAATGACAAATGTAGCTGGGTTTTGAATTATTCTTATAGATGAATTTTGCATGCCTTACACGGTATGGTTATTTAGTGGGTCAGTAATTTCTTGCAGTCCATAGACACGTTTAAAAAATGGAAATCAGACATCAAAATAGCACATTGTCTACCAAGAATTAAAAAAGCTCACACATTAACTTGGACAAGTCAGTTGAGAACAGGTTTACAGTAACAGCCTGGTCAAAAGGACACACACAACAAAGACCATAAAAAACAATAATTAAAGATTTCAACATAACTAAAACAAACTGTTATTGCATACCTGTAAGCTGCTTTACACAGTCATGGCAAATATCCTTGAGTTCTTGTGCATCTGTTTTGTGTGAATGAGTCATTAAGTTTACTACAGAGGTTATACAAAACTGCCTGAATAAACAATATGACAGACTTAGTCTCTTCTGGATTAGTTGATCTGGGGTCTGTATGTATTTAATATTTCATATCTGTAATTACAGACGGGAAAGGTGAGGATCTCTACACTTGTCAGAATTCACTTTTTACCCCCGTGACTGTGACGGTGACCCTGACCCCGGCCATTACCTCCACCGCCGCCGCCGCCACGGCCCTTATTCTTGCCTCTTCCTTTTCCCTATGAGAAAAAAAATGAATGAAACCATTTACAGTGGGTGGGTGATAGATATTGTTTAAAATAAGCTTGTAAATCTCCTACCTTCTTTTTGCCTTCCTCTCCTCCAGAGCTTCCCTGTGGAAGATCAAATCAGTTCAGAAAAGTTCCTGAGAAGTTACTGAACCCATCACAGTGAAGTAAAGGGGTTTAATATCAAACAAAACATTAGCAAGTTGAGAGATCTTACCTCAGATTCAGACCCAGACCCCTCATTGTCACCAGAGTCCTCCCCCTCCTCCACTGCTGGTTCCTTACCCTCCTCCTCCTGCACCAGCTCCTCAGATTGGACGTCCTGCATAGCAGATCTCATTAGTATACTGCATGTAATGTCATTCACGTAATATTGCACCTTCTGTGTTTACAAGCAAAAATGTGACTTACTGGTGTTTCGCCAGTGATGGAGCACAAAGAAGGAAAGGAAGAAACAAAAACAGTTAAATATATGAATCAAGAAAGGAGTTAAATAAATAATAATAAAAAAAAAAACAACTGTGAAATGAGGTGGCCCATCATACAAATGGTTGAGGATATATTACTAGAAATCAAGGCAGCATGAGTGCACTGGACCATGATGTAAAAAAAGACATGAAAAGGAAGAAGTGTGTGTCCAAAGCACAAACATGTATGACTGTCCTCCCTGCAAAGCTAATGTTTTCATGCAAGAAACCAAACTAAGTTATTTCGTTTACTAAAATCTCCTGTCGACATGGAATCAGAATCAGAAATACTTTATTGATCCTGAGGGGAAATTGGGTCAGTTGCAGTTGCTGAAATTCTCAAGACAAGAAAATATTGTAAGGATAAGTTAAAGTATTATTACAGTTTTTTTTTTTTCAATCGCTTTACCTCCTCTGTCAACTCAGAAACCATGGTATCAAAACAGTTAATACAAAGGCCTAATGAGAGGAACTCTGCCCAAAATAACACATTTGGTTTGCAAAAGGCTCTTACCATGGCAAAACAGTTCAAACATGCAGCAAAAGCACATTTTGCCACTGCCCAATACAACTTGCAGTCAGGTGAGTAAATCCAGCCACTCACTCACTTCGTACTCAACACCAAAATGCAACATACCCTTTTCAGTCTGAGCAGGTTCCACTTTACTTTTTCCTGTGTGTACTGCAGTCATTTTTTTTTTTTTTTTGGACAATTTACATCTTTACATATTGTAAAGCAAGTAGCAAAAGCCCATATTTCCCTCAAACAACTCAACTTATGCCCAAATGATTAGATTCCTTCAATCAGCTCTACTGTACTGTAACACAGCTGACAACAGAATACAAAATACAGCTATCAGTTTGAACAAGGTTCTCCTGTGTGCTACACATTCAAATGTGAACTTAGAGTAAAGAATTGCATCCAAACTCAGAAAGACTTTGAAGTGAAATTTTACTGTATTGATGGCAAAAACCGAAATACTGTAATTTTTTGTAGGTGCATACTGATTGATTGGTGAATGGTGATTTGTGGAAAAGGTAGTGATGCAGGTGCACTAGTGATTTCACAGTGATGCGGGTAATTTCTATCAGCTGATATTACACTGATGAGTTGTTGGAGAGTTCTACAGTTATTATTGCACAGTTAAATGGTTAAATTTCTGAGACATGAGCTTGAGATTTAGATGTGTGTATGCGGTATGTCAGCACAGTATCTTGATGGTGTAAGATTTTTGCAAGCCAGTTTGTCTCTTTGCATTTTTAATCTCTGCTGAAAGTTAAAAAAGAGAAACAAAAAATCACTTATGGAAACTTACTTGGGTCACCCATTTTGGTTTGTTTTTGTCAAGCACGGCAGAAACCACTGTAAGAGACGATGAAAATATCAATTATAGATGTTTCTTGAAACCATTACCTGCATCAAATAATCAAATCATAATAAAACAGTGTGAGAGAGAAGCAGATCATACCTGGTTCAGAAGTGTGAAAGACTATGTCTAACCTGCATATTCAGTCAGTATTTATAAGGTATCATGGGAGGGAAGGAATGTGGGTGTGTGAAAGCTTCACCTAAATCTAAGGTTTGGATGTGTGATGGACGCTGGGTGAGGCAGTGGCTGTGGGCCAGGGTGTTTTCTGGCTCCACCGAAAAATATTAAATGAAGGATTATATAATTACAGCTGTCAGTGCTAACTTTGTTGTCGCAGGTTTTTGTCTGATCAAACCTGAATATCCAGGACACCAATTCTAAATAACATCTGTACACACCCTCACTTTAACTTTAAGTTTTAGAGTCTGACTCTTTGTAGAGTAAATGTATGAGTTTGTATTTCTCATTAAATTCTGTATTTAGGTTAAATACAACACACAAACAGCTAAAGAGTGGTTTAAAGGAAAATTCCGACTCACCAGACAGAGACGAGATAGATGTACAATAGTATTTTCACCTCTGTATGTCCAGTGGTTTGGTTCCTATGGGTAATATTTCATGTTAGCTCAGCATAAAGACTTGAGGTCTATAGGAGTCATTAGCCTGGCTCTGTTAAACAATAATCTTAAAGATTTCCAGTAGACTCTCTGATTTCCAGGTGGGAGGCCTTGAGGCCCTGGGGACAAATAAAGATATATTGATATTGATTGACTGAGGATCAACAACTTTGGACACACAGCAGCCAGTTATCAGCGGATCCAGAATTAGAGCATCACTGCAGCTATAACTAAATCTAAATGTCAACCAGATATCTGCATTCACTGTTTATCAACCAGTTATATTGAGTAAAGCACTAAACTGTACCACCCATATGCCATATTTTCCTGATATGTACATTAAGAATGTCACAAAATGTTGATATATCAAATATCAATTTAGCACTTGAATATACTGAGAAATTTCTGAGGATTTGATCTATTAAAATTACAATGTCTCCTGTGCAGTGTTTGCACTCAGCCACAAAATCCCAGATTCAAGCTTGATGAGTTTTGGGGAAAAGGAAAAAAGCAATCTGTGGTCTCTCTTTGGATTTTATAAAGATACAGGTGGCCGATGTCCACAAAATGAAAAAGATAATGACAGTTTTGACAAATGATCAGAAGTGCAGCTTCACCACTCATGAATGCAAAACCAGTTATTCTTTTACTTGAGGTGGCCAAAAACAACCAGGGCTTATGCAATGTTAAACAGCTTTTCTGTTGGTTGCTTAACTCCACCTATAAACACAAAAATCATACCACCCCGCAGCATGTTGACGTATTTACACTAATGACAAACAATACAAGTCCAGGGCACATTTCACACTCTTAAGGCATTCATGCACACCTGCAAGAGGATGTGTAGTGTGGGTGTGTGACAGACTAAATCCAGCACAGGTGTCACACCAGGTGAATGTGGTAACTGAACGCCATGCCAGACATACAATACAATACAAAGACTGACTGGCAGGAGGTTTGGTAGGATACACCCAAAACACTGTGAGCTGGGCACTATGGCAGGTAGACGCGGCATTCATTTCCCTTCAAGGTGTATCTCTGAAAAATGTCAAACAAACATTTCATCTCAACAGTCACAGGCCACAGTGCAGTTATAGGTAGTGATGAAGAGGATTATGAAAGCAGTGAAGATGAGCAAGATGAGGGTTGTGATGATGAGGCGGAAACAACATCAAGACGTGCCAAAGAGCCTCATTGCACAAAACCCTCCTGAATGTCTGCCTTGTGCATCATAACAAGTGAGAAAGTTAATCCTAATGTGCATATGTCCATAAAAATCTGAGCTGCTCCACAGTGAACCTTAATACAGTGGTTACTGTGTGTAATGACCTCAAGCATTTGTCCCTGATTTTCCGTTCAATAGATGAAAAGCAACACATGTATGTCTAAAAATGTCAGTGTGTGTCCTTCGAAGGGTTAAATTCTTTGGCAAACAAAGTGCTATGGGTGTACTCAAGCATCGCCACATTGTTTGAATGTGTGTGAGACACTAAACAGTGAGTCATCTCTACTATCTGTATAAAATATGTATCTGTTTGGAGAAAAAAACAAAAAACAAAACAGCAATCCTCTAAAGCTGGCAAATGTCTGAGGAACTGAGACTCTTCATCACTCTGCCAACTTTTCTCATAAATGTTTGCAACTGCAGCGTCATGACTGAGAAGTTTATGCCATCAAATTAACTTTTTTTCCCAGCAGATTTCTGAACATGTAAACCTGAGATGATGATGAGTGGCAGCACTCACAGGGAATCAAGCCCTGACTGAATTGTTTTAGAGGATATGAGGGAGCCACCTGGTGGACAAAATGTAGAACAGCTGTTGACTGACATAAAAGAGAACGTGTTGAGGAGATGAGGCCAGTTTTTTATTTGATTCCCTATTAAGGAATTTACATGTTACACAAAGCAAGTGTGTTATTACCCTTATGAAAATAAACCATGACTGTATGTTAAACAAGCTGGTAGCTATGTTACTTGGCGGAAAGCAGCCTAGAGCCATCATGGTTGTATTATAGTGTAATCACTGTTTTTCTTCAATAGCCTATTACAACTAATTAATCACAACTAGGCAAACCATAAAATAGGCCCACCTTAAAAATTATATCGTACTGTGGTAATTTATGTTGGTAATCAATATTTTAACATTAGCCTACTCATTAATAAGTCATCTACTTCCTTATTAAATTGAACGTTTGAATATTTAAATTTTCATATTTTCATTTCATAATATGCAATATTTTGCTAGGTAATATTAGAGATCAGTGTAAATTTTCTTTTCTTTTCTTTCTATCTTTCTTTTTTTGTTTTGTTTTGTTTAATGTTATCTCATTACGCAATTTTAATTCCTTTTTGCTTTATTTTGGTAGTCTGTCAGTACCATAGTGTAACTGTGGTAGCACCACGGTTAGATATAGGGCCCTATCTTGTGCCACCCGCTATCCGCTGCCACTACCCGCTACCCGCAAATTGCGGATTTAGGAGCTTCCGCTATCCCTAAACGGTATCTTGCGCCACCCGCTATCCGTTATGCCGACTGCATCATTTGCGCCTGGAGGTGTGTTCGTGGGCGTGTTTTATGCGCTTTCCCTAAAGTTGCTATCTTGCGCAGACACTTTAGGGATAGCGGATAGCGGGTGGTCCTGACCACCCGCTATCCGCTTTAAAGTTTGGGCTGTTGGAGAGCGCGCCCAGGCGGCTTCAATGCGCGCCCCGACGGAGCCTCGCCACGCACACGGTCGGACTGATACCGGGACGCCGCCGGAATGGACTGAGTATAATATATAGACTGTTTAGAGGAAAGACTGTTTTAATTGGACACTTACGCCAGCACGTTTTATTGTTTTATCATAAGCCAGCAGCTGTGCTATATTTTTATTTTTCATATTTTATTTGCCCAATCTACCTTGTCAATAAATTAGTTTACACATAGTTCCACCTCTGCCTCTTGTGTGTGTGTGGTGTGGCCGGGGATTTTACTCAATCAGTACAACCTTGTGACACGTCCACTTGGACACATGTGGCTCCACCTCCTGAATTAACTCGCCTATGATATAATATATAATATGTATATAAAGCCAACTTGCTTTAGCCTCAGTAGAAGCCCTGAGAAAATCTACCTCCCTCTCTCCATCGCGGGTTTAGGATTTAGGATTTAGGATAGCGCATCCTGCCCTTAAAGGCAATGGCACCTGGCACACTGATTGGTTTAACTGGCGTAACGCCCAAAACACGCCTATTCATAATATAGCGGGTAGCGGAGGTGTTTTGCGGATAGCGGGAGGTGCACAAGATAGCAACTTTTACGGGGGAACGCCTCTTCCTAAATCCTAAATCCGCAAATAGAGGGTTTAGGGAGTCTGGCGCAAGATAGGGCCCATAGTCTTTAGTAATCACAGTTTTCATCCCCGCTACATTCACCCATATTTGCGGTGTTATGAGCCCCCCTGCCACCTCGACCACGTCCCCTGCTTGGCGTTGCAGAATGCTTCCACCCCGGCCACGCTGAGGTGAAGTATCCGCTATACAATGTGCTGATTGTGGACTATGGCGCGCGGACTCGCCGTCACTACTAACGTCAGTTTCTGCTTCACTGGACAACTGCATGTCTTCCTCCTCGGAATCGGAGTCAGCCAGTACCAGTACTTCGTCGACGGTAAACCGACCTCTCAGCATCGTGAGTAAATGAAAAAACACTCTTTCGCTCTGCTCTGCTCTCGCTACGCTCAGCACTACTACCACTGCTTGTTGCAATTTTGCGACTTTGGCGCTTAAAGGGTTAAGTCAAAATTTGGACGCAATACACACTAATGGTGGAATGTTCGGAGAGCCTGCCAGGGAGAAAGTCCCCTCTCACTGACACAGAGATACACACGCGGCTTTGTATCTCTCCTATTCTGTCTCAAGGGCCACTAGCACTGCAGCCAATGCATCCCAGCAATAGCCCCAAACACTAATGTAACATCCCAGCAACCCCATAGTAACCACCCTAACTACCATAGCAATCACCCAAGACACCATAGCAACTACCTATCAACACCCTAGCAACCATCAGGAACACCATAGAAACACCCTAGCAACCACCCAGAACACCATAGCAACCGCCTAGCAACGCCCTAGCAACCATCAAGAACACCTTAGCAACCGCCAAGTAACATCATAGCAACCACCAGGAACACCAAAGCAACTGCCTAGCATTGCCCTAGCAACCATCAAGAACACCATAGCAACTGCCTAGCAACATCCTAGCAACCACCAGGAACAGCATAGCAACCGCCTAGCAACGCCCTAGCAACCATCAAGAACAATACAGCAACCGCCTAGTAACATCATAGCAACCACCAGGAACACCGAAGCAACCGCCTAGCAATGCCCTAGCAACCACCATAGCAACCGTCTAGCAATGCCCTAGCAAAACATAGCATCCGCCTTGCAGCACCTTAGCAACCAACCAATATACCATAGCAGCTGCCCAAAGACATCCTAGTGGCCACTGAAAAGATGATAAAAATTGCCTGGAAAATACCCGGACCACAGTAACTGCCTTCTAGCCCTCGAATAACGCTGCACAACCTACAAACAGCAAAGGGCTGGCTGTTTACCACATGGCCACACGGTCGGCAACGGTGGCAAGCGCATTTAAAGTTTCTTCATCTACATCTATCTGTCTGTCTGTCTGTCTGTCTGTCTATCTCTATTTCAATATCAATTCAAAGCCTTGATTGGCATGAAAGTTACAAGAACAATTTTGCCAAAGCATTAAAGTACAATTTGTTCAAATATTTGGACAGTATGCAATAACAGTACATTTAAACATTAAATAACACATTAAAGCATTTAAAAAACATTAATATTTATATTTGGTAAGTAGGTGTATACTGTGTATCCTATGCATGTGTATATGTGTGTGTTTGCTCTGCCAAACCAAAGTTTGGACTCTACTTCAAATTAGACACCAAGTTCCCCCCAGAAAGCACAGATTAAACTTTTATATACTCTATTTAAGTTTCATTCCTCTTTCCTCAATAGAAATTACAACAAATAGGCATCAGGTCATCAAATCTGAATTAGATGAACAATTTACATTTGCAGCTGCTCTCAGAGGCCTGCTTCTTTTCTGGTATGGGAAGAAAACACTCACATTACTGTTACTTGTCCTTTTCAAATTAGTATTCATACTTTTAATTATGCTAAAGCAGTGCTTCCTTTGTATCCGCTGACCTGACCTCACACACATATATCAAAACTGCTAATAGCTCGGTACTTTTTATTCTGAATTAATTACCACAAACTTCTCCAACAGTGATGCATGGTTTTGTTAACTAATGTTCACACAAAGTGAGAGTTCGAATGGAGTCATATGGGAAAAACAAAGTGGCACGATCATATATAAATAAATATACTAATGAGCTGAAGACCACACTGAAAATTATTAAGTGAAGAAACAATTCCATTTATGGGAAGGACACAGTGGCTTTCAGTTGATTTATCAGTGAAGTGGTCCTTTGATTGTTTTTGTTCAAAACAGAACTATGCACAAGTACTTTTTCTAAAGCTTTTAGTCAAAATATTTCAGTGCCCTTCCCCCCTTGATAGTAGCTGTGCACTAGACAGCCTCAGCTACTTTGTATTCAACTCAACAACAAACAACAGTCAAAGCTTACACAATCTCTGATTGTTGTTTTGCTATAAACCTACTCACAAGGTTGAAACCCCGAGTTGAGTTTAACATGATGTCTAATGCACAGCTTCACAAGGCACTGACATGCCAGCAGCCTGTGGAACAGTTTCTCTAGGGATTTCTCAAGGTAATCCTAAAGCATGTAAACTTCTTGTAGGGTAAAAAACAAATGTAAAGGGTTTTTGCTTGTTAGCATGTTTAATCCGCTAGAAATGCTGTATGGTCTTTAGTGTGTATAAAACCTGGAATGTTTTAGTTCAGACTGGCGACTATCAATGATGTGTCTGTTTCCATAACGCTTGGGAAATTGCAGAGCACTGACATCGAGTCTCAAGTGACTGACTTCACTGCTGCTGCAGCCCTCAGCCTGCTGCAGCCTGTGGCATTCTTGTCTGCCAGATTGACTGCTTGCTGCATGTCATTAGCTCCTAAACTTACAGGCAATACGGCTTGCATAAAGAATTGTGGGAATTCCAGCAGGCAACCCCCCCTCCCCTTTTAGGATCCACGTATAGTCCTGTGAAAATGTAATTAGGAGCTCGCAGACAACGCAGCTGTTGAAACGACAGTGGGATTGGGACCAAACAAACCATGCATCTCATTTGTGATGTCTGGAAATGTATAGTGACAGGTTGTTCTGTGGTGACTTGCTCAAATGAGAAAGAGACTTTGCCAGAATGTGAGAGGTGAAAGCTTTTCAGAAATGTAAAGAGGGAAAAGATTTTGTAAATTTGTTGGGTGAATATGAGTGAATGTATGGAAGACATTCTTTAACTAACCAGCTTTTAGCAGGGAACAAGTGAGGAGGGGAAAGAGCAAGTGCTCTTCAGAGTGAGACAGAAAGAGAGAGAGAGAGAGAGCATGTGTGCCGAGGGGTGGGAGGGTTGGGGAGAGAGGGAGAGAGAGGGAGCGAGAGAGAGAGAGGACAAGCGGGTGGGTGCTGCGAAATCCGTTAACAGGGGAGCTCTGTGCATTTGTTAGACGTCTTGGCTGCTTGCCCAACTTGGCTCATTGTAATCAAGGCATGATCGTCGACTCCAGGCAGCCCTCTCCGCCGCCTCGGCTGCCTAGTGCTTGGACCCAGCCTAGCTTTCACCACTGACATGGAAAGACCCGTGAGTGCCTTCTCTCCTTCCCTCTCTTCTCTTCTCATCCCGCTCTAGCCTCCATACTCTTCCTTGCGCTCTTGCCTGTCTGGTGTTAGGTTCCCTCCTCTGCTCTGTCCTCTCGCTGCTGCCAGAGATTTAGCTGTGGCTAAATGCAGCGTCTCAGTCAGCCGTTGCGTCTGTTCGCCTCCCTGCTGGCTTTCTCCCCTGCAGTAGGTGGCAGGAGCGCTGGGCAGGGATAAAGGCTTGGCAGCTTTCAGTCCGCAGGCCCCCCACCCCCCTGCCTGCCTGCCTGTCCGGGCATGGGTGCCGTCCGCTGGCAGACCAACAGCTTCTCTTTCTCTGTGTTTTGTGATTGTGTGTGTATGTGTGTGCGTGTTTACGTGAGGACCTGCCTCCCTGCCTCACAATTAGAGAGCCGCACACACACAAACGAAGAGAGTTACCCAACCAAACCCCGAGGGGTACCATTCCCACACCGTTTTTCCCCACACTGAGCTAGCAGTGGGCTTCGCTGGCTAGTGGAGGCCGGCGGTCTTCAGGCTTCGTCATTGGCCTTACTGAGATTTCGGCAGCGTGTCTCTGCCTCGCTCCTATTCTTGGTGGTATGTCCTCACGCTCTGTTGTGTTTGGATTCCCTGACAACCAGAAGCTGTGAGACAGCGAGCCACTTCCCACCCTGCTGCCGCTGTGAGTGAGTCCCAACTTTTCTCCTATAGGCTACTGACTGTGTTTTTGCACGTCTTGAAACATGCTTTCTTAGAAGCAGTTGTATTCTGGGTGCGGATTCTTTGTTTTTTCTCACCCCAGGATTGTAGCGACGGCTGTCTGACCACATGTAATCAAACAGCTCTTCCATCACATTTTAGTTCACCTCACAGTTGTTTGTGCTTAAGTGTTTGGTGATATTCATTTAAAATGATAAGTCTAATGTGGTCAAACTGCCCAACAAAATCTAATGTTCCTGCAGCAGGAAAGTGGCAGCCATTCTTTGCAGGCGGTAATAGTGGCGGGGATGGAAATGCATGGAAGAATCTCCTGCAGCCCAGTGTGATGGTCTCTGTGTGCTTGCTAGCCATGAGTCATCGTTCTGTGCTAGGAATATCACATGGAGCAGCAAGGACTCTCTTTTTGTCATCACTGGGGCAACAGTGGGGGATGACTGACTCACTAACTGTTTGGCACTCCTGCTTCCTGTCTCTTGCCTGTCAGGAAGGCCTGACCCATTAATGCAGTGTATACACAAAAAGGGGAATGGGATACTATCAAATCAGCGGAGAATTAGGCTTTCGTCCCAGTGGTACTACAAAGGCCCTGACTAGAATTGGTGCAGCCTAGTAAAAGTAATGGCCGCAGCGTGCTTGTAGTGGCAGCTTTTTCGTTTTACTATGAATTATTTTCACCTCTCTTCAACTGAGAATCACAACAGAGGGTGTTAGTGTCAATATAAAGTGAGAAACATTTGTTTTGTTTCAACCGGCTGAGTGGAGACCTCCCTTTTTTGACTGTCACTGAGCCGAGGGTTACCCTGTTGTTTGTGAACTGGGTTACATCTATCAGTCCAGGTTCCTTGATTGCTGTTACTGCGGTGTGCACATAATGTAATGAGTTGACATATTCTCCACTCATAGTGCTGAGTGTAAGTGGAGACAGGAGTGTTTCTTGGCATTATGTCACTGTCTTAGGGCATTTGAGTTTGAAACCATATGTTTGCATAGGAACTGCCAGCACTCAGGCTTGAATTTTATGTTTACTAGTTTATATAAGGAAAGCATGCCATAGGGTCTTTGCTGCAATGCCAGCCGTCTTCCAAGAAAGCAGAGTATCTTGACAATGGTTAGTGCAGAGTGCGTAAGATGAGAGTCACCAAAATGCCACGCTGCGATCTGTTGACTTATGCACTTTTGACCCTCTGTGATCTTGTTCCTTCGTGGTATGACATGGCATGAACCTGACCTAGGCCTCTGGCAACCTTGTACTTTAAAGAAGGCAGCTGTACTCGCCTAACCCTCCTGGTGCAGAGATCTTCCTCATTCCCCAGACTTGTAAGACATGCGCCCTTTAGCCCACTCTGTGACCGTTTAAAGGAAAAACGCCACCGCCCACCTTAGGGACTAGATAAATGTAATGCAGTGCCAGATTGCAAGATTTCTGTAGAGATTTTTTCTTGGAGTTGCTCTACTTGGTACCGTGTTATAATCACTAAAGCATATTATGTTATGCTACCTTGTTATACATTTTTTTGTTTGGAAGTGGCTGGCACTGTGTTGTTGATTTTTTTTAGAATGATGAATGTCCTACTAGCTCACCTTGTATAACACGTATTACATATCAAGATTAGTCCATACTTCAGTGGCATGGGTTCATATCATCCTGTCACTACTTTTACCATTAGAAAGCAAAAATACAAATGCAAAAAATAATCTTAATGAAAAAAGATGAATGGCATGTCAAACCTCTCCTACAAGGGGATTATGATGGTGATTATGAATAATGATGAAAATGTTTTTTGAAAGTAGTATTGAAAGTGTTTTTGATAGTGTTTTTAAACTCTGATATATGTAATATGTATGCAGATTTGTATGTAAGCAATATATATTCTTCCTGTGCATGATTTGATTTGGTTTATGAATTAACAAGTTAAAAATATACTTGATACATGATAAAAACACATGACCCTGTTTGACCCCACCAATGTGAGCATTATTCCAGTACATGGACTCGTCTTTTCGAGCTGCTGCCTCTTAGTGCAGTGCGCACACTACAGCCATCTGGAAGTTAGAGCAATATTCAAGTCAGCAGCCTTACAACAGATCCTCCTCATAGTGACTGCAGTTTGAAGACATGTTTTCTTAAAAGTAAGTGTGAACACCTAGTTACAGTGCCATGAGAGCATGTGGAGGGTTTCAGTAAGGGGCCTCATGTCGTGTGAAGAGGCTCGCCCTGCTGACCTCATCGGGATGTTTAGGATGCTGTGCATATGCATTCTCACTGTGCAACTGAGCTTCATGATGAGCTCTCCATCTGTGGGTGTCAGGGCACACTAATGTTGTGTGTTATTACACTCTATAGAAAGAGAGGGACATGTTTTTTGTGATTCTTCCAATTGTCCGTTTGTAAGCAAGTTCCTGTATTCAAAAGGGGCCTAAATTTAAAGTTAGATGTTATTTTTATTTGTCTTTATTAATTCTGTGTCTGGTAAGCACCAGCCCAAAATCTGAGGGTATAGCAACAAGAAAGAAAGCACACCCATTTTACAGATGTGAAGGTTACATGTTATTGTACTGATTGCCATGCTGATCGCTGGTTCAGCTGATTTGTGTTCCCCTTCCAGACCCCCAGTGACATGATGCCCAAGAGGGATCATGAGAGGGACGTGGAGCTGGACAAGAAGATCGAGGCCCTTCGCAGGAAGAATGAAGCGCTCATGAAGAGATACCAGGTATGGGGCACATTTCTTTTCTGTGGGAGCCTCGGGCTCTTACAGGCTTCTTGAAGTCACCAGTTTTGTTGGGTTGCATTTAGGAGGTGGAGGAAGACAGGAAGAGGGCAGAGGAGGAAGGAATGGCACTGCAGAGCCGCAAGGGCAAAGCTGATGACCTTACCATCACTATCAGCAAGTCCACTAGTGTGAGTATCTACAACAAGACTTCAGTTTGTACAATAAATGCAATAGGTGATGGAAGATTTTCTGATGGAGACTTGAGCTAAATGTTTTAAAGCATGTCTTTTGTTTTGGGATGGAGCAGGACACTCGTGTGGTGGTGACCAAGCTGAGCAGTGGAGGTTCGTCCAGTGGGAAGGTTCAGCAGGACGTAGGGCCTGATGGGGGAGACGGCCCTCAGCTGGGCCTGGGCCGAGGCCGCCGGAAACAGCTAACAGTCACCATGGCTGGAAAAAAGGTAAAAAAAAAAAAAAACAACAACAGCTACAAAAATAACTTGGATCATGTGATATCGAATAGCATGTCAAATAACATGAACATCTGGAAAGTGTGAACCCACACTGTGTATTTTTTTGGTAGCAAATATCATGATTAACAGAAATGACCGAAAAGCACAATCTGGCTGTCATTTCTGATTCAGACCAACAGGTACAGCTGGATGGAAGATGAAAGCCAGCAATGAATTAAACATCCAAACTGAGTGCAGCTGAGATGAATCAGACCACAGCCAAAATAACAGAGACTAGTGAATTAAACATAATTCATATGATTATTATTATACAACTATGGGAGACTGTCTGTCCCTTTTAGAAAACATTTTGTGAGAAATCAAAGTCTACATAATGTCTACCTATGCTTGTTATTGTTGATTAAGTAATAAAAATTGCAATTTTATTATCAGTTGGCATATTACACCATCATTATTAGCAGTTATGTAAAGATATATAACAGCACAGGGGATCAGGATGTTTTATTACTTTGGCCCGGTGCATCTCTAACATGTCATAGCATTATGAATACAATTTTGAATAAAGCAGGCCTACCAGAATCACAGTATTAGTGCTCCATGAAAAAGTAAATGCACAGAGAGAAAAAAACATGTTGACACTGAAGAAAATGTTCTTATCAGATTTTTTGCTGATTGCTTCTTAACAGATATTCTTTGGTTTAGTTCACTTAAAAGATAAGGCGAGTTGACTGCTGCTGCATCCCCCCAGGGATGAAAACTGTCTGTGGCTGACCTTCTGCTCATTGTAAGACAGTAACAATACAAAAAAAGAGTAGGACTGGTTAATATACATATACAAAAAAAACAAAAAAACAAAACAAAACAAAAAAAAAACATTGATCCCATTCAAAGTGCAAAATCATGCTTGCGAAAAAACATATTGCAATTTCCAGACATTACCATGTCATAATGACATTACCTGGTCACTAAGGAGACATTGACATTTTTAATTTAGATATATTACAGCATACTGCTGCACACATTTTTGTGAGAGGTGTACTGATGTAAATAATTGTCTTTCCAGGGTAAAAGGGTGGTGAGTGAGAAGACAGAGCGGAGGCCGGGCCCTGTGGATTTTAAGAATTCGACTGATGATGGACAGGCGAGGCGTGTGGAGTCAGCAGGGAGAGGCAAGCAGCCAACTCACATGACCAAGAGAGACACAGCAGCACAGGTTTGAATCACACTCTGCTCATAAGCTCCAGCATTTAAGAGCAGGCACGCTCGCTCTCTTGTGTGTTTCGGCTCTCTCTTCCCCGCTGTGTCTGTTCTCTCACGCTGCTCCAGAGTATTTTACATAGATGTCAGACATGTGGGCCGGCCACACCCCTTTGTGATGGAGAACAATAGCCTCGGGACGGGAGGTGGACTTTGGGGCTGTGATTGACTGGTGGGGTGGGGCTGGGAACAGAGTCTGCAGAAGGCGATTATTAACTCGTTGAAGTCTGATTTTCCCTAAATTTTCTCCTTAAGTAGATTCAAAGTTAGAGAAAAAAAAAATTTCATATCATACAACAGTGTCACATATATAATCTATATCTGCCGGTTGAAATGCTTCATTGAAGCTACATCATGCTTATATTGAGTGAAATATTCAAACCCAAGCTGCCATTGTTTCATCCTTTTGTACATGTTTCCCTATAATTCAGCGGGACATATTTGATATGTTTGCATTTGTAATTAGGAATCCACCAGTACAGCTAAAGAGGTTTTAAGCTGTGTGTTGTCATATGTTATGTATGTCTTCGTAATGTAATCCCATTCTGCTTGTTTGTGTTGTTTGGCTCCTCCTTAAGAGCTTTTGTTGTATTTTAGTGAGTGAAATATGAGTTAGCGTCTGGGTATAAATGCATTTGGTTATGTGGAACATCCTGTAAAGTTCATAATATCCCTCTCAGGCCATGAAAGCCAGATAACTGCTGGGATAGATCTCATTTCGATGAGTTCATCATCGCTCTACCTCTTTGTTTGTATCAATAATATTATTGTTATTTTAGTAACACAATCCATTGGGAGGTTCTTTGAAAAAGGAGATCTTGTATTTAACACAGATAAGCAGAGACACATCTACACAAATGTGGTACCCCCGGCTGGTCTGTGAAATGCCACACTGTCACTGACTTAAGGCCCCCTGGGTATGCAGAGACTCTGGAACAGCTGCTCTGGCTCTCCCTGTAGCCTGACAGGCACACACACATGCGTAACACATATACACACACATGCACAAGTCAGCCAATCAACAAGCTGATGCACAGCGCAGACAGCTGATCCTCGCCTACTGTAAACACAGACACAGCCATATCCTGGTAGCAGGAGGGGTCTAGAAACCAGGGTGGGGGGTATTGAACAGAAGCCTATTCTAGGTGTGTGAATGTGTGTGTATTGGCTGACGTATTGAATGCTGCTCACTGGCCCATCCGGGTTAATGTGCACTAAATCTCCGAGCTGAACATGCTGTTCCCTTGTCTTTATTTCTGGCCTGCCTGCATTCGGTCAGTCCCCTTTATTTATCATGTGGACTGAATCAGCACTTGAACAGAGGCCAGCGCTCCAGTGCACCAGTCATCTGTGAATCGCAGAGACCTGGTTTCCACATGGCCGCTGTTTACTGAACCAGCGTCAGTCAACGTGGTGTGCGGCTAATTAGCCGACAGCAGCAGGCAAACGCTAAAAAACTCAGGGAGCTGAAAATGTCATGTGTCTCTTTGGCAACTGAAAGCTGGCAGACAGGGGTTTGCATGGAAAAGATTTGTATAGAAAAGATTCATGTTATCATGGTTTTTCCCTGAGACAGTGAAAAACAGAGAGTGTTTTCCTGGATACTGTGGAAATTGACGATGACTCCAGGAGAGGGGTGTGTGTATTTGGCACGGTCCCAGGCAGAGTGTGATGCCTGGAAGTTGTAGTACCTCACAACTAGACTGTCATAGAAGGAAAGAGGAGAAAGGAAAGGGAGAGGGCGGGGAAACAGGGAAACAAGAGAGAGAGAGAGAGAGAGAGTCCTGGCTGGCCAGTGTCTGTTTCCAGTCTCATTTTCCCCTCCCCAAGCCTGGAGGAGTCTCCTCTCCTCCGCCACATTGTTTCCCCATTCCCAC
Organism: Myripristis murdjan; assembly: GCF_902150065.1. NCBI lineage: Eukaryota > Metazoa > Chordata > Actinopteri > Holocentriformes > Holocentridae > Myripristis > Myripristis murdjan. The sequence continues at coordinate 19,884,050 of NC_044001.1, read as the reverse complement.
CATCCTGAAAGGGCTGATTTGATCTAATTAACATTCGACTGCCTTTTTACTGTGAATAGGCTCATTATGCTGCTAAAGGAACTGGCGTGGCATGGTGCCAGGGAAGGGTCAGAGATGGAGGGAGAGGAAGGAGCAGTGTGAGACATAGGAGAGGAGAAGGAAGGGAAGAAGGAATGGGTTAGCCAGAGGGGTGTGTGTGTGTGTGTGTGTGTGTGTGTGTGTGTGTGTGTGTGTGTGTGTGTGTGTTTGTGTGTGTGGGTGTATGGGGGTGTCGTTGTCTGTGGGTGAACTAAATCGCTCTGCCTCATTTCTAGCATCTTTTCCTGTTGCTCGGGAAAATTCTGCTCCTAATGGCAACATGACTCATCCGCTGTGTTCACCAGAGCACAACTTTGAGGTCAGAAATACACATAAAACATTGGACCGCCAGATATAAAATTCACACAATGCTTCGTATGGAATGAGAAGAGACTGTCATTTTCCAAACCACTGAATAAATCCACTTACACCATCTTCTGCTGGAAATTGCAGTCCACTTTGCTGACCCCATTACAGAGCAGACTTAACAAACACCCAGATCTGACCATTACCACATGTGTCCACTTGGGGGCAGCATTGGCCTTGCAATGTCTTCTTGATGCACGAGTTGGTGTCCTCACTTGGTTTGCTGCTGCTGTTTATGGCAGCAGTGATGGGCAAGAAGAGGCCATGTTTAATTGGTTGATAAACAGATGCTGTGTCACTCTTGCTGCAGTTGTGTGAATCTTCCCGTCTTTCTCGTCTCTCCTCTGTCACAGGAAGAGGTCAGACAAGCGCAGAAACAAACTGAGGAGCACCACAGGCCTTCAGAGCATGACCAGGTATGAGGAGGCCATGAGTAGTAACACACACACACACGCACACACAGATACATAATGTGTGCTTTTTGGATATCAATATGATACAATACTTGGATAGAGGAAATTATTACTAATATAGCTCACAATATTTTGAGTCTCAAACATGCAGAGTGCAAAATGAGTTTTTCTTTATCAGCGGGTCACTTAAAGGTGCACTATGCACAACTGATTGAAGTGAGGACCATTTAGACTCAACTGACAACAACCATAAAATAAGCATGTAATCGATCACTGAGTCGGTCAAACCATGTAGACTCAGCCATCAAATTTCATGCCTATTCCATGTCTTTTGTCAGCTGAGTCTAAACGGTCCTCACTTCAGTTAACCCTATATACATTTTCCCCAGTGTATCTTTGAATATCAAAAAAATAAATAAATAAATAAAATAGATAGGATTATTGCAAATGCAGAGATGGAAAGATGTTACAGAGAACATTTGGTCACAATCAAAAAGAACTGAACAGAAGAGGAAACATTTCCTAACAAAAGAGAAAACACAATGACAAATCAGAAAACACCACAACAAATCCAAAATCACAACGGTAAAACAGAAACCACCGTCACAAATCGGGGAAACACATCAACATTAACTCAAACCAGAAAAAGGAAGGTGCCTATTGAGCAGGATTGTTGCTGAAGTATAGAATGCAAAGATGACGTCATGCTGGGATGCATCCGCTTCCAAGGGACATCATCATTTTGTTAATATCCGTTACCTAGCACCTGTCACTTTCATATCAAGAAAAAGAGTTGACATTTCAGCATGAAAACAAAGATATATAGAGAAACTGTGGGTGATGATTGAGATAGATCTTTATGAGTTAGCAGCTCAGGACTGAATTACAGACCAGTGAACTAACACTGCTCACATGTCCTGACATTGTGAACTACCTAGTGTTTGGATTAAGTGCATACACTTTGCGTCAGTTCAGAAATTATAAATCATTGGAAGTGTGTGAACAGTTTTGTGGATGGGTGCAAGTTCTGCAAATTCCCAAGCCGGAGAGCTGCAACAGCACAGCTGCAAGGGACACTCTTTGTGGCAAAAGAATTAATAAATGCCCTTGCAGAGCAGAGAAAATTAAGTAGTCTTAACATTTTTAGGTCACAGTTTGTGACCAGGTTACAAATTCCTGGTTCGATGCACAACCAGTGTACATTACAATTACAACTACAATTCACATTTGGCAGACGCTTTTATCTAAAGCGACATATATATATGAGATTTTTATACGCCAACAACATCATCCAGCCAGTTACTAGCTCGACACGAGAAAACTCACCTGACTGAAAATGTAGAGAGCAGACTTTCCATCAACTCAGGACTTTTTTCCAATGTTACCGATTTCCTTCTGATAGCCGCCACCGATGCCATCCAGCGTCTTTTTATTAGCTATGAGCTGCTAACTCATAAGGATCTATATTAATAAAACTCAAAATTTTATACAGCTCTTGCATTATTTACCATATTCAAAAATCACAACCAATTTAAGGACACAACCGGGTCTATATTTATTCAATGCTTTTCACCCAAAGTGGTCATTCTTGATCAGAATATGTTCGGTATAAAAATGATTCATACACAGTATTAACTTTTCAAGGCATTCCTCCCCAAAAAATGTCTTTATCTAAAACAAAGCAAAGATATGTGAAACTAAACTGAGTCATTTTCCACTCAGTTTCCACTGTGTCATTCTTTATTTTCTTGCAGATTGTATCTACAAATCTTCCCTGAATCCTCTCCAATGTTGTTGTGTTTTGTTATTTGCTGTAATGTTTTGTGATTTGTTGTTGTGTTTTCCCAATTGTCCTTATGATTTGCACTTCACGGCCACCGTACACATCAGCTATTAAAACCTGATAATGATGCTTTTTCATAAATATTGACCAATCAAATTGGTAAAATGGGTCAGACGGTATCACATATGTATATTGTAATAACATTATGTCATTATCTCCAAAATGTTAAATTTTCAAGATTTAAGACAACTGTTTTATTTTTTGACTTGGCTGCCATGCATTATCGGCTTAGCCAACAGATTTTGGAAGTGTTTGCTTTCATTCACTTAAAAGTGTTTTGGAAGGGGTAGTAGAATTTACCAAAATCTTGTAATTTTTCCATTGAAGTAAAAACTAGAAATCACAAAGTTCTGGGGGTTTTCATGTGAAACAGTGGTATGTGAGCATGCAAACACACAGAGAAGATGTACACATGTACATACAGGCACAGTGTTCTGCCATGTGCGCCCCCTTTCATGCGTTTGTCCCCATCTGCCTCCCGCCGGCACGCGTGTTACCACTGCCACTGAAGGTTTAGCCGGAGCAGCTCAGAGCTGTCTAACAGATCAGGCGTACAATAAACAGGCCGACTGCAGAGGCAGGAAGGACGGGCTTCAAAGGCCCGCAGAATAAGCCCCATGACAACTGATGCTGTTCATGCCTCTCTGCGTTACCTTGCCTGCTTTGCAGCCCAGGCTGTGTGTGCTGAAGGTTGCACTGTGCAATCTTAGTGTTTTTGAAGTGTTGCATAAGCACTGGAAGGTCAGGCGGCCCTGGGCTTTGTCAACTGCTTTGGTTAACAAATACAAACTCCTTCTGTCGTTTTCTGGGCTGGCTGAAGCAGCTTCCAGTGCACGACTAGTAACGGCTCAGCAACCCAGAGTAAAGACACTGTCATTGAATTTCTTATCCCGAGATTTTCAAACCTTCTGATTTTCTGGAATCCCAGTGTTGACTTTCATTAACCCCCATTTGAGGTGATTTTGCCCTAAGGACCTTGATATGAAAATATATTTTGGTTTGTGTTAAATAATAAAAGATTTAGGAGTTTGAAAACTGACAATTCAGTGTGGCAAGATTAAAACAGAATATTGAAAAAGCACTAATACATTTGTTTTTAATTAATTGTAATAAGTTCTACTAAATCAAATGACACTGAAAGAAACTATTCCTCATCTAGCTGAGGACCTACCTGTGAGCCCCTCAAGGACACCCGGAGGTCCCCAGACTCCACTTTGAAAACCACATCTCTTTAGTATACTGTTGAATTGTTGTATGGACATTGGCGGATATTATGCCACCTATATGTCCCGTCCTGCCTCGGCCCCAGATTACATCCCTGCAAGGCCCTGTGGAGGTGACAAATTGAAAAGCGCTAATTAGCAGGTTGACTGGGGTGGCAGCCTGAGACGGCCTGTTGGAACATGTGAGCGGTGCCATCCCTGGTGGCTTTGGCGTTCTCCAGGGCCAGAGGAGAGGGAGGAGAGAGGAGACGGAAAACAGAGGGATGTCTCTGAGTTCTCCAATACTGCCTGCAGGAAGGCAACATGTTTACCTGGCTCTGATTGGCCCACACCTGTGAGGAAAAGCTAGCTTAGTCTCTCACAGTCTCTCTGCTCTCTCTCTCTTTCTCTTTTGCATTCATGCTTGCTCTTTCTGTTTCTTTAAGCCTTGTTTTTACAACTTCTGGGAGAAAGGATACATGAAGCAGCATATAGATTTGTTCTCCCTTTTGCTCAGAGCTGCACCGTTGTCAGGTCTCTCCAAAAATCAACACGCTGCCCCCTTTCCACATAGAGACACTGAGTACCGACACGCAATTTCTCTTAGAGTCTGCTGGTCTTTCAGGTGATTTCCCTCGGAGCACAGTGGTGTTTGTAGCTCTGATTCACACTTTGTAATGAGAACACACAGCCTCTGTCCTCTTTGATGTGTTAAAGAGCATGCATCTGAATTCCCCTCAGTATTAGGCAGGCAATTCGTTCAGCTTTATCACAATCATCCATAAACAGGGTGAAGGAAAAGAGAAAAAGGATTTAATTGCATTTAATGTATGCTGCACTTTTCCTCGAGTATCTCCTCAAAGAATAGAGATTTTGTTGCCTTACAGTCATTGTGGTAGACCAACCGGTGGTTTATGTAACCAAACAGGGTGACGGTAACGAACTGACATCCAGAGGCAATGATACATGATTACTGTAATGCACTGTAATGTAAGAATACATGAAGACATGAAAATAGCATGAATATGAGAGCTAATCCAATATCCTTATTTGTTCTCCTTCATTTATGAATCAGTTTCTGTCTGACTCAACCCCCTGCTGCTCTTCTTATTGCTCACATTGCTATTAATTAATTTGTGTAGACATGAGAAGCTGTTATTTGTTCAGACCACCCGTGGTTAACATGAGTGTATTGCTGGGTCAATTGTCACCATTGCTCCCATTAGTGTATAGAGTGATGCTTCAAATATAATACAATGTGACAGAAGTGGTTATGGTATTTAGTGGTTATGAGTTTAGTGACTTTTTTAGGTGTGCTTTATCATATCTATATTAAAGAAGCCAATGGCAGGTCTTATGCATTAATAAGCACTCGGCTGTTTTGTGTCTTCTCAGGAGTTTGAGAGTCAGCAGGCGGGCACTGACCTTACCATTCCTACATCGATAGAGGAGCAGGAAGAGTATCTGCGCTGGAAGCGGGAGCGGGAGCAGATTGACAGGGAGCGGGTGGCAAGACACAAGAATGCCAAGGGCCAGTGGAGGCGAGCATGGGACATGGACAAGACGGAGAACATGTAAGACAGTTTACCACTCATCATCCCCAAGCTGCTCTGCCTGCTGTTTTTCAAGCTTTGTCACGTTGTATTTCATCAGTTTCATTGAGTCTTTGAAAACTCACTTTTTGCTTATTTCTCTGTTTTTTATCCTTAAACCCCTGATTTTCTTTAAATTTCCTCTTAAGTAGCTTCATACTTAGAGAAAAAAATCTATGTTCTTCAACAGCGTCACATCCATTCTGTATCTGTTGATTGCAGTGCCTCATTGAAGCTATGTCACGCTTATACAGAGTTAAAAATTCAAACTCAAGATGCCGTTGTTTGATGGCTGCACCATTACATCAAATAGAAAAATAAATGGATGCCTTGTGCATCATTTTATATCAATTTCCCTGTAATTTAGTGGGACATATTTGGTATCTATTGAAACCTTGGGCTCTCCACTAGAATTTACAATCAAGTTCTGTGGGCTTGTAATAACAAGTCCACTTTTTATAAATGTGAGGCAATGCCCTGCCTCACATTTATACTCATTCTTGGCTTTGGCCACTGAGCTGTTGGGGGATTTAATACCTTTGTTGTCCCACCCAGTTCAGGGATTCAGTCTGGTGATGTGCTGATTGTAAGCCAGCATCTCAGGTACCATCTCCTTCAGCTTAAAGTTTTATCACCAAATAAAAATGACTTCTAACCTCATGCAATTCAGTTTGGGCATGCTGCCAGCAATCCCAACTGAGGTCTAATGTCATCTGCCAAGTGACCAGCGTCATCAGCTGAGCACGTGCTCCACTGTCAGTACGTTCGAGGGTTTATAAATATAAGACTGTACTTCTTACCCCTTCTGTCCTTTCACTTCTCAAGTATCTCTGAATGGTTTTCTTCACATTTACTCACACAGATAAGGAGGCAAGCTGACCCCGCACACAAGCTGTGGCTTCACTGTTTCCAATTAGATTATTGAGTAGAACAATCCATTAGATCAGGTATCTCCATGCTGTACCTCATGATGGCAAGACTAAATCTGATCAAGTCACAAGGTATTGTGAACATAGTAGCATTGCAAATTAAATTAAGGACTTAGATCATCAAAGGAGTATATTTTAGAGTAAAAAAAAAAAGTAATGTTTCGTAGAATTCAGTCTGCATTCAAAGAGTTGCAATATTACACTAGAGATAGCAGTTGTTGAGTCTTCATACATGGAAGATGATATAAGTTAGACCTGGGGAGCCAAATATAAACCCATCTATTGGGTCGAGAACATGGCTTAGTCTAATTTTAAAATGAGCCATAAACATGTTCAGCATACTTGATGTTCTGAAAGCCTGCTATCCAAACTATACAATAGCACTCCAAAGTATCTGGAGTTAAAAATATCCCCCATTTTTTGGTGTTTGTTAGATTTTAAACAAGCCCAGCTGTAGTGCCCAGAGTGACCAAGCAGCAGAGTAAATTAATGTGCTGTTTAAAGGAAGCAACAAAATGTAAAGAGACAAGGGGAAGAGCAGCTATTTTTAGCAAGGGATGGAATGCGTTACCTTATTTGGCAAGGCTTAAACAAGGCCCTGGGCTCAGAATAGAAGAGGAAATGTCTTTTTGATTCAACAATTCAGATGTTTTCAATGGAAAAGTGTGAGTCAAACAACAAAACTGCTCAGTTGTTCTTCATAATTTCAAATTATGGTCCGGCAATGATGTTGCTGAAATGTCAGGAGGGTCTTTTTAATGGTATCCTAATGGGTGTATATTATTACGTAACCTATGCAAACACTGAGATGATGAATTGTCACTGTACTGCATGGACTTTCCTTAAACAATGGGGAAGTATCCACAGAATTTGCATTGTTTATCGTAAACACAAATCCATCGTCTGTCTGGCCATTTATGGAAAACACTGGTTGTGTGGTAGCCTGTGTTTTGTGTTTCTGTGTAAAATGAACTTCTGCTTTCAGGTTTTCAGACAAATCCCTTGCAGAGAGAGACCGAGGCCCTTCCAGCAGAGGTGAGACATTCACACAGTCTGAGATAAACCATGGAGCCTTTGCACATCAAAACATTAGAAAATGATGGATGTTGGTGGAAAACTTGGTCATTCATTCACATATTCTTTGATTTCCAGGTGGACGAAATGCAAGAAGAGGGCACCCCAGGTCGAATGCTGACTCACGAGGTATCTGCACAGTCTTGCTTTACTGTTGTCAGCCTTCGTTTCAGTGCCCTCAGGGCATCACTTCCACAGAGGTGGAAAGACGTCTATAAATTGTAGATACATGCCTTTATTTAGTATTTTTCACCCCTAGGTCATGACATACGAGGCAAAGAGAAGGGGGCTAAAAATGTGCCAGTCGTGAGCAGTAAGGCTAAGGGCAAGGACCGTCTGACTGGCAGGGCGAGGAGGTAAGATACGCTCACCATGAGACACACAGCAGCCTGACATAGTGGCATGTCAAACAAATTAAGTTGATTCAATCCTCAGATTGCCCAATGTCTCTTGCCACTGTGTCAATTAACTGTTATGAAACAGCTTTCTGTAACTAATGAAATGCTTAAAATGGATGTGGGAAGGCAGTTTGTTTTCCTGCGCTGGGCCCCAATTTACAAATTCCCCCAGATGTCATGAGACTTGATTTAGAAGTTGCGGCAGCTGACTAAATAACCCAGAAGGCCTCATTCACATCTCACTGCATGCATTATTCTCCAGCTTTTCTCCTTTGAAAGCAGCTACTGTGTGGATTTCTTGTGGAGTCAGTTAAGGTGGTGAGGAGACTTTCAGGGTGTCTCACCCAAGCGTTGCTCATAATCTCAAAAACCCACGAGACCACAGACCTGTAAATTAAGCAATTTTGCCTTTCACCGCAGAGACATGAAGTGCCAGATGGCCTTCCATCTCCATGTCCTGGCTAGTAATAGAGGTTGGTAAGGGGCCAGGGGACAGTGTAAGAGAGTACTCACCTCTGTCCAGACACATCCTTGTTGTTAGACTCTGCTGCTGTCAGATGGCTGTAGATCCACGTGTGAAAGGAGGCAGCCCACAGGCCAGTAAGACTGCAACGGCTGTGACTGAATACTCAGGCCTGTGAGATGCAGTACCTACAGCTGCCCGTCTCTTCCCTCCTCCTCCTGAACCTTCTCCTTCTTGCCTGATTGTGCAGTAGCTCACTTTTCCGTGTAGTTTACTTTGACCTTATCTTATATCTCATATCTTACATGTTGTAGATGTCAAACAATCAGTTGATTCTGTTGCCATCTGAAACCATCTGAAACAATCTACCATTTGCAGTTCCCTTACTGCTGTGTCATCAAATGCTTTTTGATAATCTTTTCAATTTTCAGATGGGGTGCGAATGAGGAAGAGGCGGCACACTTACAGGTGAGAGGTCCAGACTGTGTTGCTATGAGTAATAATGATGCCTGTGTGTATAAAAGCTCATACACTTTAATTTTTTATCACCTATAGACCTCTGAGACAACATTGGAAGAATTCTTGGAGCAACTTGATGCCTTGACCGACGCCGAGGTGGAAGATCACAAACATCATGACCCAAAAACGGAGACGTCAGAAATCCCTGACACGCCGAATAAGTCTGATGAAGCGGTCAGCAGCTGTGACTCTGTGGGTGTAGAAACAAGCAGCAGATCCACGGGTCTCGTGCCAGCTGCAAACCCGGGAGAGGACGCTCGCACACAAGGGAAGGCAGAGGCCTCGTCCCCTCGAGCTTCAGAAAAGAAAGTGCGCTTCTCAGAGGAACTGATCCAGGGGGCAAGGCACAGCGCAAGCACAGGCGCTCAGGACTCTGCCTGCGCAGAATCCAGAGGACAGAGCTCATTAAAAGCTTCCCCACCCAGCAAACTCAAACATGAAGAGCAGGAGCATCTCGAAAGTGCCAAGGAGGATAATTGCAGTACTGAAGACCAGGGGGAACCATCTGCTCCTGTTGCCCAGCAGCAGCAGGTCCCCGAAGCTCTTACTGCTTCTGAAACTGCATGTACTAAAAAAGACACCGTACCCCCCACTATTCCCAGCTCTCCCCCTGTTGAAAAGGCCAGTGCCTCTCCACAGGAGGACTCTGTCCAGCATGGAGAGATTGCCAAGTGCAATATCAGCAACACAAACACAGGTATGCTATAGCGTTGGTGGCCCAGACTGGCTTGGCAGAGCAGTCAGGCACAGCATCCGGATGGTTTGACACTGAACTAATGTTGGTTTTCCTTCATAGAGGAGCTAATAGACTCCAATCTCTCTGTCCTGAGCCTGGAGTCAGGAGAAACACATCCAGTAAACAGCACCAGCAGCGACAAGGTCAGTACGAGAAAGAGGAATAGGGATGGGTAAATCGATGGAGGGGTACATTGACGGATGGAGGCAAAATAAAATGTCATATTTCTGCATCGCAGCTGTGTTATACCCAATTTTGGTGTGAGCATATTCACCACCTCTGTGAGGCCTGTTAGCAGTGATGAAGTGGAGTAGAAATAGTCTCATGAGAGAATGCCTTTTCATCTCATATGCCGCTGGACCAGCCTGATAATGCATTACCGCCCACTTAGATCATGCATATAGAGAAACTGGGGGCCCAGCTTCCGCGGTGTCCAGAGAATGAGAAATTGCATGTAGCTGCTGTACATATGTGGACGGTGCAAAAGAAAATCACTGCATTAACAATAAAAATGCTCTGTTTTGCAGGCAAGAGAGAATGGAAAGATTGTCTGAAGGACGTGTTGAAGATGGACATCATGCGTGAGAAATACTGAAACCAAAACACAGTGAGATAGATCTCTGCCTTTCTGTAGTTTGATACTGCATTTGCTTCCAGTAGCTCATTTGAGATACTCCGTTAATGGCTGACACATGAAGCTGTGTTTTAATTGTGCCGTGCTGTGTCCCACTTGTCGAACACAGTTATTCCTTAGCAAAGTCAGAACACTTTGTTTTTTCGAGTATTTAAGAGTTCACGTAGGGATGGTGAGAAGTGTTTTTCTGAGCATTTTCCTTGCTCAAATCCTTTGCGTCCAAGCACTTTATGAGTATTAAAATTATGAGTATTGGCACATTATTCAGTATGTTAGCATGCTGTTTAATTGCAAGCTCACTGAATGTCTGTCTCTGTTTACATCTGTATGAAGATTTCAAGGTACATATCAGGAGGCTAGCGAATCAACTTACGTGGCAGCCCTTGACAATAAACTTCAGCCACAGTCAAATTATCTTGTGGCTGATTCTGCCTTAGGGATATTTTGAATACTGAAATGTAATTTGCATTACATGCTCATAGTTATAAACCTAGAGTTGGTGTAACTACACTCAAAATTGTGTAAAAAGATATTATTTATCAACTGCTTCCAGCATCATTTAGTCAATGGCCTTTCATGAATCAGCATTCAAAGTGCATTACTAAAAAGCACATTAAAGACTCAGAAAGTCCTTTCTTAGTGGCCACTGAACACGGCTATAAGCTTCCAAAACATTATTACTGACTAAAATGTTATTGTTTTGGAAAGAATGGGATGCTATTGAAAGTCAGTGGGGTACAACCAGGTTTTGGTAAGTTATCAGCAATAAAACTTGATTTTAAGAGGCATTAGGATTGTCACCAGCTCACAGCAGGCTGATGGCATTTTCTCCAAACATACATTACTGGCATGAGAAGCATTTTGGATGTCCTAAAAAAAATTCTTGTTAAGTGATCAATAAAACAGTAGACTTAAAAATCAAGCCTGCCCTTGAACACGCAGTTATTTTGCTCCATAAAACCTGTGTAGTTTAAAATTAAGATTCTTTTCAAGAAAGTTTACAAGGGCCTCATTCACAGTTCAAAGCATAAAATACATGAATTTGTGTATGACTAATGTGATTTGTCAAAATTTTGGAAGAAAATGATTACTCATGACGCTCTAATGGAGTAACACTTGGAGTATAAACCTGTGCAGGCCATTTATTTTTATTTTTTGGAGCTTGAGGATTTATTAATTACATGGTTTGACATTCTCTTTGCATTCATCACTCATACTTTTTTTTTTCTAATACAACCCAGATGCTGAATTGCTGATGCTGCATTTGCACAGCCAACTTAAATATTCCTGGTTTAGTAGGGTGGAATGGTCTTGAACGTTTTTTCTTAATTCAGACCCTTGACCCATTTTGGACTGCTGAGAAATTGGAAATACATCAGTCCACAGTCCAGACATTGGGATTCAGCTGTAATTCCCACCGGAAATGTCATGTCCTGTTTTATATTAGTGAGTGACAACTAATACGTTTTAAAGGCTTCCTCTTTGAGAATTTAGTCAGTTGCTGTGCCTTGCATATTAGGTTATTCAATACTGAAGATGTACCTCTTTATTTCATGGTTTATTATAAGATAGTGTACATGTACTGTACTAACAGAGTTTGCACAGTGCATCATTATTGCTGATTTTATTTATTTGCCTCTCCATTTGGACAAGTGAATGTTAACTAGTTTAATTCTGCAAAGCTAAATCACTTTTGAGACAATGTTTATGTGCATTAGTGACTGTTTTTTTCTGTAAAATTAATGGATTTCTTTTTTATTTATTACTATTTTATGTTATCTCACTTTGGTATCGAGTTTGGTAACAAGTAGAGCCTCATAACATACAGAGCTGTAATTGTAAGTAGAGAACATAGTGGACATCCTCTGCCAGGTCCCATAATCTGCAGTTAAGAAAGAAAGAACCAGTCAGAGGGGCTGAGGCCATTCCAGCTGTCAACACCCAAAATTTAGTGTTCTTTTGAACTATGGCCTTATTTTATATAAGGAATGACATGATATAGGAAATGCTCTTTTGTTTGAAAAATTAAATAGTTCATCAGTTCACGTGATTTACTGATTTGCTTTAAAGTGTTTCTTAATCCTTCTGGGATTCAATCAGTGAAGTTCTAATCTGGAATACAGAGTGGAATAGGCCTCAGCCGTGCTGCTGTTGGGAAGCTCCTCCCCTGTTCATTTTCAGCACACAGTAATTATTGTTGTTGGTGTGTTTCAGTAATTAATTTGCTGGTTCAAGGGTTATTAGACGTCTGCATCATCACCGTGCTTCATGATAAATATGACAAGTGATTGTGTTGCTCCCCTGGGTGTCCACCACTGTCCTCCATGTTCTCATACACTGTAGGAATCTGGGAAGGAACAAGTGTGTATGAGTGAGTGAGCGAGTGTGTGTGTGTGTGTGTGTGTGTGTGTGTGTGTGTGTGTGTGTGTGTGTGTGTGTGCGCGTGTTTGTTGTGTATCGAGGTGTGTTTGCAGCTTTTTATTGTTCAGGAAAGCTCCTGTGTGCAACAGAACTAATTGTAAAACAATTGGAAGGAGGCATACAGAACATCAATAAAGGTTTTCCGCATTTCCGACCGTGTCTCTTCTGTTCTGGCAGCAGAATCTCTGTCATGACTGGCATTGTTTTGTTGCACTGTCACAAAGTCTCACGCTCTCCCTCCCTCTCTGCCTCACCTCTTTCTGTCCGATGCACCTGCGGCTCAGGTCACCACCGTCGACGTGTGAGAATCAGATCTCTGGAGAGCGCCGATCATTACAGAAAAACAATGCTGCTGCAGTGACAAAGGAAGTGTTTGGGAGTGGCTTCACTTTAATTAAACAAGTGGTTTAATTACACTTTGCTGTAGCTTGCTGGTAGTTCAATTTAGCAGTTAGCTCCTCTTGCTATTTTTGGTGTCGGTAATTACAGTTTTTTAACATTCGTAAGTTGATTTATCTTTCTTGACCATTGTAGTTGTGAAAATTGTACAACTAAAATTTTTCAAAATCTAGATTTGATGTGTTTCACATACAAGAAAAATATTACCACCCTTAACTCCCCCCACCCAATGCAAAATCCAGATGAGACTCACTTTAGACAGGTGTACGTTTCAGGGGTTTTTTCCAGGAAGTTGGATTGCTGTGGCAAAAAAAAAAAAAAAAAAAAAAAAAATTGTAAAACAGTTTGAATTTTGAAATGTCAAGTAGTAGTCATTGCTATCTTTTAAATTGTTGTGTGCTATTTCTGAACTTACCTGTGCTAAGTAATTCTGCTTGGTGCAAACTGTCATCCCTGGACTCCAATTTCTGGAAGGCAACTGTCTGAATGATGGGCAATGCATCAAAAAACAAAATCATTTCTTTTTTCTTTTTCTTTTTTCTTTTTCTTTCTTTCTTTTTTTTTTTTTTTACTGTGTGTCACCCATTAGCAATATAGTCTGCAGGCAGAGTGATGAAGTAAACAGGTGAGCTTTTTGCAGTAAACCCAAATGCATTTTTCTCTGGCATGTGACTTAATTCTGTATGAATTGTTATAATAATTTCATAGTTGAGTTGAGGATTTTTATAAAGTAGTCTGGACTACTTTATCAAAGCAGCTTTGGTTAAGTGTATTTCTCTTGAGGTTCGCTTTGCTTTAGTTCAACGCTGCTCTCAAAGTAGCTTCCCCAGCACTGGAGACAGAAAGGTACAACGCATCAACAGCACATGAAGTTTCACCTTGGACTGAGGGTCAGAGCAGATGAGGCCTCTGTGGAAGCCAAGTGTTGTCCCTGTAAATCTGCCTCCATGCTGGAGTCCTGTCTGATTAATTTGAATTGAGCTCTCTGCAGGGCTGTTACATTGGAAACGCTCCCTCCCAGCATTACAAGTGGGACATCTCCTGCCTGCTACTCTTTTAATTATCTCTCCCAAGGCACTCGCCATGGCAGCCTTCTGTCCTTGAAGCCACAGCACTTTGGGCTTGTGACCTTATGCACAGTGGCCTTGTTTCTCCTTGATACTCAGTGGCCTGCTCACTGCACTGAAAAACAGGTCAAAGATCCTTGATTCATGTACTCACAGAGTCACCTTTTTAAAGTAACAGCCCGTTGTTTCACTAGTGATAATGCTCCTGTTTGACTTTGGTGGCAAGTTAGCTAATAGTTTGAAGAGTCTGATGCAATAGCACCGTTACAGTACAGTGGGTGTTGATATGGAAATAAGTCCTGTAGGCTGTGATGGAGAATTGAAGTGCAGTGTAGGATTATGTCAGCTGCACTCCGCAGTGGAGTAAAGCCTAACAAGCTTTTCTTCGAGAGGAAAAATGAACGGGAGCTCAACTATTTGTCCAAGCAGCTCAAAAGCAAAACAGTGCACATGCAGCCAAGCCTGTCACCACAGGAAATGGAGGATCCTTTGCTGTGTGCAACAACATGCCTTAGTTTTTTTTTTTAAATACTGATTTCAAATAGTGCCTGGAGAGAGGACTATAGGGGTTCCTGACCAGAACATGCCACTATACCAAGCTGTGAAGATGCTTGGATTGATATGAACTTCTTCCTGCAGTAATGTTGGGAACATAAGCCCCTTAAGATACATTAGCAGCTGCTGCAGGTAACCAAGAATTCAAGTTAAAAGCTGACATGCTAATGTGATGTCTTGCTTGACAGCCCATGACAGTCTTGGATTGAGCACAACGACCTGCAGGAGGCTCTTGAGGTGTTTCATTACAGCTGATTGATATAAGTTAAATTGAAGGAGGCCTGGGCTGTGCTCTGTGACCCTAACAGAACCATACACACACAGGGTGATGGTCCCTACTGAGTGTGTGCGTCATCCCCCCGGCCCTGTCGCGGCACAGGATGTAACAACCACGCCTCAGCAGCTGTCCTGATCACAGACAGTGTCGTCCCCCACCCCCCTCCCTGCCTTTTCTCCTTCCTCCTCAGCCTGGAAACAGGAGGCTGGGCTGACAAGGCTGCCCATGTTCTACCTGCCATGCAGATCTGAAGACAGACCCCTTTTGTTAGCACCATCAAACAACCTCAGCTGACACCCTTTCATTACAAACACACACATATTTTTGTGTTTTTGGATTTTTATAAATGTACAAAGCTGCCCAATTCAGCATCCAGTTCAAGCAAACAATCCTGCATCACATTAGGATGTTCTGCTGCATGTTTTGCTTAAATCAATTTGATTTAAGCAAATAAAACTGGTCGACCTCTAGTGTTACAACAAAAGGTGGTTTCACAAGCGTTACAGTGTGCAAAAAGTTGCGAGTTTAACCTTTCAACAAATCCCCGGTGATTCAGTGTTGACCTTTGCAGCTAATTCATTCATCATTATAATTTTTGCTTTTGTTGGGTGACAAATTTTAGCTCCTGGAAAGTGAAAATTAAATCGCTGGGTGCATATAAATATTCCATACCATTCAATGTCACACCGTATGTATGTTCATCTTTTGAGCCTGACAAAAGGAATCGGAATCCTATAGAATTAGTAGCCTATGTTGTAGTATTGATTATGTGTTGTTATATCCCTGCAAATATATAAACACCTGGATCTTAGGCAATGCAGCATAGGACAAAAACAAAAGGCCTATTGGAGTGTCGGTGTTTGCCTGCTTACTAATACATTAAATTGCCTGCACCTGTGTCCCAGTGTTTCAATGCCGTAGTAATTAATTCATGTAAACATTTATGGTTCAACGATGAATGGAAAGGAAGGTTCCTTCCAGTCAACATTACAAAAAAAAAGTCAGGAGACAAGATTAGGCAACAATACAGCGCTTACTAAAGCACACAGCGACCCTTTTGTTTGTTTAATTATGTATCACCCTTTAATTTTGTCCCTTTCATTGATGAGAAGGCTATTGTACGCTGTTTCTATGCAGGCAGTATGTCAGTATCTGCTAACATTTGTGATGTCTTGCTGAAACAATGTGATACTCAAATGCCTTTGATTCCTCCAGCTTTGCTCGAAGGGTCTCTCTAGAATAACATTTCAGCATAGCATGAGCATGAGCATGTCACCTCCATGCTGATTTTGAGAAGCACTTTTGCACTGAGGAGCATTATCTTTGAACAGATTCCTCTAGCTTGGTAAATATTCTTATCCTCTATCTTCTATATGGCAGGCTGTTCCCTTATAATTTTCTTAACAATGTCTCACTTTAGATCGCTATTGTAAGTAATATAACTGGATCCTAACTCTCCATGGCCGGCATGGTGTTGAGGAGATAATGCAATTTTGTTGTTTTTTAGGATAGTGACCAGTACAGCTGCAAGACAGGTTGATTGCCATGCTACAAAGATATTTATAGTAATGAAAAAAGGTAAAGGGAAGCAGTTATGATAACATATTTTTATGTTTTGATCAGTAGGCTAATTGAGGTGACTTGATTTAAATCAAGATTTGACCACATATAGCACTAATCAACCCTGGCAATCTTCAAAGACGACAGTAAAAACCTTCCATTAAACCTTTTTCATTCACATGCTCTATGAATATGTGTTAATGCATTGCTAAATTTAATGTTTTTCTTCATACTTTGCTGCTTAAAAAAGACATCTTGCAATCTACCGCCTAGCCTGAGCCAGAATGAGAAAGCTACAAAACAAATTAATCTCATCTTTCCCTCTTATGTAATGTATGACTGATTTCCATCAAATAATGTGATCATCTCTCTGGGTGACTGGGTTCAAGAGTCATAAGGTCAGTTGCCGTTTCCCAGCTCCAACGTAGCTGCCAGCAATAACTGTCAGCGCTGATGGACTCCTTCATCAATAGGTCGGCCATTGCTCCTTGCATACATCACAAGAGGCCATAAGAGCCACTGAGAGCCTGTCTGTCAAGGCCGTTTTGATACGCACAGACTGCAGCACTGGCTAGTCTGCCATAGTGTTGTACACACTGTGTTGCAGCTCTCTAGGACACACATGGCTTGTGTTGTGGTGGAGGATGTTAGTCTGTTGTGCAATCTTCCCTGATGAATGGACATCCTGTTTACCACCCAAAACAGATGCCTTGGCTTTGGCTCTGAAAATCTGTCACCTGATGGTTCATATTAACAAAGCAGTAGGTCACCTAACCGTCTCCCAGCAGAACAGCGTAACATACCCTGCTACTGAGGCACCGGCTGCTTCTGGTGGCAATCAAGTGAAGTTTTATTTTCAGTGTGAATGATGCTTGTCACTGCCCGCATGAAAAGCAATCTTTCAGCCAAACAGGCCTTTCAGAGAGAGGCTGTCTCAAAATAGCACCAAGCAGTATTGTGTAATGTGTTCTTCTTTCCTTTGTACACTGTAACAACAGAGCTGTCAAATCAATACACCTCCCTCACATGCTGCTCAATGTTCAAGCAGAAAGCGCACGGGGCGGTTGGTTCTTATTTCCACTTCATAGTTCACCACATGTGACTGTGAAGTGGTTGTGCGAGAGCTGCGGCGACTAGAGTCTGAACCCTGGCAGGCTGTGAGGATGAATGCCTCTCTTTTGCAGGGGAGCCGACAGTTTCCTCTGCTCACACACTTTACAGTTCACAGGAGGTTTCCTGCTTTAAAGTGCATTGATTTGATTAAATGCTCAGGTACCAAGACTGGCCATAAATTGAGTGCTATTTGTACTGGCATGGTTATTATCACCGGTCAGCATAATTTCTCAAACCCATTAAGAGCAAAGGAGACTTGGGTTAAACAGTGTGCATGGTCTTTCCAATCTATATCTACGGCCTCACAGCCAAAAATATATTACACTCCATGAAATGCATCTGGCTTGTTGGAAACAAATGTAAGATGTTACCAAAGAACCAACATTTATTCAAATATGTATTTTCTATTCTATTGTGGCTCTAAAAAGCACTGATTAAATATGGCACCAGTGATTTCACAATTTGCATATTATAAAATCATAGAAATGAATCATTTTCTAAGGATGTTTATTGGTACCTTGTGATATAGGTATATCTATTATACATACTGTAACCTTAATAAAAAGTTATCTAATTACACTAAAAGTTCATCAAGGCCAAAAGATGTATGCCTGCCCTATGTACATTACCAAATACACTATACATTTACATGGTTATATGCACATACCTGAGCGTAACTCAATAATGCAGGTTCCTCTATACTCGGAATCCAGATTTCATCCATGAAAGAAAATATAGCCTATGTAAAATGCAATAATGCAATATTGATTTCGACCAGCCGATGAATGGCAGTGATTTTTAAGCGCCGTATGCCTGTGAGTTATATTTATGTCCTGTGTTCTATTTAACAAAATATCTATACCAATGTTGTCCATATACAGTACATTGACAGGCTAATAACCTCAAAAGCTGTCCAAGGTAAAGTAGACACACATTGACTTAAGGCATACAGTTGGCCTAAAAGGAAAAAAACGCATAGTTGTTGAAGGGGGGGAGAAAAATAATCATTGAAGAAGAAAGGTCTCGTCGTTTCAGGATAAGGTATCAGTTACACGTGCATGAAGCCTGTGCAATTCAGCATCCATAGGCGCTCTGCAAAAATGAGTTTGAAGAAGACCTTTGTTATCCGACCCGCGGCATTCAGTCTGCATGTGAAACACTCCTTGTTGGATCAGTGTGTGTGTCTTTTAGTGTGTGTGTGTATGTGTGTTTGTGCGTGTGCGTGTGGGTAGAGAGGCCTGATCAGTCTCCTCTGCGCAGGCCAGCTTGGCTCGTCGCGGAGGCGGCCCCGGTAGGAGAAACAGTGGCAGCATCTGCAGCCGCTTGCTCGGGGTCGCGTGTATCCGCGCCGTCAGCCCGCCTGTGCGCATCCCGCTCCTCGTCTTCGTTATGCGCCGCTCCGGACGCCCTGGTGCCTGACGGGATGTAATGGCTCACTCCGTGTTGAGATGCATGTGTGTCTCTGGTCAGAGTGCCTGATCTCTCCGCGGCTCCTGTGGTTGTGTGGCCGTGGGAAGATGCGTAGAGTCCTTCCTCCTGCTGCGAGTGCGCAATTTCTGCTCTTGCACCGTCCGCGCTGTTGGCTCTGCCATCCCATTGAAACGCCTGGCTGTGTGCTTTCGCACCCTGCCTGGTCTGGTTGAAAGATAGCAGCTCTGTCTGTGTAGAGTTCGACTCTGATACATTGTTACTAGTGGAAATATTAGTTGAGATGTTTGCGGTGGTGGTGACCTCCTCAGGCACCCCCGGCTTCCCCGCATATGAGGATGCACTGGTTGGTTTCCAGATCAAGCTGTAGTAAATTGCCAGTATAATGGCTGCTAAGGATACGGACAATACATATGCAAAAACAGTGGCTAGTCTCACCCACTTCTTGTTAGTCTTAGCAGCCATCTTTGCCTTTTTGTCCCCCGTATAAGTAGCAGGTTTGCCCCTCTCCATATTGGGCATGAAGTCCCGCTCTCTCATATTGCCCCTATTTTTCCCTCGATGCTCCACCACCCCGTCCGTCTTGAAGGCTTCTTGTTATCCACAATCCAAGAGAAGACAGGAACCAGAAGGTTGAGGGAAAAGATGCTGGACCACCTCGAACCGAATATTTTGCAGCTAAACTGCTGTGTGGCAATTCATTACATATCAGAAGCACTGCGCCTTATCTTCGCTACCCAGTGCAGCACTGCATTTCATCATGGACATCAAACATCCACTGGCGCGGCTCAGCATCCGACAGCGGCAAGACAAACGTGTATCCCCTACGACATTTCCAGGGAACAGCTGGCTGTGGGCCCACGGCGAATCCGCAGTATAAGATTTGATGTCATTTATTAAAACGATTAAGTGAGATCATACGGTACACAACTGTCTGTCTCATCCAGCAAATGAAGTGGCTGGCTCAGCTAAAAATACAGGAGAGGGGGCGGGCGGTGGCTCTTAAAGAACCAGCATCTGTGCAGAAGCCTGGAGAACCACTGATGAAACCACACACACACACACACACACACACACACACACACACACACGCACACGCACACGCACACGCATACACACAAATAATAATAATAAAATAATAATAACAATAATCAGCCACATCAGGAGGATGCCGGTGCTTCACATGTGCACATGGAGTGTGCTGCAATAAGGATGAACATTTAGCCAGGTGATGCTGTCAAGTGTTTAGGCTCCCGTGTGTTTATCTGGGCAGTCAGGTGTGGAGAGGATGAGGGCCAATCATGTGCCATCAGTCGCGTGAGAAAAGAACCACGGATGAGGTAATTTATAGATTCTGACCCAGGCCACTACTCATTTTTTACCCGGTGCTGCATAAGGTTAATTCCCCCCAGGAGTGAGGAACAAGTGGCCATAGCTTTGCCTACAGGCGGCAGACAGTTCACTCTGGCTCAGTTGTGACCGCAGCCTACCTGTCGTCCGGTTCACTTGAGTGACAGCGCATCGTTTCAGCACCACGGCCAGCGCCTGTGTTTATTTACCCCCGCGCACTGACCTCCGAGCTGAGCTCCTGCGTAGGTAGGACAGGCTGCTAGAGGGCACCAACATCTGATGTAGAAAATGTAAAAATTACAATAAAAGCAACCACTAATGTATATAATAGATTTTTTTTCAATTTTTATTTTATTCTATTTTTATTTATTTATTTAGTTTGGAAACTCATTAACCCTTAAAGACCCTGATACGCACCTAAATTATATCGGTTTAATAGTAATTGTTGAGATGTAAAGCTACTAATTTAGTAAAGTGAAAAGGTTGGACTTCTTCAGTGCAATAGGTGAAAATGTGTTCCCTGCTTTACAAAGCACTGAGCCCTCAATAGGCTATGCACTTAGTTTTTACCCTTAGACACTTAATGAGCTCTTAATTTCAGCACTGAACCCCGTCATTTAATGTAATCGAAGACAATGGAAGAAAGTGGGATGATTGAATGGCTTTTAACCCTTCAATTACAAAATTTACTAACATTTTTTATCAGTTGGGGTCAAATTGAGCTCAGTAATAACTAAACATTATTATTGAAGTTTATGTTAGTTATGATAGTTCTTTAAATAGAATATAACCCTCCCCTAAAGATAATAGGAGGGTTAAAATACTGGAAATCTTATCTTCCATTGAAGTGTGAAGTCAAGTTTTCATGTCAAAAGTGTAACTTCGGGGATGATTCAGGAATCAACGTAAAACCGTGGGAAACTCTTGATTTGCTGTTTCAGGAACTGATTAAGGGACTAATCAAAATGACTCAATAGGACCTTTTTAAGTCACATGTTATAGTATTCTAGTGTTAGATCAACATTTCATAATCCATGTACACAGCCCTGCTGCCTGAGCCCTGAGCTGCATGTACCACAGAAGCCTCTCACTGTGCTCTATTTTAGCTCTTTATGAGCCTCTTTCTCTGCACTGACTAAGCAGTTAACAAAATTTCACTCTTTACCTTAAAGTGGCTCCAACCTTTTTATGTAGTTGGCTGCAGGCCTCTTGGAAGCCATCATTATCCTCCCACTGTTCTCCAGTGGATACTGCATGTAGGTCATAAAGATGTATGTCAGACCAAAAAAAAGAGGTCCAAATGAATTTTAGTGGATTTGCTTCCTGCTACATCCTTTATCTAACCACTGACAGTCAACAGAACATCATGTATCATCTCAACCAATCTTCTAGTATCATGAATTCCTTAATAAAATGACATTAAATATTATTATATTTTGCTATCTTAAAATGAGGAGTCCTAAAAGTAAAGTGCACTGCTGAATCGGTAAGCTACAAAAGTGAACCTTCCCCACATGTGTTGTCAAAGTATTAATCTACCTCCCAAAAGCTTGCTCCCCTGCAAGCATGCATGCACACACTCAGGTGTTTGGAAGGGTGGTTGTTTTTACCTGCATTTCCAAAAGGGGTGGAGATGTGAGGTAAGAGTTTATGAGCTGAAGGAGTTTGCATGACAACATCTTGGCTGAGAAAATGATATGCATTCTCCTCTGGTAAATTATAGAGGATTATCACAAAAAATGAAGTGGGACAATTCCAGCTAACTGAGTCTGCTGTAATTTGTCTGGTGTCGCTTCACTTGTCCCTGCTTGGCTGTACATTTGCATATGATATTGCACAGTCTCAAGATTTATTTGCATGACATCCAAACAACAGGGAGACTTCAGTTGAAACTACCATTCTGCACCATGAGCTGTCAATAACCCCACCCCCACCCTCCTTGTACTACATGAGACTATAATTTGATCCTGGAAAGGTGGCTGCAGCATCGTTTAGCCAAATAATAGACATCAACATTATAAATTTAGTGAATGCAGGCCAAATGATTTGATTTGCTGGTAAAGCGAAGAAATATGAAGCTTCCCAGTGCAGCCATTCATTTGGATTCTGTAACAACACCTGTAAAGAAAATAACAATGTTAAAACCATGTCCACACATAAAGAAATTTTTGCACTTTTACTGAGATGAATAGTCTGTCCCAGGGATGCAAAACATCCTTTAGCTTTTATTTATTTTTTTATTTATTTATTTTTATTTATTTTTTTTTTTTGGCAAAAGCAAATGACAACACAATCTCTGAGTATAACAATAACTGAGTTTGTGGGTTTCCTTTTACTGCCTCAATCTTGAGCCCTGACTCCACTCAGCAGCACAGCCACCTGTAGTCATGTTACGCTGTCAAAATCATTTGCAATGCATATTTCTTGGGTTGCGTCCTCAGAACCGTCCAAGGTTATCAGCTGAAGATCCAGATTAGTGCACAGAGAGTAAAATTGTATTAGATTACGCTGGAATAAAAGAGCACTTTAAAAGGAGAAAAAAATGAAGAAAAGGTACACTCTGGAGCCTCCAGTGGTCAAAGACTACCTGGTCAAAGGAGACAGGTTCACCAAATGGTCAGAGGTGAGTGAGCACTGCTGGAAAATGCTTGCTTCCTTTAACAAATCAGAGCCACTGATTCTGAAAAGTTAGTTGAAGGCAAATATACTGGTGGAAAAAAAATTGAAATTACTGAAGGGAAAGTGAACAGTTTTGCGTTGTTTGCCAGACAAAATGTGAATATAATGTTATGTGGCAGTAAAATTCCACCTTTACCTTGTAAAAATTCAATGAGTGATAAACTAATATCACTGATGTTGAGTGGCTGGACTGTATTATTTATTTAGTTAGTTAGTTTGTTAGTTTAGAATGATTTTGTCATTCATAGGCATTAGTACACACAAACTGTACAACCAGTAAAATTTATATATCATATAATTGAACAACAGCAAGAAGTAGCTCCATTACAACAGCATAAAACAAAATCTTGTCAAGAAATTACAACAAAAACTCGGTTTTCTGTATTGAACTAGATCAAATTTTCCTATGATTTGTAGGAAAAGGATTGTTGAAGGTGTTTTTCTCTCTGTTATGGACTATGGTGATGTGATTCATAGTTACGCCTCTGTCTCTGCTCTTAAACCCCTGGATGCTGTCTATCTCTCGGCTTTCAGGGTTGTTACTGGTGAGGTTTATAGCATCTTTTACCAGAGAGCTGGGTGGTCTTTTCTGTCTGTGAGATGGGATAGACACATATATTTGTTTAAGTCTGCTGTAATTTGTCTGGTGTCGCTTCACTTGTCCCTGCTTGGCTGTACATTTGCATATGATATTGCAGAGTCTCAAGATTTATTTGCATGACATCCAAACAACAGGGAGACTTCAGTTGAAACTACCATTCTGCACCATGAGCTGTCAATAACCCCACCCCCACCCCCCTTGTACTACATGAGACTATAATTTGATCCTGGAAAGGTGGCTGCAGCATCGTTTAGCCAAATAATAGACATCAGCATTATAAATTTAGTGAATGCAGGCCAAATGATTTGATTTGCTGGTAAAGTGAAGAAATATGAAGCTTCCCAGTGCAGCCATTCATTTGGATTCTGTAACAACACCTGTAAAGAAAATAACAATGTTAAAACCATGTCCACACATGAAGAAATTTTTGCACTTTTACTGAGATGAACAGTCTGTCCCAGGGCTGCAAAACATCCTTTAGCTTTCATTTTTAGTTTTTTTGTTTTGTTTTGTTTTTTGGCAAAAGCAAATGATAACACAATCTCTGTCACAGTCTCTATGATTTTGAAAAGCAGCTGTGAGAATCATGTCATGAAATCAATGCCAAAACTGAGTTTGTGGGTTTCCTTTTACTGCCTCAATCTTGAGCCCTGACTCCACTCAGCGGCACAGTCACCTGTAGTCATGTTACGTATTTATGCTGTCAAAATCATTTGCAATGCATATTTCTTGGGGTGCGTCCTCAGAACAGTCCAAGGTTATCAGCTGAAGATCCAGATTAGTGCATCCTTCGGCCAGGGATAGAAGAGTAAGCAGCTTGATGGTTACGGCCATGCTGTACACGTAGAGAGTAAAATTATATTAGATTACGCTGGAATAAAAGAGCACTTTAAAAGGAGAAAAAATGAAGAAAAGGTACACTCTGGAGCCTCCAGTGGTCAAAGACTACCTGGTCAAAGGAGACAGGTTCATCAAATGGTCAGAGGTGAGTGAGCACTGCTGGAAAATGCTTGCTTCCTTTAACAAATCAGAGCCACTGATTCTGAAAAGTTAGTTGATGGCAAATATACTGGTGGAAAAAGGGAGAGTGAACAGTTTTGCGTTGTTTGGCAGACAAAATGGGAATATAATGTTATGTGGCAGTAAAATTCCACCTTTACCTTGTTAAAAATTCAATGAGTGATAAACTAATATCACTGATGTTGAGCGGCTGGACTGTATTATTTATTTAGTTAGTTAGTTTGTTAGTTTAGAATGATTTTGTCACACATAGGCATTAGTACACACAACCTGTACAACCAGAGAAATTTATATATCATATAATTGAACAACAGCAAGAAGTAGCTCCATTACAAAAACATAAAACAAAATCTTGTCAAGAAATTACAACAAAAACTCAGTTTTCTGTATTGAAGTAGATCAAATTTTCCTATATTTGTAGGAAAAGGATTGTTGAAGGTGTTTTTCTCTCTGTTATGGACTATGGTGATGTGATTCATTGGTACGCCTCTGTCTCTGCTCTTAAACCCCTGGATGCAGTCTATCTCTTGGCTCTCAGGGTTATCACTGGTGAGGTTTATAGCATCTTTTACCAGAGAGCTGGGTGGTCTTTTCTGTCTGTGAGATGGGATAGACACATGTATTTGTTTAAAATATTAGGTCCTTATTGGGAAGCTGCCATCTTACATCAGATTTATGCTGACTTGATTCTTTGGAGCATCAAACTCAGTCTAATGACCGACTTTCTCTACAAGTTCCTCAAGTTTGCACTGAAGATCTGGTTTTAGTTTCTATGCTCCGACTACCTGGAATGCCTTAAAAAGCTCTTTCTTTAGAAACTCTTGGTCAGTTTAAATCCAGGATCTCAAATCATTCAGCCTCTGTTTGCACCTGTTTTAATTGAACTGTCTTTGTATCTTTTATTTAATTAACTGTATTTATATAGCCTACTTGTCTTTGACTGATTGTTCTCCTTTAGCTTGTATCTATGCACCTATGTATGTACCTATGCATTTTTTTTTTTTTTTTTTTTTGATAATTTTGTTTTTGGACTTTTTTTTTTTTTAATTTCTTTGTATATTTTGTTTATGTCATTTTATTTGACATAATTGTAAATGAGGGCCAGACCTCAATGGTTTTTGAGATTAAATAAAGGTAATGATAATAATAATGTGCTATAATAAATCATCTATAATTAATTATCTATAAGTTATCTCAGAAAAATGTACTTTGCAAATCTCTCACCTAAAACTAGGATTCAACAAAAACTGTTCCTGTCATCATGAAGATGGACTCTAAAGGCTACTACCTCTACTGGACCAACCAAAGCAAGGTGATCAAATTTAAGAAATAACAATATATTACATTAACAAACAGCATTGCTCCCAAATCTAGACATGAAAGGTATTTTTTTCCCCTAAAAGATGCAACAGGCTACACAGCAAATGGGATTAAAACAATGATTAGCTCCAGGGACAGGCATGTTTTGATGATTCAGTGGCCCACATCCACCGTGTGTGTGATGTGCACACATGTGAATAGGATCTAGCCAAGGTGTGGGATAAGTGAGAGCTGCATTGCACCCAGCAGCCTGTGGAGATTATTGATCGGTGCTGATGTGGGTTCACCATCCTGCCGTGCTGTGCAGCTGAATTCTCCCTGTGATTCATACTCGTTTGTGAAGGCTATCTGTCTTGTCTGTTCTCTCTCTCTCTCTCTCTCTCTCTCTCCCCCTCCCTCGCTCATTGAGGAACCTTCTGCTTCTCCAACATGTGTCTGAAAAACCAGTGTGCATCCTCTTTGTGTGTGCTCACTCACCTCTGGCGTGCATGGGTTTGAGCACAGACTACAAAGTGGTCATAGAGATTTTAAATACAGTATACCACAGCACTTTCCCTCTTGATTTTTTAAAAACTTTGCCATCAAATATTCCCCACACCAACAAGCAAAAGTCCCATCGTTTTTTGTTTTTTTTTTCATCCTGCCAAAAGATGACTTGTATTGCAATCCATATTTGGGTTGGCGCCTACATGTTGAATTCAGTATTGGAGATGATTCTTCTGTTTCTTGTTTCTAGGAGACAACGTTCCTGGATGTTGCTACCATCAGAGATACCAGAACAGGAAAATATGCAAAACTTCCTAAAGTGAGTATTATTATGTAACGTAGTAACCCTTTCTCTGCTCTCTGGTCCGAGGCAAAGGGTGTGTCTGTTGCCTCCCTCATCATCAAAAAAATCTCTGGGTGTACAGCCCAGAGATTACCCATTAGCAGGAGTGGTGTATTTGCATTACAAACAAGGCAGTGGACACATTAACCCAGGACACTCCCCCAACACAAGAACACACACACACACACATACACACACACACGCGGACACATGCACATAGCAACATGTACACACAAACAAACACAGGCACACAGCAGCATGCAACACACTGAATCATGATCTGATTTCTTTGCAGTACATGTGTGTCTATCTGTTTTCTTCTTCTTTTTTCCTTTTCTCTGAGCAGCTCTCGTGGTCCAGAGCTGATTAAGTTTGACAGTTTAAGCTCTCTTCCGCTTCTCGCTCCCACCCATCACTAGCCTCCACAGAGAGTTGCTGAATGCAGCTGTTTTCACTCCCCACTCAGGGTTCACAGGGTGAAATCTGTTCCAGCCTGGTTGGGGTGCTGTTGGGACTCAGCACATCCTCTTCCTCGGCCCCCTGAGGACCTTTGGGAAACCAGTTTTGGTGACGGGTTTAGCTCTATGCTTTTACCATTAGTGATAGCCTCGACTGATGGCTTGTAGTGTAGCAGACACACTGTGGGGAGGTAGTGTCTGAATCATTCTTCTGCTCTTGGTTCTTGTATGTATATATGTGTGTCTTTGTTTTGTGTATTTAGCATTTATTTGCATGCCGTGGTCAGCAAATTTGCTTGTGTGGGAAAAGCTTTTGCGCCCAGGTGTCCAGTCTGATAGGATTTCTGCTGGTGTAAACACACAGAGGAGGAAGGTGAAACAACTTAATTAGTTAAATGAGAAATCACTTTGTAATCATAAATTTGCACCATATTTTGAGGTCCTTTTTTTTTTTCCCCTTTCCCAGCACCCTAAGGTCCGCAATGTGTTCAACCTGGATTTTCCAGACAGCAACCACCTGGCTAAAACCCTGACCATTGTCTCAGGTTTAGATACGGTTAATTTGACTTATCACAACTTCTTTGCCTCCAAGGAGAAAGTGACACAGGTAATAAACCACTGTTTGCTCTCTTTCATCTGTTATTGACACTATATCTCTCTTTTTATCTGTTTACTATTCATCTTTTCTCTCACTCATCCCCTTTCATTGCTCAAACACAGCTGCAGGCCATTATACGTTATACAATGAGCCTTTGCTTCCCCCAACAAGGCACCCTCTGTCCCTTTAGTCTTTATTGGACTTTATGACTCCAATATCCGGATTTAATGAAATCAGTGTTGGGTTTTGTTCAAAGGCAACATGCTTTACTCTCATTTCCTGAGGCACTGATTGCATCAGTGCCCTCTAGTGGTTGGATTTTCATAGAAAGGCTTTTGTTGTATGTGTGGAAGATGTTAGAAGTACATCAACTTGACATTCGGTGTAATGTTCCTGTATGTGTTTGCAATTAAATTCACTCTAGAACTGGGCGAATGACATTCTTGCAATTGTCTACAATCCTGCAAGAAACAATGCATGCAGACAAATCTTCCTAGATAAAATGTAAGTGAGCACGGTTTCTAGCTTTTATTATTGTTGAATGAGCACGATACCATTTCCCTGTCTCCAAAAATGTGCCTACATGTTGATGAAATAATACCTAAAACAATGTTTTGACACAACATGCAATGTTAATCCTCTGTTTGATTTGTCTGTTCAATCGTAGATACGTGCGCATCTCTCTTCAGACCAACAAGGATGGCAAGATCCCTGTCAAAACGTAGTTCACAAACGTCTGAAAATGTTGTGTAGCACGCATTTTTCAGTGTTTGATCTTTTTTCCCCCTCTCAATGTTTTCTCTGTGTTCATGTTCTCAGTATTTATAAGATGTTTCCAGCTGATAAGAAGCGGGTGGAAAGTGCCCTGGCATCAGCACGCCTCCCTAAAGGAAAGGTTAGACCTTTTGGTAGTCTGTCTCTCTGCACAGCACTAACATAAAAGTATCTGTCTTTCAAGGTTGTTTACTGTGTTTCTCTCACCTCCTCCCTTGATGCTCTGGTGTGCGTTGTGATTCTTGAGTGTTATCTCAATGAATAAATGAGCCCCCCACACAGATATTGCACTGTAATGCACCGCTCGTCCTGCATAAATGGGATAAGGCCCACAGTTTCTGTTTATGCTTTTGCTGTCATAAACAGGAGATGATTTTTTTCTAATCATGATACGCACTAAGACATCACTAATTACTGTTCAGAGATGATGCTGATGTTGTGTTTACATGCCAGCATGACACCATGAAGCCTGACGTGTTCACTGAAACTGCCTTCAAGGCCTTCCTGACAAATCTCTGCCCTCGGCCTGAGATCTACGAGATCTTCACTTCTTAGTGAGTCTTCCTCTACTGCATTTCACTCCTCATCTTCTGATGTGGCTGAATAATCCTCTTTTCATCATAGCTTGTCAAAGACACACTTAAATCATTTTCACATATAAAATTCATATTAGAATTTGTTCATCAATTTGCATTCAGATTATCAGTATTAGTATTCTCACTTTTTAATTGCACCAGGACTCCAATTTGGAGTATCAGACTAGTTGTCAATCAAACAAAATTGAGTTGCCTTCATTTATTATTTACAGCAAAGTCCATCACTCAGCAAAATCCATCTGGCACCCAAGGAGGCTAAAACAATCTATATTTTGCAAATGTTTAACCCTGATCTCTAAACTGCTCTCAAAAGCTTAGCAAATGTTTTATTTAATAGCTATAAAGCAGGGTACGCGCTGCTTCACATGTACCAATTTGGAGGTACAAGGCCAGAGGTACCTGGTGCAAATTTCATTATGCCTGCCTCATGCTTGGTCAGTCAGGGCCTTCAGTTTATGCATTAGCTGCAGTACCTGGCACGGGCTCAGGTAGCAGGTAGTGGGCCGTGATGATAGGCAATGGCAGAATTATGTACGGTGCTGATGCGATTGTCACGGCTCACTGTGCAGCTCCACCAAACCCTACATGACCAAGGACAACTTTGCCAAGTTCCTCAATGAGAAACAGAGGGACTCACGGCTCAACGAGGAGCTGTTTCCTCGTCTGCGGCAAGACCAGATCAAGGCTCTGATAGACAAATATGAGCCCTTATCCGCTAATGCCAACAAAGGTGAGAGGCATTGATTACATGTTTGAATACAGGAAGACTGGCATGCAGGGCTGATTGATCGTACTACACTGTAATGGCTTTGTTTGTATTTGCGTGTCTCGGCCATCTAATCTGCAGGTCAGATTTCTCCAGAAGGTCTCCTGTACTACCTGATGGGAGCAGAGACATCAGTTATCATCCAGGACAGACTGGCCAAGTGTCAGGACATGACCCAGCCCATACCCCACTACTTCATCAAGTCATCCCACAACACATACCTGACAGGTCAGAGAGGAGACCGATGATGATGATGATGATGATGATGATGATGATGATAATGGCACAATGAAAAACCTCATGAAATACTGTACATTACATTTTCATATTACCTGATCTCTGCTGTCACATCTGTGTTTCTTTGACAAATTTCAAGTTTCTTTGTCAAATAAGTTGAGCAGGCACTGGTGCAACTTGATAGTCAGCAATCCTTAATTAATACGGTGATATCAATATAGTGCTGATATTATAGAGAGAAGTATCTGTGGTTTAATAAAATATGTTCACACGAGAGGTTTTTGATATACATTATATCTGTGGATGTTGTCAAGCTGCTTTTTCTAATCAATACTGACTAATAGAAACATGTCTTTTGTGTTTCAGCCTAGCAAGATTCAATGGCAAACAAAACTCCAGGATTTGCAAACAAAACTTTAACAGTCAATAGTTTTGCTCTCACATTTATTTTTTGATTGCAAACCTATTCTGTTTGATTACATAAAAAAAAAAACCTCCACAGATGACCAAGCTAATAAGTTAAAATACATCCCTTTACTGTAATGCAGCCTTTAAAACCTGGAAAAGGCAACTGTTAATCCACAATATTATAATATGCAACATCCAAGACAATATCTCATATCATGATATCAATATAGCACCCAGTCCTTGTCACATATGTCAGTTTCAGTTCCTAAGTTCTCTTGATCCCCATAAGATACTGAGCAATACTTAATTTGGTATATTTGCGAGTATGACATGTTCAGTAATTTGGGGTTATTCCGGGGCACTTCTGCCACCTTTGTGTTTCATGTCCTCCAGCTGGTCAGTTCTCCGGCGTGTCGTCTCCAGAGATGTACCGCCAGTGTCTGCTGTCTGGCTGCCGGTGTCTGGAGCTGGACTGCTGGAAGGGCAAACCCCCAGATGAAGAGCCCATCATTACCCATGGCTTCACCATGACAACTGAGATCCTCTTCAAGGTGCTGATGTGCTGTTTTGGTCACTGCTTCACTGGGCTCTGATAACACAATAGTGTAGTAATGGTTGTCTTTATTATCCCCAAAGGGAATATACTAACCAAATCTTACTGGATACTGTATATATCATTCATTTTGCAGGATTCAGCCGTGAGCATGAATATATCCTGCTGTTACGTGTTGTCCTGTTGTAGGAAATGACTGTGCTCCAAGCCGTAGTGCCGTGTGTTTTGCCTCAGTGTGACAGATTCCTATGTACACGTGCCAGTTGCTGTCCATGGTGACTGAACATGATATATCATGCATATCATAATAAGCCTGAACATTCACTGAGCCATTTATGAATGAGCACATTACTTACAAAGGGCAAAAGGGTATCCAGGCTTAACTGTACACACATGCACACACACACACAGGCATGTACCTTCGTCATCCTCTCTGCCTCAACACTTCCATTTAAGGGCAGGCGGACCGCCACACTCCCTGCGGCCGAGACAAAACACCTCAGTTCAGTTTATTGTCAGTTTCTAGATGTGATAAGTTTGGATCTGACTCTAGGTCCTCTGCACAGAGGCGACTGCTGCACTGCTTGTCATGTTGTCTCCCTTCATTTTTTAGGAGAGATTGCCTCTGTCTGTCTTTTGATTGTAGTTTTATGTGTGTTGATTTATGTGGTGCTCCGCAGCGTTTTCATTTGTCTTGATGATGCTTTCTTGACAGGCGCTCCTCTAAGATAGGATTTTTAAATGTAGTTAGAATAGGGGTGGATAAATACATAAAAAATAAAAAGCATGTCTGTTTGTCACACGGGACAGGATGTGATTGAGGCCATCGCTGAGAGTGCTTTCAAGACCTCGCAGTTCCCTGTAATCCTGTCCTTTGAGAACCACGTTGACTCGTAAGGGTTTTTCCATGAACTCATGCAGTGTAATGTCATTATCACAAATGTAATAATGCTCTAATGCCATTATCGCAAATGGATTATTGATGGAACATATCCAGGGTATGACTGAATCTTTTACTCTGTCAGTAACACTAGCAGGGGTTATTGTGCCTCGTTCCAGGGTGAAGCAACAGGAGAAGATGGCCAACTACTGCAAAACCATATTTGGTGATGCCTTGTTAACAGAGCCACTGGAGAAATACCCTGTGAGTAATGTTACAATGCAATTCGCAGTCAAAAACGATTACATCATGTTTTTATAAAGGCATATATTAAATAATATTATCACTATAAGCATTATGTGAACCAGAATTAATTTTCTGAGAAATTAAACAATAAGGTGTTATTGTGTCTGACTGTGTGACTTAGCTGGATTCTTAAGTCTAGTCTTATTAGCTGCAAGGAAAAATATGACAAAACCCAGGCTTAGCACCCTGTCCTGCTCCTTAGTCCTGCTGGAATTGACCCTTCTGGGCTCCCATACCCATCCAACTGATTTATGTGTACAGCCAACTTCAGTTCACCTCTTCTGAACTGTGTGTGTTTGTTTTTGTGCATGTGCATGGATGTTTGTATGTGTTTGTGAGGCAGCGAGAGTGCATGCACAAATTTGTGCAAACAGCGTTAGTGTGTTTTGCCCAGTCCTTGTCTTGTTTTGTCGCTGTTTGCCCCCAAGTTTGTTTCATCTCCAATTTGTCTCCAACGTTCAGCTTAAAGCAGGCCAGCAGATCCCCAGCCCGTCTGAACTTATGGGCAAGATCCTATTAAAGAACAAGAAGAGCAGCCATGAGAAACCAAGCCAGGCAAAGAAAAGCACCGCAGCAACCAGTGACCAGACTACAGCCGCAGCCACCCCCACCCCCGCCCCCGTACAGGACCCAAACAGCACCGTGCAGGACCCCACTAACCCAGCACCCACTGCACAGGAGAGCCAAGGTGAACAGGAACGGCCTGAAGCCAAGTCACACTGTACTGTAACCAACCACTTCTCAGGCTGGTGTGATTATTTTGAGGTGTTATTGACTATGTTGTGATTTACACTCATGAAGTATTTATTTATATGGTTTATACGGTCAATCAGAGGGGGACGCAGGTGTGGAGGACAATGAGGAACAAGAAGACACGGAGCAACAGGACGAGGAGAAGATGAAGACCTCAGATGAGGTAGACGATGACGATACTGATGACGATATTGCTGCTCTACGTCGTCTGTGTTCAGCCAAAACAATTGAGACATCACTAACAACCTGTCGATCCCCCGTAGGGCACAGCTGGACAAGAAGTCATGGCATATGAGGCAATGTCTTCCCTGGTCAACTACATCCAGCCCAACAAATTCATCTCTTTTGACAATGCTAGAAGTACGTCTGTGCCTCTTAATATTACAAACAAATTCAACTGTAAAACTGATAAACTAAAATATGTAAGTCAGTGGTTATGCACATGGTCCTTCATTCTAATGAATGTTATAAATTAAAAATCTTACATACTGTTAAAGACAGTATTACACTCAAACCAAATACTGATCTCATGTAAAAACAAACAACACAACCTAATGAAAATCACTTGAGTTATATAATTATCACATTTCCCATCCTTTGTTTTCAGAGAAAAACAAGAGTTATGTCATCTCATCTTTTGTGGAGACCAAAGGGGAGGCCATGATATCCAAGACTGCTGTGGAGTTTGTTGAGTATCCTTTAAGGCTATGGCTTATGCTGTTAACCTACAAAAATGTGGTGACCTCTGTCCAGATAGGCTGGGGGAAAAAAGCAGTAAATTAGTCCAAACTGTATTGCTTTGAGCAGGCAGACTCATGTATATAGAGCTATAAAGCCATGCTTCCTAACCAGTGTCCTCCAGGTACAACAAGAGGCAGATGAGCAGGATCTACCCCAAAGGAACCAGGATGGACTCGTCCAATTACAACCCACAGCCTTTCTGGAACGTGGGCTGCCAGATGGTGGCGCTCAACTACCAGACTATGGGTAGAGAGGGACACTGATAACCTCTGATAAACATCATCAATATATACATTCATAACAATACAGTCCTAATTTTGTTGCATTGTATGAGAAAATGTGAGCTGTCAGAGTTGCCATTTCATGAACAGTTCTTAGTGAGTCTGACAGATTTGTGTTGGTGTCTTAATTTTTACACTTGAGGTTCTGTTTTCCACCACAGCAGGTCAGTGTTGCGCCGTTTTGAGCTGCACGGGGCCCTGTTGTGCTTTGCATGCATAATGTTCACGGCTCCTCTTTGTAATGAGAAGAGGGGGCATGAATGGGCTGTGTCTATTTTCAGATTTCCCCATGCAGCTGAACATGGCCCTGTTTGAATTCAATGGGCGGTCCGGCTACCTGCTCAAGCATGACGTGCTACGGCGAGGCGACAAGAAGTTTGACCCTTTCTGTGATAGGATTGACACCATTGTGGCGAACACACTGACTATAAAGGCAGGTTCACTGTCCTGTCATTTGACTATATGACATTCTGCTGCTCTCATTTAAACCAGTGGTGTATTGTTTGGCATAAGGCTGCCCATGCAATATCTGGTCAAAATACAAAATGAGAAAATATCACTCTTGCTACATACTGGTAAATATTCATATTTCCTAAAATAAACTCCATGATTCATTGTGTTACATTATAGGGTAATTGGACAACAAGCATCACGTATAGCCAAAAGCTGTTTTCTCTCTTGGTTTTAATGTAAAATGGCCTCTGTATGTGATTACATATACTGTACATGTGGATTTCCACATCTCTGTGTATAGCCCATGTTTGTCAGAATGAGGTTGTCCTTCCAATTTACTGTAAGAATACACTGTCCGTAATAGCACAGTCCTCCTGCTGTGCCTGTTTCCTGGTATTAGATAGACTCCGCCCTAGTGCAAAATTGAACTCTATTTATACCCATAGCACAATATCCCTGTTCCCCTGTCCCACCAGATCTATTCAGGCCAGTTTTTGACTGACAAGAGTGTGAAAACAGGGGTTGAGGTGGAGGTGATCGGGCTGCCAGGAGACCCCAAGAAGAAATACCGCACCAAGTGGTCGACCACACCCAATGCCATCAACCCAGTGTGGAATGAGGAGCCCTTTGTTTTTGAGAAGGTGTCTGTGTGTGGTTCTGTGGTTCTGTGAAAGTGTGTGTGTGTGTGTGTGTGTGTGTGTGTGTGTGTGTGTGTGTGTGTGTGTGTGTGTGTGTGTGTGTGTGTGTGTGTGTGTGTGTGTGTGAATACATGTACCAGATAAATGCATTCAAATGTGCACATATGTATGTATGTGGGAATTTGTTTGAGTACCTGTGTGTGTGTGTGTTTAATGGTGATGTAACAATTCATTGATTGCATTGGTTATAAATTCTGCTGATTGAACAGAATCAGTCTGTTGAGTCATTCAGATCTTGGCCTGAATCAGTATAAAATGCCTTGAATCAGTTCAGCCACACTTGTTGTCTTTTTTTCATATTTCAGAGGAAAATGCATAATTATTGCACGCTTATTTAATGGATAAGAAACTGTGGCTAAAAGCCAAATTAAATCATTGAGTCAAATAAAATCAAATTACTCAGTGGTGAATCTTGACTTGAACTGAATCAATTGTAAGCCCAAGATTTATACCCCTAGTGTTTGTGTGTACATAATTGAAAGCAGTCGCAGACAAAATGTAAACTCTAAAGTTTTGGCCATTATTTAAGTTCAAGGACACTTGTGAATAGGAAGGGCTTAGGTGTCATAATGCTGTTATTGTTATGATGGATAGATCCTGCTTCCAGACATGGCCTCTCTGAGAATTGTAGTCCATGAAGAAAACGGTAAATTCCTGGGACACAGAATCCTCCCTGTTGATGCTATTCAATCAGGTCAGTGGAAGTGAGGGGGGGCAGCGTGCTTTATCTATCCTACACACATTTCAAACATCCCCAAGTCAACTTGGGATATTCAGTGACCCAGATTGTTGAGCTGGCTTGTGAGTCAGAAGAACTGCTGCCTTGTCTTTAATTCTCAGAGCTTTTATGCCCCGCAGGCTTCCACCACATCTGCCTGCGCAGTGAGAGCAACATGCCACTCACACTGCCAGCTCTCTTTGTGTACATCGAGGTCAAGGACTACATCCCTGCTGCCTTCGCAGGTACTCCGCTTTTCACTTAGTGTTTTCACAAAAAGCACCGCTGCATTTAAATTTGTTTTGGTAGAGTGACAGTCAGGGACAGGGTTCAAATTTAATTTAGTCCTGTGTATTGCAGCAAAATGTTGTTTATTGCAGCTCATTGTACACATATGTGTGTATGCGCACACAAACACACACACATTTCAGTTTGATTTAATGTTGAATTATGACTTACTGCGGCATTATGCACTGACGCATTTGATTCTACCTCAGATTTCACTGATGCCTTATTCAACCCAACAAAGGGTACAGAGAAGACCTCAAAGACGCAGGAGGTAAAAATAAGCTGATGAAGCCAATTTAACTTTGGCAGTGGCCACTAATGACATATCAATAATGTCCCCAATTCTCCCATAAGTCCATAACAGCACTAATTGTCTTCCTGGAAGATGCTCATACTTGCTAGGATCTGATGTTCCTGTCCTCTGTTTGCACCCACAGTCGTCCTCGGACTACATCTCCCCCTATGAGCTACCTCTTGTGGTCCCACCCCCCACTGACAAACCTGGAATTAAGGACAGTGCTGCAGGTAATGGGGCTTGTGGAGGGAACACATTTCAGTGAAACTCATTTGTGAATCTTTTTTTTCCTGAATCATATGAATTTTTTTTTATGACATTGGCCCCTAAAACATTTGGCCCTGGTGGTAGGTACCTCTAGAGGTGTAGACAAACAAGTCACCAGTGGCCGTGCCCTGGGTGTATTTTTTTATTTTTGATTTTATGTTTTGTATGAGTGTTGTGCTGTGCCTGAGACAATGCTGCTTGAAGCTTGGGGATTTTTTTGGCCTTGTTGGTGCTGTGGTGGGCCAGTCAGTTTCATTTTGTGCATATTTCATTATCAGGATAGAGAGATCATTTCCTAAAGATTCATCAAATTTGACCAAGCAGTGTCTGAAATATTGATCATGGAGTTTAGGGCCTTGTTGGCATGGTGATGGTGCTGTGATGAGCCATTCAGGTTTATTTTTAAAATGCTGAACCACAGTGTCAAAACCCATCTTTCCCCCAAGTTTGGTCCACAATAAACCAGCTTGGGCTGAGAAATCGTGTGTGACATACATAGGAGCCCAATGCACAGAATGGTATCCAATGGAAAGTCCCTTCACCAGGCTTTGATGGTGGAGGACAAAAAGGTGATATGACCGCTGATGTGTTGAACGCTCTTCTGCCTCTCAAAACAGTCCCACCAGAACCTAAGACCTCCCCGGACCCTGCTGACCAATCATCCGAGTCTCCTCAAGATGCCAGCACAGAGGAGCCCAGCACAGAGGCTGACAACACGTCAGACACTCCCGCTGCAGATGCTCTTCAAACTTCAGATGAGACTGCTGCTGAAGACCCAGACCAGGACGCAGCCACTCCTGAATCCCCTCCTGAATCCCCTCCTGAGGCAACTCCGTCCCCTGACACTGAGGCCACTCCTGTATCAGAGCCAGTCCCAGAGCCTGCCCCAGCTCCTGTAGCCGATGAAGAGCCCGCTGATGACTCCAGTACAACCCCTGAGCCTGGCCCAGAGGACAGCCCCAGCACAGATACTACAACTGAGTGTGCTGCTGTGGATGCGCCCGGTCCAGCGATTGTGGTTCCTGTCCAACCCAGTGACCCAAGTTCATCACCTGAGCCTGCTGGATCAGATGACTCATCTCAGCCGACATCCGGTGGAGGTAGTGCTGCGTTTCATGTGCTGTGCTGGACACATATTCCCCTCTATCATTGTAGCTTAAGGCAACAATTTCTTAGAGGACAATGCAGACCAGTAAAAAATATTTTTGTTGAATAGTTTTTGATCTCTTATAAATGCATGTGTAGTGTTAACAAAAGTAGGACTTCTACAAAAGTAGGATTTTTTTTCCACCGTGCTCCAAGGTAGCCTGTGTGTGTGTGTGTATGTTACAGAGCTCACCACTGTGACTACTGAAGAGCTGACGCAGCACAAGAACTATCTGAAGGTCGTCAAGCGTCAGGAGAGAGAGATGAAGGAAGCGGAGAGAAAGTGTCAGAAGAAAGGAGAAGATCTGATTCAGAAATACTCTGAGTCCTTCAAGGCCCTCAAGAAGAAGGCTTCAGTGAATAAAAAAGAGTAAAGAGATTTGTGTCTTCTTTCTGTGGTTGTTCTGTTTCATCCGAGTAGAGCTGATATTTGCCAGAAGGTTTGAGAGAGATAAGTTGACATGACAAAAGGGGCAGAAGGAGGAGAGGCTCTGCATGTGCAAGCTTGGTACAAACAATATTTTCAGTGAACTAAGACTCACTTGTCCAACTTTGTTTTTATGTCATTCACCAAGCAAAGCTCTATGTTTCCAAATTGGTGGTGAATTATGCAGCATAATATTGACCCACTAATAAAGTTGTTGTTGTTTTGGCCAGTGTCATTAATGAGATTATATTTAGAAGCACAGAGAATATTCTTTGGCTAATGTGTTTTTCTAGGCGAAACAGAATATTAGAGGATGAAAATAACAGCTAAATGAACACGCTTCAAGGGTTGCAGTGCTTTTTGTGCACAGTTGTCCAGTAAGCTTTCATTAGCAAAGATGCTTAATGCAA
The DNA here is from genome assembly GCF_902150065.1 of Myripristis murdjan. NCBI lineage: Eukaryota > Metazoa > Chordata > Actinopteri > Holocentriformes > Holocentridae > Myripristis > Myripristis murdjan. The sequence continues at coordinate 19,845,131 of NC_044001.1, read as the reverse complement.
AGCCCAGGGAACATTGTTATGTTATTTTCAGTAACTGCATGACTGAACATCATGTGAAGTTCACAACATTCATCTGGAAAGGAATCAGTTTTTATCCCTCAGTGATGTTCTCCCCAGTACTGAGGGGAGGGCCTCATTTGATGTAGCACATTCTCCATTACCTGATAGACTTGATTACCTTTTCAAACATCCTGTTATGTCTTATCATATTTTGGCATGATGTGTTCCTCAGAGGAGGGAGCAGCGGTTCAGGCTCCACTAACTTGGAGAGGGTGCAGGAGCAGAAGGAAAAGCTGCAGGCCGAGCTGCAGGCTCTGTGGACGGAGCAATGTGACCAGCTGAAGAAGAGGAAGGAGCAGTGTGCAACAGAGGTACCTACAATACAACATTTAACACTCCCTCAAGGGCCTCATCAACCCATTAAGAAGTTCTATTCCTGTTTGAAAAATGCAGCTGTGATTAAGTGATAACTGAGTGGCTCCACCAGCCGTTCTGTCTCCCACACAAAAAGAGGTTCACATGTTTAGCATGAGAGGGCATGCATTGTTGTGCTTGATTCAATTGGCAGGGAGCAATTGACCCCGATTTCCTGTCATTTCCAATATTTTTTTCCAAGAATGTTTGGAAATTTACATAATGTACGTGATCTTATTCAACAATGATGTATTTTACTCTTTTACCTTGAAACCCAAAATAGATTCTAGCGCTTTTGGATGGGAACATGAAAGGCACGATACAGTACGTTCTGCTCCTTGTCCCTCTGCAACCTCCTCTCATACGCTCCTCATCTAAACCCCACTCGCCACTTACCCAGGCTCTCTTGGCTCTCTTCATTGCACTTATTGATCAACCTCCAAACTAGGACTCATTTCCATGGCTCAGGATGCATTCACATCTCCCATGGAGCGCCTCATTTCACCTCCTTGTGCTGTGAGTCTCAGATCACGGGCGAGCAGCCAGGGCTTTAGAGACTCTATTGATTAGACATCACACCTAGGTGCTCTGCTGTGCTCTCAGCCGAACTTCTGAATCTGCATTAGATTGAGAGGTCAATCAGGTAATTTTCCAAGGGTCACCAACAAACTAGACAGAGTATAGACCGTGTGAAGTGCAGCAGAGCAAAGGGACAGCTAATGTTTTGTATTATAGTCTCGGGCCAAGCGCTTCCACGAACTCAAAGCCAAGGTGCATGCAAATAAAACTCAGGTCTACATTAAAGAGAATTGTCTGGATTGGCCACCTATACCTCCTTAAATTTAAATTTTCCTTTAAGCTGCTGCAAAGTTAGAAAAGACAGTTTTTCCATATTCTACCACAATGTCATATACATATTCTGTATCTGCTCAATCTACATCCCTCTCATAAATATTCAAAACCAAGCATGCATGCATTTGTAATGAATTTGTGATGCAGGGTTGCAGAAGTTAAGAAAATCTAATCACACACATAGCAGGCATCGTCAATGAGAGGCATTTACCATAAGCCTCTCTGAAGTCACTTGTTAGCTGTGTTTGGATCACGCGAATGCTTTCACTCTGTCTGTGCCACTTCCTTTTCCCGTGTGACAGCGGCTGGCCAAGCTGTTGGAGATGGCCACAGAGAGGCACACCAGCGAACTGAAGACCCTGGAGAGGTGTGAGCACACATACAACACTTTTAGTACATGCTGTACACACTGATGGTGTACGGGACCTTGCTGTGGCTACCCAATCTGTGTCTTCAGTTTCTGCTGTGAGAATGCCCGTGTGCATGCTGTCTGAGGTGAAGTGTCTGACATTTTGCAGGAAGAATACTTCAAATAATGAATAAGTCACCTCAGCGTGCGGGTCCTCTGTCGTCCTTGCTTGACTTATGGTGTTTCTAATGTGTATTTGTGAGTGCACGTACATTTGCATTTGTTTGAGGGTGCTGAAAGGTGTGAATGTGTGTGTCAATGTGTGTGTGTGCATGTGTTATCCACAGTCCCCAGCTGGCAGATGGTTATCTAAGGACAGCCATTATCCAACAGGTGTTTAAACAGCAGTAGGGAAGCAACAGCCTCGGTCATCTACCTGTCCACCCAGACACTGTAACACAGCATTTAAACCCCCCCCCCCCCCCCCCCCCCCCCCCCCCCCCCCCCCCACTGTACAGAGAAGGACACTCAGGATGCACAGCACCGCATCACATGTTTAAGGGAGATGGTATTTATAGAAGGAGCTTCAATCAGGCAGGCACCCTTAAACATGTGTGTTTATCTTGTTGCCAGCGAAACTAAAGAAAACAAGAAGAAAGGGCTCACAAAACGCTCATCTTCTGAAAAGGCGAAGTGAGTTCACGGCATGACCTTGCCTGCTTTCAGTCAATTTCAGTTTGACGAATGTTTGTCAGCATTTGGTATGAGGGCGCTAATTGAAAATTATAACAATTTTCTCAGGCTTAAAAAGGCAACGAGCTGTGAAATGTTGGACGAAGCCGCTCCGCCCGATGCTGCAGTGAGTATGGAACAGCAAGCTGGCAGATTCCTCTAATGTGTTGGATGCAGAGCATTGTCTCAGCATTTCTGGAGATCAGTTCAAATAGTAATCCACAATTCATATTATATGAAGTCTGATATAGTTTCAACAAGAGTTATTCTTGTATTGTTAGTCTTGTATTGTTCATTAGTTTTTATTTTTATTTAGTTTTTAAATTTTGTTGTCATTGCAGTCTATAGTTTCTAGTTTACAGAGTTGTTTCTTATTGTTTAAAAATGTTTAGTTTAGTTTTTTAATAATTTCAGTATTAGTTTTACTTATTTTTTATTATAGTAAGGGGGGTATTTTTCAGATGAAATTTTTAAGAAGTTCAGAACAGGTATTACAATCTAACACTTTGTGAGGGCAGTCAACTCCCAGTCATGTCGACGTCCCAGTCTCTACAAACATCAGCACCAACCCCTCTTCATGTTGTTGTGCTGATAAAATTGACCAAACTGATAAAAATGAAAGACATTTCCAGTATATTTCTGTTTATTTTAGTTAGATTTGTAAGTATACAATATCACTTCAGTTAGTTTTAGTGGTAACACTTTACAATAAGAGTACAACAATTAACGTTAGTTAACGTTAGTTAATGCCGTAATGGTTAATTAACTGTTAGTTAATGATTATCATTTACTAATGTTAATAATATCTACAATAACCCTTAAATAACATATAAATTAATACCTTAGCATGAACAGCATTAGTACATGGATTCTTAGACATATTAGTTAACGGTTAGTAAACTGTTACTTAATGTTTATTACGGCATTAACTAACCTTAATTGTTGTACTCTTATTGTAAAGTGTTACCGTTTTAGTTTTTTCTAAAATCTAATTTTTACTTTTCAGTTAACTAAAATGTTTTTTCACATCTAGTTTTAGTTTTTAGTTTAGTTTGTATTTAATAACCTTGGGTTGAAACTGTGTACATGTATTGTACATGTGGATCCAGGTGAGACCCTTGCCTTGTTGTGTACTGGTGAAACTGTGCATATTTCTACATGTTTAGTCATTTTTAGGCATTAAAAAATTATTGATGTTGCAGCGTACACATAATATCCACTGACCCATCAACATATATCCTCACTCTCAGGCTTTCTCCTCCATACTGAGCGAAAAGGTCCAGAGAAAGGCCGTCCACACACGCTGTCCTCTCATTGGTCTCTTGAGTTCTCCATGACAATTTGAGAACCCAGGTTTAATGATTTCAAGTCTCTTCAGTAGCGTGACGGCATACTGCCTCTGAAAGACAAATCGTTTGACAATGACTTGTTTGCGTCCACACGTCCCCTGGGGAAATATGTTCCTCAGGTCAGGTGGAAGCAGAAACCCCAAATTTCTATCTGTCCAGTAAAAACAGAAATCCAAGGAAATAGGGGAGTTTCGACATGGCTAATTAGCATGCTGTATTAGCCAGAGTTACTATGGTAACATGATGAAAGAACATCTCTAAAGATGCAAACAAAATGAGAGAAAATGCCGACCCCCGTCGAACGGCCATCCTTTCCTTTTCATCCACATGCATGTTCATGTACACTTGTGTCTGCAATTACACTCCTGCACACACACACACACACACATGCACACGCTGTTACACACTGAGTAAAGGGCAGTGGACCCTGACCATAGTCCAGGCTTGTCCATTTCTCAAAGAGTATTTCTTGGGAGCCGAGCGGGCCACGTGTGGTCAGTGACTCAGTGCGCTGGCTGCTGTTGCGGCATCGGCTCATCAACATTCAGGCCAGTTGTATCAGGGTTATGGGCCCAGCCGCTCCACTCACATCAACCCAGCCTGGATAACAGCGAGTCCTCCCACCTCCCTCCACACATTAGGTTGCATTGCAGCTCATTTTGATCCACTTAATCAGCATTTGCCCATTAAGTGCTGCAACTATTTATAACACAATCACTTGTTTAATCAGCACAGCCTTAGTATTGAATGGCTGGCTGCATTAAGGGCTGTGTAATTGAATTGGACAAGTCCAACCTGTTGTGACCCAACAGTATCGATCCTCTCTCTCAGGTTGCATCCCGTGGGCCCACTCCTCTCGACAAGTTCACTCACAGAGAGAGAGGGAGAGAGAGAGAGAGAGAGAGAGAGAGAGAGAGAGAGAGAGAGGGAAACATGAGCAGATGAACTGCTCCCAGACATGCAAACACTCTTTGTCTCCCACTTTATAACATCCACACAGACAACACATACATACATACACAGACCACACACACACACACACACACACACACACACACACACACACACACACACACACACCATTATCTCTACGTCACCAAGCAATCTGCTTCAAAGCACTGTATATAGATATAGATACACCATTAATCAATTGTGGGGGTTTTTGTGTGTTGTTGTTGTTCTAGTCCCCAGATTACAATCTTCAGCAAGAGGCTCTGATGAAGAAACAGGCTGCCACACTGGAGGAGATCAAAGTCTTGGCTAACCAGGTACACACACCTACACATTATAGTTATTATACCTTTGTGTTTTTCATTAGTTTTTATATTTATTTTGTTTTCAGTTTCTGCTTTCAATTGAGCCTAGTTTCAGTTAGTTTCCAGAGAGTTTTTTTATTGTTTAAAAATGTTAGTTTTTATTAGTTTCACTATTAGCTTTAGTAATTTTTATTGTTATAATATGGGGGGTATATGTCAGAGGCAAGATTTAAGAAGTTCAGACAAACTCACAAACTCAATGCAATACAATCTCAGCCTCCTCAAGCTGGTTGTGTTGACAGATTCGACCAAATTAACAAAAACTAAACACATTTTCTGTATATTTCAGTTTTATTATAGTTACTTCTCTAAGTACACAATATCATTTCAGTTAGTTTTAGGATTTTTCTGAAATCTAATTTGTATTATAGTAAACTATTTTTATTATAGTGAACTATAATAACCTTGTATCAAACACACACATTCGGACACACACCTACAGCGCACATCATGCCAACACAGAGCTGCCCATCAGCTACACTGTCTGCCTGGCCCCCCGTCAAGTCACTGATTATACGTAACTCTACAATGTGATTCACCGAGTCCAGTCCAAGCTCCCACCGCTGTAAATGATGTCAGAGCACTTTTGACATGGTAAAGTCTTGGCAGTGACTTCATACTGAGAGTAAAGTGTTGGCCATTCACAGAATAGTTTAGACATTGACGTGTAAACGGCAGATGGATTGAGATTTTGTGTGTGTGTGTGTGTCTCAACAATGGTTTCCGCTGACGACAGTTTAGTTGATGACATAAGGGGACAAGTGATGCTGAATGTCCACTTTCAACAAGGGAGATAATCTTTGCTCCCCGTTTATCTCTACTGAGTTTGAGTGTTGTTTTTTCCTCACCAGGCACTTACAGTCACATTACAGGGAAAACGTTTCTAAATTTGCTCTTCCATCCTAAAATTAGCTCGTTACCAGTTCTTACCTGCGTTCAGACTCGTTCTTTCCTTGTGATTACCATTATCCCCTACTTTAACTTGCACTGTTCCCACTGTTGCCTGGCGAAGAAAAAAAAAATGTCTTAGCTTTCTTTTGCTTGTGACCTCTCACTGACCTTTGACCTGTGTGTCTGCAGCTCAACCAGGAGGCCCTGAAGGGGCACGAGGAGAAAATGCGATCTCTGCCGGCTGAGGTGAAGGAGGCCGTCAATGCCTGTGTCGGCGCCCACTTTCCTGAGCTGGTTGACCAGGGCAAGGACAAGAGGGTGGACGGCGTGGGCTTCTACGGAGACGTTTTCCTGGGTTAGAAGTCCAAACCCTCTGCAGCGCACATGAATTTGTGTGTGTATGTACATATGTGCCTTTTACTTTGACTCTAAAACAGCTCCATGCTTTCTCTGCTCTAAGAAATAATGTACATGTCCTTTGTTATAGTAACAAAAATCCATAATCTGACTTCAGTACTTCAGTAAATGATATTTGTAATGGTGTATATCAACAATGTATGTATTGCAGCTTGACCATAAACACCATTTCAGATATCATTTACATGTGCTGTACTATCAGATTATGCATTTTCATGAATACACCAGAGGTATAAACATTATTCTTCTGGTTTTATTAAGGGAACATAGCATTTGGTGTTTTTCAGTTTTGAAAAAAATATGAGGAAATATAGGACCTTGAGAAAATAAATTTGCTCCTAGTCTACTTTCTTTCTTTCTTTCTTTTTTTCCACATTCTGCCTTTCTTTTTTCAACCACTCGTATACAGGTTGACTACTGAGCTGTAGAATATTAGACCATTAGGGAAACACTGTGTGAAATTTCACTTTAGAGGTGCTGTTCATATTAGGAGTATTTTTTTATAAGTTTTAAGGCATAATGGTGTTTTCATAGATGGCCAAACGTTAAATTATTTGCACAATATGTCACTCATTTTCCCGCTCTCTATCTCTGTTGCTCTTTGCTGGTAGCAAAACTACCCTGAGTTGAGCTGTGCTGCATGAAGTGTCTTGCAGATGAGGACCTCTCACTGAAAGCCTTTGTTTGGTGGCCTCACAGCCTCTATTCTTTTCTGTTAATAAGTTCAAGACTGAGATTAAATGTAGCAAGAGAATGCAACGGGGAAGACTGGGTTATCAGAGTCTGCAGGCTGAATCAAGACAATGACTCAATCTGTCACACTTCAGCACAACTCGATTCCACTCGTGTGATACTCCCATACACACATTTCATAACGCCAAAGCAAAGTGTTTAGTCAGAGATTGAATTGTAGTGAAAGTTTTTCAGATGGAAAAGGTGTATTTACTGTGTAACTGGGACGAAAAAGTAGGCCAAGATGCCATCATCTCTTTATTGGCTTTGCAGAATTTGTTAATGAAGCCACTATGGTTTAGTCGAATGTTGTGTGTTGTCATGAACATACACAGCATGAGCATTTCACTGGTGGTCAAGATTTCAACTTAGAATACCTGCTATGTGTGATTTGCACTTGTGGCGAAAATCTCTCAATAAACATTCATTTGCATTGTTTGTGAATGTGTGTGTGAATGCTTCTGTACACGTGCAGTTGTGTGCACATCAGCGAGTTATTGTTGGTACACCACGTGCCGAGATTATAACAAGGCAGAATGACAAGAAAACACGCAGTGACTCATCAGCGTGCCCACTACAGAATGAAATGAGTGCATCTTAATTAGAGGTAACAACGTGAAAGCAAGAGGCAAATCACACAAAAAGTCAGCCGTGTTATCTGTGCGCACGATGTCATGAGCCGGTGCAGTCGCTCAGGTTCTGGCTGCTTATGTTTTGATACATGTAAAGATTAATGATGGTCTCTCTCTCTCTCTCTCTCTCTCTCTCTCTCTCTGCTTTGCAGTATTGGAGAGTATAATTTGACACAAAATGGCATGACTGATTCATAATTCCACATAACTGCTTTGTCTCCTATCCAACAATTTCAAGGCCTTCAATGAATCCGGAGCTCCTCTAAAAGCAGAGGCATTAAAATGTTGTGTGGACAAAGCAAAATGTGTTATATCAGCTATTTGGCAGCTAAGAAGCTGATGACGGACATGAGGCAATATGTCACATCAATGAGAGGCTTTTTTTTTTTTTTTTTCAAGCCCACAGAATCTTAAGTGTGTTTACACACAGTTTGCATGCATATCTTAATGAACACAGCTTCCCTCTGATTCACCATCCAGGCCAGTCTGTCCGTTTTTCTTATTTTGCATTTAATATTGCGCCCTTCTTCTGAATCAAATTTAATGACTGACATTTAGAAGTAGAGAATGTGAACAGCCACGTATGGGATACACAGCTTGTGCCTGAGATCCCTGCCACCTCACACACAACACAGATGATCTGCGAGCTTTCGGGTGTGAAACCAGTCAGCCCTGAATCACCGCAATGATAATCTTACATAAGGAGACAGCTCCGACGGCTCTGTCTCAGACCAGCTGGGGATGGCCCGGTGACACTGGACGTCCCGCTGACACGGGCCACAGAGCAGAGGGAAGTGCTAAGAACCACACAGGAAATTAGAGACTCACCCCTGGAGCGGATGTTCAAACTTGAACATTCAGTGATGATTTCAAGACTAAAAAGATTATATAAAAAACATATACATTCATTCAAAAGTTAAGTTAAGCTTTAGTTTGAAAATGCTGTATACAGTAAAGGGCAACATTTCATATTAAGGCCCTTGTAATAAGTGTTAATCAAGTAATTAGGTAATAAGGCCCTTAGAAGTCCTTTACATGATGCCTATTTACATTAAGAATTGGTAATAAGACTAGATAAGTGTATCGATAATAGCATCATAAACATGTTTACTGTTAGACTACAAAACATTTATGTGCACTTACAGTTTATAGACTGCTTATGGATGTTAATAAAACCCTTATAAGTTTCTTAAAATGATTTATAATAGCATTACAAACAAATTTGTGGAGTTTAACTAACTTAACTAACATCAATGTCAAATCTTTGCTAAGCTTTTTTGTTTCCTTATTAAGCTTAAAAAAAACCAAACATTATTATTCATTTATTAGCAGTTAACTATGAACTTATCAGTACTTAAATGAACTTTTTTTTTTGCAGCATGCTTATTAAGGTTAATAAATCATTTATTATGAAGTTTTTAACAGTTAACTATATAAATGTAAAGGATAGAGGGAAAATGTTACACAAACAATATATAAAAGTGACAAAAGTTTGGAATGATGTAAATGTGGGATGTATTTTGCTATTATGAAATGCTTCTTTGACCCGCTAAAACAAGAAGCTGCAAATGTTGTTGACTAGTTTTGCTTGTCACCATGTCACGTACTTTACATGGGATGTATTATTCCAGCACAAGCAAATCTGGATTGGGTTTAATGATTAAAATGACAGCATACACGTTACAGCGTTGAAAAGCTTCAGGAAGCCTCGCACTGGAAGGCAATGTCCAACAGCTTGACGAAGCCTAAGAGGAAAAAATGACAGAAGGCTTGAGGAAGAACTTTTTTCTGGACAAGTTTGGGATGCAAAATGTTCGAGGCTAAAAAGAACTCATTGTAATTCAGTTGGTGCAGCACAGAAACAATGTTTTTGGTAACATGAAAACTAAGATTATTGCAAAGGATGGGATCATGTGAGGATTCACTATTCATTCACTATTATGTTTTCCTGTGAGATCGAGCCCATCTGACCCATAGACAACACAGAGGCGGGGGGTTTGATCTATACTCTGTGACGACTCGAGTTGCTCGCCACCCTGGAAGAACACCAAACAACCACGCCACCCACATGCACGCCACCTGCTGTGCCTGTACTGTCACAATCTGTGTGTACGCTGTGCATCATCATGTATATATGCCATTAATATTAACGACGCCATGCATTAGAAGCTTTGTCTGAATGGATTATTCACATGGTTGCTTTCAAAAAAAAGCGGCAGAATTAATCATTTTTAGAGGTGAAACAGTTCAGAATCAGTCTTTGGACTCAAGGGCAATGTTACCCAAGATGTTGCTGGTGTGTTTGTTGAATTCAGCTTCATGAAGTTGTTGTTTTTTCAGGATACCTTACATGCCTTCCTTGATAATCAACATTGCATATGATTAGCAGCTTAATGAGGATTCCGAGAGGCTCATCTCCCTGTAGTCAGGTCCTCTTATCTATTTAATTAATACCGAGGGTCTGTATGAGGTGTCTGTGGCTTCTCAGAAATGCAAATCTGTACCTTCTCCATGTGTTGAGGGCATGCCGGCTGCTTTTAGACATGCACACACACACACACATATAAACCCACACACAAGCCAGCCCCAGACATCGCTCTATGTGGCTACTTGAATTCTAATGGTTTGATGATTACCATGCAGCTTTCTGAGCTCAAATAAATCCCAATGAGACCCCAGTTGGGTGATTTTTACTGCTGTCGCTCTGTCTTGCTGCATCATGTGGATACCCAGGTGCCCGGTGATATCTTCCATAACCTGTCTGGGGTCGGCTCATCTGTCTTCCCGTGAGCTAAGAGGATAAAAGCCATAAAGGTTTACAAGGGGACAGCAAGCAATGACAGTCAAATCAAGACGCTGACAGCTGTCTGCGCTATAACGTATAGAGCAAGGATGCCTGCTGGGAAAAGCAAGGTGTCAGTGTTGTGGCCAGCAGAGACGGCTAGATATTGTAGTGACGGTGAGTTCATGAAATGCAGTAACAAGCAGCGTGTTTAAAGGGTGAAATAAAATCTGTAAAACCACCATGGATTTGCTGAACTCATATCGAAGCGAGCGCTCAAAGAAATGATTTGATTTACATTTGGAAACTTTCATCGGTCAAAAGGAATTTTTCACCTGAAAGTACAATTTATCATATCAGCAGTGTGGCTGTCAGCTGTATTCAACTGTCTGACGGCTGGGCATTTAGTCTCAAAAGCAGTTTATAGACCCGCAAATATTGAGAAATGAAACTTTAGTAAAAGCACTGTCACGGCTTAAAATGTAAAGGAATGCCAGTGTCATTAGTCGAGCAGCCTGTTCATTCCCAAGTCCACCTGGCGACTTTTTCAGTCTCCGTTTGAACTTCTCCTCGAATGCATTGACTTTGAAAGCAAATGACCACAGCGGTAACTTCAAGCTGTCAGAAACGACTGACAGCAGCAAATTGTTCCTTGATGAACATGTCACGGTCATCTACTCATTTCTTTCCGTCTTATTTAAACCATTTCTGCCCCCTTGGATAAAAGCGGCGGAGACAGTCAGGAGAGGTGGGTGTGAGACAGGTCATGGCTGTGACTGCGTAGTATGACCTTTAGGTGGCTGATTCACCAAATGCCCCTTTTCAACGTAGTAATTCCCTTGGGGGGGAAACTCGTGCTTTTACTCAAGCTGTCATTACACACTGCTGCATTCACCGCACTGTGTGGAGGCACAAAAGGCACAGGACAGGCAGTTAGAAGGTGGAGGCTGCCACAGAATGAGAGTCTGCACATGTCTGTCGCAGAAAAGATAACCTTGAGCCTGAAGACCACTTACTCATGAAAAGGAGGAATGTCAGTTCCTCCGCAAAAACACAGTCACTGTTCACACAGCTGTGAGTTCACCGCCTTCTTTTCTTTTTCTGACATCACATGTCAAAATAACCGATCACAGAAATAAATAAATAAATGAATAACAAAATGAAGCATTGTGCGCTGTGGTCAGGCTGTTATGTTTTCATCGTAACCTGAGTTGATTGTTCCACATGTGCAGACTGTTAAAATCTTGAATATTATCGCTGGTAGAAAACCTCACATAGACATACCTCTAGTTTCCTGACGTCCTCAGTGATGAAGATGCCAATTAATGCCATAATTTTCTTCATCATAACCTACTGCGCAGCGTCTCTGTAGAATTTTTTTCTTTCTCTTTTTTCAAAATAGTAGTAGTAGTAGTAGTAGTAGTAGAAAAAGGAAAATAAAATGCAAAAGTAACCAACACAAATGCATATTAAAAAAACTATCCTGGGATCCAAGAGGGGGAAGTAACACTTTTTACAGATTTTCAAAGGCTTGTCAGTCTGTGTAAAACTTGATATTGTGTGGTATGTACTGTCATGCTCACTGTAATCTGACCACAGCTGAACACTGTTAAATATCTAGCACATGAAACTTAGATACAAGCAGTGAGGGGAAGAAAAGAGATGCAACTGTGTGTTTGGTCAAGACATCATGACAGATCAAAGCTGGCATGTGTCGCTGGTTTAAAGCCTCTGGATGCTTTCCTCGCTGACCCTGCCCAAACCTTCCATTTGCTACAGTTTCCGTCGCGGATAGACAGTATGGCAAAACATTAATCCAGGTGCCGCTGAGTGTTACCCGTCTCCAGACAATGTGGCCATCACACAAATACATTTGTTATCCATTTGTCCAATTTATTGAGCTGTCAGAGGCGAGTGGGCCTGCAAGGCCACAAATATGGCCTGTCAGATGGGAGATGGAGAGGGAGCTCTCTGGCCCTCTATCTCTTCCGCACCATTGCGGGGAAGGGATTTCCATCAGAGCTGATAGATTAAGGAGGGGGTACAGGTGGCTCATGGGAAACAGAGCCGATGCTCTGTGTGGTTAAAGATGTTGCTGTAACAGATTCAAGTTGTCTTCTTCAACAGACATCCGCTGACACTTTCCATTTCCTGGGACATTTCATATGTGCTACCTTGTTTATTCCTAGATGATCAGCGGGGAATCATCAGGAGTTGAGATTTTGTCCTTTCAAAAGGCACGGCTGATTTATCGCTGACACACGGTCCGGCCGGGCTGCTTTTCTTTGAGGTTTCTCATAGGTTCACATTATTTGATACCCTGATGACAAGCTGGTATAAATCACTCAGTGGGTGGTCTAAGCCAAACCATGACATGTTCTGTCATGTTCTGCATGTTTGTCCTTCCCCTCTATTTGCAGTGCTCTTTTCCCTCTTGGACTGCTGTCATCCACCTGTCACGATGGCAGAGGAACACCAGGATCAGAAGTCATGACTGAGCTAAAAGGGCCTTGGGGTATCTAATTCTCCCTTGTCCAAAATGCGTCAGTCAGAGAGCTGATATTAGAGCTTCCTAAATCTGAAGGCTGATGGCACAGCCTGGTGTTTACCATCTGGATACGGCAGGCATGAACCAGGGCGATAATTGATGAGAACAGAGGAAGCAAAAGCACTGAGGGGTCCGCCTCATGGCCAATAACATATTAGGGGCCCCTGAGACTGACAGCTCCCAGCATGCTGTCAGGGTCTTCAGCTGAAACCCTGTAACTCTCTGTAATAGTCCTCTCTCATCCAGCTCTGTCTGGCCTGAGCCCTGTCACAGAAATGGAACACAAAACAACATCGCTCGTTGGCAAGCTTTCATCCTTCCAAAATAAATACCGAATACTACAGCAAAGCAACTTTTATCAAGGTTGCAAAGTTCAGTTAAACAGAGTCTGCTGTTCAACGTGACATTTTCTTTCTGTTGTGGGACAACCGCTCTGACCTCGCCTCAACCTTAATGATGAAACAAACACACTGTGGTTACTCGGTGACAGCAGGCCAGCTGCTGCCTCCTTCCTGGAATGGCAGGCGTGTGAAATCTCCGTTGGACCTGAGGCTGCCGCGTCCTTGTAGCAAATCAAAGGGCATTAGAGAAATCAGAGGGACACAGGGAGGGGAAAAACACTTGATGATTCTCGCTCAATACGGATGAATCAATCTGGAGGCAACTGTCCCCCACTGCTCAAATAACAGAGGGACCTGAACTGAGATTTTACGTAAAAATGAAAATACAAAACAAAACAAAACCAAACAAAGCAAAGCAACAGTTATGTATTTTATATGTCCAAATTACAACAAAATATATGTATTTTGTCGAGGTTTGGACACAGTTTGAGCAGGAATCCATCATAATGTTGACATGCGTTAAGAAGGTGACATCTCATCAGTTTATAGATAACAGCTTGATTAGTTCAAATGGCTCCTGCTAATATTATTCTAGAGCATGATTTGCCCTGGGAGTGGAAATTAAGTGTCACATCCTGTTTTCCACAGTTTGTGCCGGGTGACTAACCATCCAAGGTGTTCTCAGGTGTTCTCCAGTCAGCAGGGAGAAGGTGAAGTAGTTGGATCTGGGCATGTTGACTCATTGGTTACAGAGTATTCACAGTTACAATAAAAAGGCCTTGTTGAATTTATTCTCAGATGAATTCCTGCTCCTGGTCTCTACTCTTAAACTAATTTAATCCCCAGGTGATGGTATCTAAGTGGAGTTACCAGGGGAATTTAGGAGGCTGATTTGTTTCCATAAAGTTTTCCTTAAAGTACCTTGAGAGATCTGTTGATTTTCTGCCACTGAAAGTGCATTCTCTCTAGTGACTAATCAAGTCATTTAGGGCTGCAGATCACACCTTAACTTTACATGGGTCTTAATTTCTAATCAGGCATTCGAAGTGGCTCCTGCCTGGGCCAGGCCCAGCAGTGAATGGGAGATCAGGTATTTACCATGACATCTCTGCTTTTTTGCATACATCTGCCCAATTAGTGAGCCTCATGGCACCAACTGATTCAGTTTCTGAATATTTCATCTATATTTCATTAACTTCTATTCAGTTCTATTTTTCACACTCAGTGAATGGGAGGCAGAGTGGTTTTATGCTGTGCATAAATGCAAAACAATCATGGTTTCTGGGGTCTTCTGTGCGATAATATACCTTTAGGAGTGAGATTAGTGTTAATTACAATACTAGAAATTGTGATTCGATATTGGCACTCATCTCTTTCCATATTCACTCCTGAGTAATAGGATACAGTATGTTTTAACAGTCATTCCATAATTACAATAAGAACCAGTTCGCATTCAATATTAAAAAAAAAAAATGCTGTTGTCTAGTTATCATAAAATGTTAATATTCTGTTTTCCCTGCACTAAAAATAAGGATTAAATAGAAAGACACGTACAGTATTCAGACAACCTCACCTTGGGAAGTATTTCTGAACAGGACAGGAAGAACAGAGGACAGAGTCTATTAATCCAAAACTGTTTTTTTAGGCACTAAAAGCCCCAGCAGAAAATGTCAGCACACGCACAGATTATCAGCAGTTGCCAAAAGGGTTGGCGCAAACACAATAACACAAGCAAAGCCTGCGGACTGCCTGCGAGGATGCAGTCCAGGCTGCTCAAATCTATTTCTGGATGAACCGTGCTCTGGAATAGCCGCCAAGGGCTCCGAGCACTCCACTGGAATACCTGATAAGAAGTCTTATGGTGAGCATAAGTTTTATCAAGCAGCGTGCAATGATCCACTCCCTTTTTTTTTTTTTTTTTTTAATCAATTTTATCCTGGAGGTGGCCTCATATTTATTTATTTCTAAAGTGATACTACTGTTAACTACCTGCTGATTAGTTACCTTTCATGAAGTAACTGGTTTATGAATGTAAATCTGCAGTCAGAGATGTCTTTGCGATTCCATTAACACGCTGTGCAATTCAACAGTGTGGGAAATTTATCTTGTCCCTCTGTATGAAGCTTTCGTATGTTTTCTTCGTTAATAAAAGATAATCAGAATCCAAACAACCTGATTAGGATGTGATTACCGTTGGAGGAGACAGAGGTGGAGGTACGTCATGGTCTCATTGGTATGGAGAGCATGCATGGTGGCAATTAGTGCAGGAGGTGAACTGAGTTGAGACCCCGAGCAACAGCTGGAGATAGATCACCTGTTTCGTATTGTGCACAGGCTTCTCAAGCTGTACATGTACTAGTACACTGTAGCAATTTCTGCAGTGACCAGCTTGAGAAGCCAGGAACTTCAGCGCAGTAGTTGAAAAAGTTCTTAAACCTGTTATTTAAATAAAAGCAGTCATAATCATAATCACTGAAAAATCCAGCACTGAGTATTTCACAGTAAAAGCACAGGTGTATCACCAGGAAACCAGTGCCCGTGTACTTAAGCATGACTTGTCCTCATTCTGGGGGAAGGTTCATGCCGCAGTGTTCACAGTATGCATGCACTAACCTGTGAGAAGTATTTTAATGCTTTAAGTGGCACAGGGTGATCGAGGTCATAGAGCCATTTTTTGCTGCCAAACAAAAATAAAACAGTAGAAAAATAAAACTGTAAGAATCATTTGATAAATCAGAGGGTAACACACCAAGTATGTTAAATACAACGGTATCCCTAAACAATGCTTTGTGTGTTTTGAATGTAAAAAGCTTACTCTGCAAAATAACTTGTGACTAAAGCAATAGGGTGCAGTAAAAAGTGCAATATTTTGCCTCTGAAATGTAGTGGAGTAAAAGTGTAAAGTCTCACAAAATGAAAATAATGGTACCTCAAAATTGTACATGAGTACAGTACTCAAGTAAATATACTTTGTTATCAGAGATACAGGGGCTAAATCTTTGCACTTTAATGGGTGGTGCTAATAAAGGCCCACATCAACTCCCCGCTTGACAGTCAAAAGAGTTAAATGGGCCATCCTTGAACGGTACACCCAAACCACAAAAACAGAATATATTAGAAACAGGATTTATTTCTTCAGCTTTTCTTATGTTTAAACATGCATAACCTATGTATTACATGGGCTCTATTTTCCCTTTATCTCGCAAGCCAGCATCCATCAATAATTCATTTTGATATCATTGGATTTGAGTTATTCGTTCTCTCCTCTTGGTGTTTTATGTACTTGGAAGGCAGAGCATAAATCCTTAGGACATAATACGGCAGTTCAATACTACACACTTGGCATTGTGGAGATAAATCTATAGTGGAATCTCTGGCTTAATAGGAACCTAAACTTACTGAGATATTACAAGGACACAGTCTTGTTATGAAAAGATATTTCTTGTATTTAGAGCATAGCTGCCATCCGCTGGAAGGCGTGCTGGAGGAAGCATCGGCCATGAATGTCTTCCGTTTAGATGAGGGAGTGGCAGTTGCTGCGGGACCTGCTGAGGGTCTGATGAAGTGAAGTGTCTGCAGCCGGATGGTGAACAGTGAGGAAGGTGGAACCCTGGCAATGTTTCTCTCACCTCCGCTATTTGGACTGGTTTTGGTCCTGCTGAGATTTATATTAGCAATTAAAATCAAATTAAATCCAGTGCTTGTGGAGAGGATACAGGCAAGCTGTAAAAATGGTCCTTGTCAATTTTAATACACAAGCCTTGATAAAAGATGTAAGAGACAAGCTGGGCTAAGGACACTGAATTTGACTGATAGAGGCAGATTTGGTAAAGAACAAATAATAAGTCGGGGGTTGGTCATAAGATGAAATAGAACATTAGTGAATGGATGAATGAATGAATAAATGAATGAATGAATATTGCAAATGCTATGACAAAACATGATTATCTGTGTGTTTCCACTCTATGCAATGGCAAAACAGTGTACATGCAGATGTATCCTACCACAAGACTAATCTTGTCAGCAGTATGTTTTTTATGTGGTGTGCAGTTATATTAAGGGGGGCATTCCATGGTCATGTGTACATATATATATTTTTTTTTTCATATATATTTTTGGTGTTTCTTCAGAAACCAATCATACTTTTTTATCCTCAGACAAACAGAGGCCTCATCCTCATATCTGAGTCATCAAATGGATTCAAGTCAGTGAGAGGACTGGATTGTTTGGCACAAGGGAAAGCAACAATAGCACATCAGTTTAGCACTGCTTTTATTTGTCAGTTCGTTAAGCTAATAAAATAAAGGCTTTTTGAGCCTCTTGTGGAGTGCCATAGATTTCCTATTTTCACGATTAAAAAGGACCCATTTTGTCCACAAGGCTACCAATTTTATAAACCTTTTCATTATTAATCTGAGCTTCTTACACTGTATCATGAGCCTGATACACCAGGTGGAGAATGCTTGGTGTATTTCAATGGTTTGCCATAAAAAAAAACGTGTGTAAATGTTCATTTCCCTTCCCTTTTCTTACCGAGCAAAGCCTGGCTCCATTCTTGCCTCAAACCTCTGGTAAGAGTATCGGTGATAATATAGTCTTGAACTGAAAAGGGACTCAACTGTTGCATATAAGTTGGTTTAACCTTGCAGACCTCACATGAAAAACACTGGCCATGTTTTTCTCCTTGAATAATTATTCCATTCAAATAGCATATATTTCTCTCCAGGCAGAGAGTGCTTGGGCTGAATGGATGCTGCCGCTGCATAATGGTCCTCAGACGGTTGTTTCCTAGGCAACGTGGGGAGGGCATGTGGAGAGGGAGGTATTAAAACACTGGCAGCTTCTCACTGAGACTTACTCTGAGGTAAATGCAGTCACTGTCAACACAGAGGTCCGGAGAACTTGCTACGCGTTTTCTCTCTCTATTTATCACTGTTTTTCTCAGCACGCCAGAAGAGGCTGTTCTAGCATGATGCGGCCAAAAGATTTACGCCAGGGCTCTGGCACCAAAACCTTCCTGGATGCCATGCATGGTGGCAAAGTTCACTTAGCACGCTTTATTTTGGATGCCCTGGACGGACGCATCATTAACTCCAAGACAGAAAACAGCCGCACCCCCCTCATGTTTGCTGTGTGTCTGCAGGACCCCGGGGCGAGGGCCAAGTTCACCCGGCTGCTGCTAGAGAAAGGGGCTGATGTCAACTGCCAGGATGATGACGGCCGCACGGCCCTAAGTCATGCATGTGAAATGGGTCACCTTGATGTGGTCAAGCTGCTTGTGCAGTTCAATGCTGACCCAGATGTCTCTGATGCCTGGGGAAACAGTGCTCTGATGTACGCTGCCTTTTCTGGACACAGCCAAGTTCTGGAGTTCCTGGTCCGGGCTTTCAAAAGACTGGGACTCAGGCTGGACCGAACCAATAACGCCGGCCACTCAGCAATCCAGGTGGCAAACTTCTTTGGACACAACCAGTGTGTCCAGATCCTGAACTTCCCTTGCAGGAGAAGTGTTGGCAGAGATGATCCACTTGTTGATGCAGGGACCTCAGTCGAGGAGGAGTGCCGGTTACCCAACAAGCTCCCCAGACACGTTCTGGAGAGATTCTCCAAGCACTTCAACAGCAGTGAAGACCAGCTGCCCGAAGTATTTCAGAGACAGCTGAAGGTTGGGGACAGCAATGGTGTCTGGAACCATGTCAAGTGTCCCAGAAGCCAGTCTCCAGAGGACAGCAACCATCGCCACCACTGGGCTCTACCGCCTCAGCTAGACAGAAGCCAGACAGAGGGGGATCACAGTGTTCTCTTCACTGCCAAACAACTCCAAAACTGCCAGCTAAGAGACCTTCGAGGGACTAAAACACTGAACTCCCTGCCCGAACCAAGCCAGAAAGATGTCAGCCAAGACATTGGACTTCAACAGAAAACACCAGAGAGTTTTCCTTTCTGGGGAAAAGCAAAGTCGTTTAACCTGGACGTTCTGAACAGCAGAAAGCAGTCCTATCAGGGTGATATGCGTGACATGAGCCTGTCAGCCAGCAAATTAAAGAGAGCCTCACTACAGGACGAGAGATCCCTGTTAGACAAGATGGAATGTCAAGGGAACACCCGGGGCCTGACAAACGATGCTGACAAAACTGTCACCGTGCCAAAACCACTTTTAAATGGCAAGAGCCAGTCTGTTAAGGCACCCAGGGAGAATGCCAAATCACAGAAAGATGAGACTAACAGCGCAGCTCCATCAAGCAAGAGAGAGCAACAGAAGAGGGGAAGCATCCCAGCGACCAGCAGACCCAACAAACTGCTGTTTGCCAGAGGTGAGATGGAGTCGGGGAAAATTCCCAGCCGCACCCCGGGGCTCACGGGGCTGGGAACCCGACTGCTGCGACGGTTCACCGCCCCAGAGTTCATGAGAATGGTGAAAGACTGTTCGTCCAGCTCCTCACACGGCAGAGGGCGGATGTCCCGCTCCGAAACCTTCCCGTTCTCTCACACACACCAGCAAGTCAACAGCCAGCCAAGCATTGACAGCATCAGTGGAGTGAAGTGTGAGTTTGAAAGCAGCTCCTCTCAGTCTGCCTTCGATTAGAACGGGGATGATACGAAGCAGCAGATATGGTCGGTAGAAATATTCTGTCAGCACTTAAAATTCTTACAATGCAGAAGGATTGGCTGATGGCATATTCTGTTCATTGATAAGAAAATAATACTCCTATGCTTGTGTTTTAGTTAATGATTACTTGCAGTGTGCATTACAGGAAAAAATATGATTTTTTCAGTAATTGTTTCAGTTGCATACTGCATGCTGTATTTCACATGTGATTTATACTTAATGTAACATAATTTCTGTCAGTGAGCTATTTAAGATAACTTCTTTGCCTTTATTTAAAATGTTTAGGATTTATATTATATGAATTGTATACGCTATGGCCTTTGTGTTTGTAAGAAACACACAACTGAATGTATTTTGCTTAAAGATATTCTACAACAGCCAAATGATCGTGCACTGTATGATTCATACTTAATATCTAATAAATACATTGAAACATCAGCAGTTCACTGAATCTGTGTGCATGCGTGTGTGCACATGTGCCTGTGTGTGCATGTTTTGTTTGTGCACGGCTGTGTGAGAGGGAGAGGCAGCACTGATCGAACGAATTCATATCAAATTGTGTTTAGCTGAGATTCAATATGCATCATTTATTGATTTATACAAAATTAAAATAATGTGTAATTCTCTTTTTCATGAATGACCCACATAGAAATACAAATACATGAAACATGTCGACATGTATCTGTGTCAGAATACAAAGACCATGTGCAAAGTGTTCTCAGCTGGTGGACGTCCTGCAGCATCACATGCCAAGCCTGTGTGCTTTATCTAGGCAAATCAATGCGAATACAGGCATAGACATCTTGAGGAGCAACACACACATCTTGTGTTTTTTTCCAAAATCAGTCACAATACAGAGAGGGTTACTGGAAGCAAACACTAAGGTGGCATCACACACGCGCTCTCTCTCTCACACACACACACACACACACACACACACACACATACACACATCAGTTGTGTGCACACACAACAGTTTACACTCGCACTTCAGAAATCAAACAAAAAAAAATGTTTGGATTCATCTCATATCTTACTGCAGTGGATCAGCAGGTATAAGGACCTAATATTTAGTATTTGTATTTACATTATTTATTTGTCTGGTTATGTTTCAAGTCCATACTTTATAATGAAACCCTATTTGCAACTTCACATCATACAAACAACCCACAACACCTTTTGGAAAACAAAAAACAAAAAACAAAAACAAAACAATAAATATGAAAAGGAGGAAAATGGTTCTAGTGATTTTCCAGTAGCCCAATAGTAGCAGCTGGGCCTTCATCTACCCATTTATTATGGTAATAAAGGAGGCTTGTCTCTCATATCCCAGTGTTGTACATATTCAAGCATTCACATCAGGCCAGGTGTGCCTCTGTTTGGCCATGCAAAGAGTCTATTGTCAGTATTCAAAGAGTACCAGGTTGTAGTCCCGTTTCCACAACATAGAGTGCGGGTGTGCAGAGGTAACTTTATCTAAGCACTCCCTCCTTAATAATGTCACAATGAGCTACTGTGTTTTAAGCCTAACACAAGCTTTTTAAGCTTTACACGGCTAGCAAATAGTACCCACTATGAACACTATGAAGGATCTTCAGTGTAGCATGTGTTCATTAAATAGTTACGTAGAATATTGGCTTTCGTTTATCACTTGATATGCACCATGACGTGTTGTTTTGAGAAGAATCCCACAGGATGTTACAGGATGCCAATCAAAAGTTAGCCCAAACTGAGCTGAGATGTGAGGAATAGTGCTTGCATGCTGCCTTTGATTCACTACTAAAGTGCTTCTCTCATGTCCGAGATCATGCTGTGTCTGTCAGCCAAACTTGCTGTCCTGCCATGAACACTCTGGCAGCACCATGCTGTCCGGGTCCGCTCCCTGGAGCTCATCTCCCATTGGCTTGGGTGCTGGATAGGTTGGACCCGGGTGCTGGTCCTGGTTCAAGGCCTGGATAGGTCAGACTGAAGGTGGGCGTTGGGGACCAGGAGCCCTACAGGGTCAGCAGCGGGACATGCGCTTGCGATACTGCTCAACCAGTGGGACCAGGCACTGGGGTGAGCCGCTCTGCAGCAGGAAGGGGTGCTCCAGCAGGTCAGTGGCGCTGGCCCGCTCTACTGGGTCCCGGGTCAGCATACGGTCCAGGAAGTCCTTCAGCACTGGAGAGATCTGAGCCAGAGGAGGAGCACATATCAAAGGTCTGCATCAATAAATCCTTACAACATAAATTTTGATACATTAGTATAATTAAGTAAAACAAACGAGCCTGTGCCAAAAAGACTGACATAAAATTTACACCGCATTTTACAGTGTGTATCACCAGACTGACTTTTTGGGGAAATCTGCTGATTTGCTGTACAAAGAGAGACAAGACACAGTTCTCACAGTAAAAATATCACTAAAGCTTTCAGTTTCTTGAAAAGACAGGGGGTGGAATGAGAGAAGGCCGTGGAAAAATTACTTAAATGGTCTTTCCTACTCTTCAAAACAAGCAGACACAGAGCCAGGAAGAAAGAGATGATGGGAAAAGCGGGATAAACAAGGATGAACTTGTTTGTTTACATTCATACAGATATATAATTTGTTTTTGGACCCCAGTGACCATGTTGAATAAATGTATGACCTTCTCAGATGTTGGGAAAGTCTTAATGTTTAGATGGCTGCAATGTTTGCATCTGGATGTCAATGCAGCAAATTGCAGAGGAATCTCTACTATAACGTACGAGTAGCAGTACAGTACTGTTACTGTGCTGATTTTTTTCTTTGAATACTGTATAAGTAGCTTGTTTAAAATATACTTAAACTGAAAGTTATTGAGTTACTTTTAAGAAAAGAGAACACTGTTAAATGCGTTCCTTCTAATGCAACTCTTAAGGATAAGAGGAAAAAGCTCAAACTCAATTCTTAAAATTGGAAAATTTTGAAATTACAACATAAACTGCAGAAAGTAAAACCAGATTAGTCTTGTCTTTGCTGAATGACCATTTGCTATAAATAGTTCCACAGTTGCCAATTCACACTGATTCAGTTTCTGGACAGCACACAATATTTGTACTCTGTTACGGATGAGATTGAAAATGTAGTAACGTACAATACTACAGTAAATCACACTCAGGCAAAAGCAAAATTACCTACTTATTGAAATGTGATCACACAAAAAAGCATCTCAATTACAGCAACATGATTAAAAATCATGTTCAAAAGATATGTCCAGTTTTGGAAATAACTTGGAAATAAAAACCCTGTGGTGTGTTGTGCTGGTCCTTGTGTGCATGCTTTATATGTGCATGTTTGGGTTGTTGTTCTCAGGGACCAACTTTGCTCACTAGCACCAACAGTGGCTGAAAACACAAGCACCCACACCACTGACATCATCGCCACCATGGTCTCATTTGTTTGCAGTAGTTACACCAAGCTATTCAATTAACTTGACAATGATGTCTTGATGTTAAAAAATTAGAGATGCATGATACAACCAGCACATCATCTGGCTTTAAAATGAAATATTGGCATTAGCTCAAAAAGAAAATTTCTGCCGATACGACAAATAGGTCAAATTTGCCCTGGCTGTGGCCGTTTTCAGAATTGAGCATCATCCAAGCTGGTTTGACTGGGATGAATCTTTTAGCTTGAAAGTTTTGTTTGAAAGAAAATGGTATATAAAAATAAATATGTCCTGTTTTACATAACCTAAGCTAAAGTAGTTTTCTTATATTGCCCAGTGAATGTGTATATAATATATTAATTGAATAATATATTAATTTCAGTACAGGAGAGACTTGATGTTCTGTGCAATTAGGTGGAAAAAAATGAGTACAAAAAAATCCAATATGGTACATCCCTGTTAAAAATCTAATTTATGCTGTGTGTGTGTGTGTCCTTCTGTCTTCATACCTGGCTGACATTTCGTACAGTTGGAGCCGGCTCATCCCTCAGTCTCTTCATAGCTGCTACAGGGGTCTCGCTGAAGTAGGGGGGCTCTCCGTCCACCATCTCCACCACCATGATGCCCAGAGACCACACATCCACCTGGTGCACCCATCCCCCAGGAACGAGATTCAACACATTCTCAGTACAGATTGCCGCGGTTGGCATTTACTCTACCCGGCAGAGATCATCACTGCCAGGATTTGAATATGCACCTCCTCACCTCAGTGCCATATGGCGATTTGGAGATGACCTCGGGAGCCATCCAATAGGGTGTCCCCACCAGAGACTTCCTCTTAGGGATGTCCTTACTGATCTGGGCACAGAAGCCAAAGTCTGAAAGCTTGATCTGTGGGGAACAGGAGAGATGCCTCATTATACGGATGGTACTGATTCTCATTCTCATCACAAATATAAAGCAGAGAGAGGGAGAGGGAGAGAGAGAGAGAGAGGGAGGGAGGGAGTGAGAGAGAGAGAGAGAGAGAGAGAGAGGGAGGGAGGGAGAGAGAGAGAGAGAGAGAGAGAGAGACAGACAGACAGACAGACAGACAGAGACAGAGTGAGAGAGAGAGAGAGAGAGAGTTAAAACTTATTGTACCCTTCCATCTAATGTGAGCAGTATAGAGTCACTCTTGATGTCTCTGTGGATGACTCCCTGTGAATGGAGATAGGCCAGCGCTTGCAGAACTGCCTCACACACCGTGGCAATCTGCTCTTCGCTCAGCCTATAAAGGACACCACGCACATGACAACACAACAACACACATACATTTTACATTTGATGTAATTTTCGAGGACAGGTGACAACAAATAACAGCAGCAGAACATACTGGAATTCATGAATCACCAACATTACCGACAATGATAAAGAATGCAAGGTTAAAGACAGCACTCAGACAGCAGAACGAGTAAAAAAACATTACTGTTTCCCGTTAATGTTCATGTGACTTCAGCAATATAAGTGCTGCATACAGAAATAAAACGCTGTGCAGATTTTTTCAAACAACAAGCAAGGTCAGGAGCTCACTAAGGAGGAAGGTCACCAAACAATTACCTACTGAGCTCTGTATCCTCATGTCTGATTTATGAACATAGCCTCAGACATAAGAACCAGATAAAATATATATTAGGAAAACACTTCAACATTAAAGTTTGAGCAATCACTCTCTTTTTCATTTTAGAAAGATGTTAATAAGACTGAAAAAAATATTTGAGACCAGATTGTGGTCAGAAAGAGCAAAGGATTCTCATTCCTGACAGATATGTCAATACAGTGATAATCTCATGCTTTGACAAGCAATGGCTGTGACAGCTGGCTCATTTTATAAGTCAGCTGGCTTGAGATAAAACTTTCCATCCCTTTGAGTCTAGAGACCTGACTCTGGGGTCATCCTGTGGAGATTGAGCCAGCCATCTGTTAATAATTTAAAATATGTTGACAGTTTAAAAAAAAAACAAAAAAAAAAAAACAATGCACACAGACAATTTCAACTCTCTGCAGCTGATCAATATTTTTTCGTTATTTTGATACATGCAGTATTGAACACTGGGGCAGCACCAGGAAATCCAATTTTTCACCCAAAATTGACTTTCCCCATGTCACTTCAGCATGCACAAATTTGATTATGTTATTGAATTATCATTTTCCCCCAAGGAGAGACAGCATGTTTTGATGCTATGTGAGGGAGGGAGGGAGGAGGCTGAATGAGCATCTTTGTGAGTCTTTGTGCTGGTGTGCACTGGGATCAACATTGATGATTTGCCAGTCAGTGCTATACTACCCCCTTGTGGTTGACTTAGTTATGAAAGATGATCTCATACCTGGACAGGATGCACCACAAGTAGCTTTTTTATATATATTAATAATTATCTTGTTTGCATGATTTGCTGTGCTTTAAGACAAAGTGCAATGTCCATACCTGGTTTCAGAGACAATGTTTGTTAGTGCACCACCCTGCAGGTACTCCATAATCACCCACAGCTCCTCCTCCACCAGGGCGGATTTAAACATCTCCACCACATTTCTGTGCTGGTAGTCCCTCATGATTACCACCTGCGTGAATATCACACAACATATCCATTAGACACAAAACCTTCAACCAGTGATGTGCTCAGGTTCTGGTTCTGCATCAGTAATTGCAGTCACATAGTTGGATGCTGTACCTCATTGAACAGTAGCTCTCTCCTCTGCTGCCGCCGCAAGTCCATCATCTTCACCGCCACCTGCCTGCCGCTATGCTTCTCTCTGGCGATACACACCACCCCCGTTGAGCCCTCCCCGATTTTCACAAAGTTCTCCAGGTAAGACCGCGGGTCCCCCTTATCTACCACCATCTGCAGGGCAGCCTTGAACTGTTCATGGGTCACTTTAGGAGGGTCTGGAGGTGGTCTTGGGGAGGGGTGCTGTGGAGGTCTGAAGGCAGGAGAACAGGTGCCTGGGGGGCTGGTCGCTAATGAGCCTGTAGGGGACGGCCGAGGTTGGGATGGACTGTCCTGCCTGGGGTAGGGAGGGTTGGGGCAGCCAGAGTGTCTCAGGAATGGGTCCGGCCCATTCGGTCTCAGGCCCATGTTAGGAGACAGGCCCAGGGTATAGCTAGCCGAGGAACGCACAGTCCTTTGGGGTCTGATGCCACTCACTAGAGGACTGCTGGTACCAGTGGGCAGGAAACTGGAGTGGTACCTCACCGCAGACTCTGCCTGCAAGAGAGAGAGAGAGGTAGGAGGTGGGGGGTAAGCGAGAGAGGAGAGAGAACAGAGGAAGAGAGAGAGAGAGCTAAAAGGGAGCTGGCTGCCTGCCTGTAGTCCAAGACCTGGTTTATAACCAAATGTAAATTATGTCCTTCACTCTCACACCATGCATCCACTTCACCTGAAATGCCCTGCATAAAGATGTTGCTATAGCGACCCAAATGTCCCATTGAGCTCATGCCAAACACACTATCTCCCACCATTTACAACCCCCACTGACACTATAAACTCACATTTCATATTTTATTGCTGGTATCAAACAAAAAGACCCCACAGCTTTAATTGAATAGGCATCGATAGTATAAAAAGAAGCAATCTGCTGTGGGTTAAAGAATAGGTTATGACAGATCCACAGCTTCAGCATTGAGGTGATCCCCAAAGAGTTAGTCAAACATGCACTTTAGATTTCAAGTAAAAAAAACTGGCTGCAACTTGAATGTATTGTATGTGTTCTACGAAGACAACACAATGCATCAAATAACCGCTAAGACTTAAAAGGAATATGCTTTAATTTCAGGCTTACTTTCAAGTCATAGGAGGAGAAGGGCCTTCCAGGGCTGTTCTGAGAGTGCATGTACAGTGGGACATTGGTGCGTAGATCTGCAGGATGTGTTCCTTGATCTCCATGGGGCTGTTGGACTGTCATGGCTGGGCTATAGAAACATGCTATAGGTCTCTGATTAGGTGGGATTCCCCTGGGCAACTGGAAATCTCTCCTCCACACCACCCTCTCCTGGGGACTGCCCACCTCTCCGCCCATGTAAGCCCCATGGCTAGGCACCTGGATGTTGTGGGATTGGGGAGGCTGTGGGGGTCCCTCGAGGGAGCTGACGCTGACTTCGTAAGTGGACTTAGCCCTGGGCAAGATCCCGTTGGGCTGCAGGGTAATGCTCTTCTTCATGCCCAAGTAGGGGGTGTTGGTCTCACTGTGGATGTTCCTGGCCTTGTCCTTCCACTGCTGCTGAGTCGGATCGTCTTCCTCTTCCTCGTCATCCTGGGTCAGGCCTTCATACTGGTAGGTGTCACCCTCCTTCACTTCCCCAAGCCTTCCCAGAGACTGGGCCCTCTTCCTGGCTGAGGGGCTACTCTTCCTCAGAGAGTTGGAACTGGTCACAGACAGGCGGCTCATATCATTGATCATGGCTGCAATGTAGTCGCCGTGACCGATCATGCTCCCACGCACAATGGTCTGAAAGAGGAGAGACATTTATCTTTACACCACTGTGCATGCCATGATCATAATATAGAAAGCTCATGGATTTTAGGCTGAAAGGAATAATGAGGCTGACATAATCATTGCTCAGAGCCATGTTAAATTTAGACTTGAGAATCTGCAAAGGACATCTTTGTCATTCTTCAAAGACAGCAGCTTGAATCATTTCCCCAGTGGCTTATACTGACAACACTGTGACAAATATACCAAGCAAAATGTTTCAAGAGATACAGTACAAAGATGGCACAAGTATTCAGCCTCTGCAGCTGCCCCTGTGTTGCACAATGCAGATATTTCAGGTAACTGTTACTATGAGCTTTTACATGGTATGCATGGTAAGCAGACATGCAAAGGCAAAAGGCCGAAACCTGTCTTGACAGAAATCATTTACACAGACTTGAGATGTACTGGTAGAGGGATGTTTTATTGGTTTACAAATGACTGCCTGGCGGGGGTGACTCATTAGTCAGTCTGTGTGTAGAGTCATGTTCAGTTCACAGTCAGTCAACAGCCTCTCCTGTTTCTCTGGTTTGGTGCCATTACATCTGCACAGGGGGTAGAGGTCAGATAACATGACACCTAGCACCTCTCTGAGAGAACTGCAGGCAATAATGGCCTTGGTGAGCACCCCCTATTTTAGAAGGTGCTATGATAATGGCTTGAGATGACAGTAATATTGTTTTCGGACATCACTTCAAATTTTCTTCCTGCCTTGTTGTGGTGAAGCAATACCTGAAATTTATTTTCCTCTGCCTGACATGTTGTGGCATTCGCATTCCAGAGGTCTTGTGTTGCAAGACTAATTTCCTCTTGATGATACTATTAAAACCATAACTCTGACCTAAAGTCTGATGTGGTAATTCTCATGTTACACAGCACCAATCACATCCGGGCAGTAATGAAAATGTTGGTGTTTTCTCTATTTTATTTATTCTTTCATGATGGCCATAAACAGCATTGACAGTGTGCTCTATGGAGCGTAGAAATCCTGAGATTTGCAGGCTTTATCGCTCACTGGCATTTCCTTTGCTGTACCTGCACTTTTTATCCCCTCTGCCTGACATCTGTGGGAAGGCACCATGGATCGTTATTAATTGCCTGCATGGAGTAATAAATCTTTTGTGGCCCTCCAAGGATTCAACATTGTACAGTCAGTGTACACAGCACGGTCATTAGCCCAGCCCAGTGATAGATAAGAAAGCAATATGACAGGGCGGGAGTGAAGAGCCTTGGCCTTCCCCATTGCCATCACAGGATTATGGCATTTTCTGAGGGACGGCAGGATTCCCTTGCAGCACTGAAGGACACACCCGCTGCATCTATAGAACAAACTACTTTCCGTCCCCATTTATAGCTCAGTAGTTCTGACATTTCAGCTCAACTTTTTGAACAACTCATTTTGATAGTTCATTTAGGGCTGCATTGAGCTGAACAGTTAATTATGGTGTGCTATTCATTAGCAGTTCAAGGAGAGGTCAGGAAAGAGGATCAATAAACAGCTGAATGTCAGCCCTGCTGTACCTTCTTTGGCCTCAGCTCCACCTCTGTGATCCTGGAGGGGTCCACCATGGGTTTGGGCCTGCGCAGGTTGTCTATCAGGCTTTGCCATTGTGTCGGCAAGCCCACGAAGCAGCCACGCTTGTTGTCAAATGAGGTGTGGACACGGTGCTCAAAGTTTTTGGGCGCTGATATCTCAGGCCTCTTCTTTTTCTTCTTCCGAAACATTCTTAGGCCCACAAGAGCGACAATTTGCCCACTTCAAAATGGCCCTGCACAAGAAAATCATTCAGCCATTAATTAACTGCATCCAATATAAGCACATAAAGCACATTAGAGCTTAGACAAATACCTCCTCTCTGTTGCCCCAGTGAAAGAGTCATTACCACTCTCCTTGAGGCCTATTCCCTGACCAGGTATATTCAAATGACAACTGCCAACAGATGATTTCTCCACATGGGAACATGGGGGGAGAATATATTTAAACCATTTGTCTAAAGGCTGTTCCATGCCTGGGTTGTGCATGTTCCAAACCGCCTCGCTGGCTGTCACTAGCTTGTGCCTCTGAGACAGGATCCAAGGAGAGAGGATGGATTTGTAAGCACATGTGTAATGAAGGATATCTGGTCAATTAAGGCTTATTCATTCTCTGTGCCCTTTTACTGATGAGCATGCGGCCGGCCTGGCCAGTGCCCACAGGCTTTCAGTGCATTAGTGGGAGAAGCACAGCACACACACACACACACACACACACACACACACACACACACACACACACACACACATGCACACATAAATACAAACACAAATAAGGTGCAGCAGGCTATCTTTCATAACCCTTTCATAACCCCTTCATATCTCATTCTAATTAAATAGCTTGCGCACTCTTGATTGCAGGGAGGGTAACCACTTAATCCTCAGATGGATGGCCCTATGTTTGGCAAGCTACGAACTGAGGTTTCTAGTATGTTCAGTTTTTTCCATTCAAGACTGGGAAAATAATTAAATACATTACATCTCATTTCCTAAGCTGCACAGCTGTACTGGGAGATAATCACTCACATATTAGTCTTGTGACGAGTATTATTACTCTTTTATCTAGCTCACAGTATTGAGAGGATGCTGGCCACTAATCACAGCACAAAGACAATATATAATAAATAATCAGTGTGTTTTATTTCGGTGGAATGCACTGCATGCACCAAACTGACATGCAGACCTGCTGTGAAGAACCTCGTGTGCCACGTTACGTGACCAATGCGGAGAACTACAAGGTGCCCTCAGAAGATCAGATAGAATCTCCCATCATGCACTGTGAAATGGTGGGAGTTGAGGAAATGAGTTTTGCAGGCGTCCGCTGCTCAGCAGGCAATCACGCTGGCAGCCTCTCCTCTCCCCACCTCCGCCCTCAGACCAGCATGGCTCTAATCGGCATCGGTGATGCCTGTTATGAGCTGTATCGGTGACTAACCACACCGCGCGCCCCAGTGCATCACCAGAGGGTGAGGCAGGTCAGCCACGCTGGTCACATCAGCTAAACCTGGCTCATTAAAGAGGGGGAGAGGACGAGAGGGAAAGGGGGGAAGACACACTGCTTGGTTGGACTCGTCTCCCTGCAAGGATAATTCAATCACAAGGCTAATATGCTAAGTGTTGCATAAGCGTATCATTCTGTGCTCTCCCTATGTACATAATGTGGTGCTGGGAAGGACTTTAATTCTATCTGACAGGGACATTATGGTGTGAGGCTTCCCAGGAGGTTGGAGTGAGAGGAGAAGGGGCCATGACTACAGAGTAAGTCATACCTACAAGTAGTGGAGACAAAGGGACCCAGTTTCCTTTCTAAAGACATGGAAAGGCTTTTAACTACCAATTGTGGCTGCTTTTCCAATAAGGACCGCTTGAGAAACCGCGACAGGAAAGAGAAGACCGCGATCTGTTCTAATTTTTCGCTGTGCGAGAGCCTATCTGCTTAGATAGCTGTGCAATGTGCAGATGTTGGCATTGCCCGAGCAAATATTTACACATAGCACTTGTGCATCCTGTACAAACAGATCAATCAATATTTACTCATGAGTGAAATGCAAACTGCTATAGTCCTCCACTGCCAGTGATAATAGGGTGATACCATCACAAATAGGATGGCTGTTTTGTGTGTTACTTTATCAAGCGTCATCAGTTCAAAAAAGCAGAGAAAAGAACATATCACAACATTCATTTTTCATTATGAGCCTCCACAGACTCTGGAAATACAAACTACAGTGAGCACAATGTTACTAGAACCAAGTGGGAACACACACACAAGCACACTTACACACACACACACACACACACACACACACACACACACACACACACACACACACACACACACCATGCACCATGTGGACTCATGCTAGGGCAAAATGAATTGAAAAGTAGATGCAATTATTGATTTACAAGCTTTAATCACATGCATCTGGCCTTATAATGACCTCTTTGAATGCGCCAAGCTTATGACTGTCTTGATAGCAATACGCTATTGATTTCTAAGCCCACTGGATAATATATACTGTATGCACACAGCTGAAGTTGCACAGTGCATAATCATGCTTTCTGGTCACATCCCTCTAAACTGTAGGGACTTGACCCTATGCCTCAGTGGCTTGTCTTGAATCTATCAAAGTGCTGAAGCAAAACTCAGCCAGCTGCTGTCAGGGATATCAAAAGCCAAAGAGGATGAGGTCATTCTGAAATTGTGCTACGTTAGTTACTGCCATCCCTACAACTGTGAGTCGGCGTAAAAATTAAGTAGATGCAATTACAATACACTGAAAATATACACACTACATCACTGAGGATGCATAAAATTTCACTGAAAAGCAGATGAACATATTCAGTTTGTATCACGTCTGCTGGTAAGATCTGAATAAACAAAAGATGGAGTGTGCCAATTGTGAATAAAATGCAAACACAGTCGATTTCCCCAAATGTTATACCCATACATTCCCACTCTGGGGCCATGTAAAGATCCAAACACAGCCTTACCCCCTATTGAATGCTGCTTCACCTGGCAGAGTGGCCAGGCTTCTCGCACTATGCAGATATGTAACCAGTCGATCCATATGTTTCCCACAGAAGACATAACAGAAGAAGAGAGGGTGTGCTCGCCTCCCTCTCATGTTCAAATCACCCCGAGCAGGAGTTGCGGGTGAGTGGGAGGGGATCGAGAGATAAGAGAGATATTGGATTTGCTGGATGTTAGTGCTCCAAGCTCTGCTGAATGATTTTTTTTTTCTATTTGCCCTGATTTCTCCTGTATCTTTTTTGTTGGCAGGCATGCAGAAATGTAGGGAGTCTGCAGGTACCTTTGCTTTGCAGAATTAGTATGGTGTTCAGTGCTTCACTGATCTAATTTTAGGACACAACATAGCCCCCTTCCTCCCTTGCACCAGGCGCGTGTTTATTCTGTACAAGATTCGTGTCAAATAGTGAGGTGAGGGTGGGAGACGGATATGAGGTAATCCTCTTTTTGTGTTTGTCAATGCACGAATAAGCATAATCCAGCTATGCTGAATTACAGGAGTTACATCTATCTCATAGTGGCATAGATAGCATCAAGGTCTTAACTGCTGTTTTTGGACTCTGCAGTGCGGTGGTGAGGGCTTAGAGATTGCTCCTCTATCAGCTTCATTATGATGACCGTTTCGCCCTTTGAGTGTAATGAGACTGCCTTGCCTCTCAAGGGGGTGTGTGTGGGGGGGTGTGGGGTGGGGGCGGGTCATCTCTTCATTGTGCTTTGCGAATACACACACACACACACACACACACGCACACAAGCACATACACTCACACCATCTGAGGGCATGAAAAAGGTACACAAGGGCTGGACGTGACTGGCCGGTCCAATAGCAGTGTTTATGATTTAAGTTGCTGCAGTTCTTTCACCACAAGACATCTCTGCTTTCTCTTTGAAGTCACCTCTGTAGACATGCGAAGACTGTCAATAGGAGAAGACAAGTGATGTAATAAGCTAAATTCAATGACACGGAATACCACGTTGCTTCCATACATATTTCATGGAAGTGGTCTGATGTATCATGCACGACAAAGCACTTACAATAGAAGTAATCTGAGGGAGCGGCATGCGCCCACAAGCCTCGGCAAAGTCACTCACTGTAAAAATGTGACAACGCTTGCAAGCAGGGTTGGTGCCTTTGTGAAAATCAGCCTACAATCTACAACAATGAATCTACAACACAGGAAGTGCAAGAAAAGAAAGGAGCTATTCATATCTAAAGGAGGATCAAGAACTGAGTGGTGCTGGTGAAGACGTGCCGTGCCAGTTTCTCCGCTGCTGCATCCCTCTGTGGTTGATATCTTTGAAGCGGTCAAACAGCAACTTTTTCGAGCCTTCTCGATGAATTTGTATCTCTGATAAAGGTTATTCTTGCGAGTGGGGGAGCTATGCAGAGCATACCCAAGGGTGCCAGCACTGAATGTTATGAACTAGTTTCAGTAAATACTTTATGAACCGCAAAGTCTGGGTGGCATTGAAAAGGGACCGTGTGCCGAAGGAAGTTAGAGCAAGGAAAGTGTGCAAATGATGACAGCCAGATGATGTTAGAGGCCAACAATATAGCATAGCTTACCCAATTATGCCCATATTCTGCCTGTATTCAGTCTGGAAAACATGGACATTAAGCTGGGATGACCCACGCTCACACTGAGTTCATTGATAGT
Organism: Myripristis murdjan; assembly: GCF_902150065.1. Classification (NCBI taxonomy): domain Eukaryota; kingdom Metazoa; phylum Chordata; class Actinopteri; order Holocentriformes; family Holocentridae; genus Myripristis; species Myripristis murdjan. The sequence continues at coordinate 19,811,058 of NC_044001.1, read as the reverse complement.
GACATCTCTTGTGGTATTTCAAATGTCACATAAGTTGCAGCGATGCGTCATGTGTATCTCCCAGGCTTTCACTCAAACCTCTGAGCGAAGTAAGTCAGAAATGGTTTGAAGACACAGGGCATCAGGGCACTGAGAGCCCAAGCAAGTAAGTGATCAAAGAGCTTCTCTGTCATGTTCTTCTGTTATGAATGGGAAGGGACTGCAAGTGAATAGTAAAAATATGATGTCCACGTCCAGCAGTGTGGGCTGTTGGTTCTTCAAGGGCAGACAGAGGAGCGTGAGTGCACATCACTCCCGTGCTAATGTTGACAGGAGGAAACAAGAAATGAGAAACCAAGAGAGAAAGATGGTTGAAGGAAAGCAGAGGAGAAACAGGCAGAAAAAAATGAGATAGAGAAGATGAGAGGAGGGAGGAGCAGAGAGACAAGGGCAAGAGAAATGGAAGGAAGAGGAGAGAATCACAAACGCGCTGAAAAGACGGGCATAGATTGAGAGCCGTTGGTGCCTTGACAAAGAATGTTTCACATTTCACGTCACATTTTGTTATCTCCGGGCACAACATTGTGATTGTCAGCCCTCTCGATTCAAAAGACTCAACCTCTTTTCTCCATCATCTTGGGCGGCTTTGTCCGCAGTAAACAAGCCGCAACAAGGGGGGGATTTGAGGACAGGACAGTTGCGTCGACCGAGAACATACATCATTCTGTCTCCTGTCATATTGCCACTGATTCTCCTGGACAAGTAAGCGGACAAGAAAACTAGTTTATTTTGCCCTGCAGCTTGGACTAACACGATAATGCACAGTAAAAGCTGTGGTCGGCATCCACTATAAACACCTTAACATAATAACATTGTCAAAGCAACACTTCTCACGTCCCAAGGCTTTTACAGGCCGTTCTATTGATGCTGACACATCAAGAGCACATTCAGCGCACTAATCCTAACCCAAGGCTTGTCCATGTAGTGCACAACTGTACATGTAGTGTCTTACTCAGGGCCAAAGGCAGGACAGTAAGGAAATCCAGCCCTGACCCACACTCTGTTTAATTAAAGATGCTCTTGGCTCTCACAAGTGCTTTAAACAATTCTACGCTGTGCTGATAGAGGCGTATGATCAGGCTCCACCAATCGTACAAGCCCAACACTTCTCTCTTGGGTCTAATTTACTGATGCATTGGGCCTCAGTGGGAGTTTTACTGTACGCACATGTCCTTATGAAAGCTCTTTGATTTATATTTTTTAGCCCCGGCCCTCAGCATGCTTCTCCCAGGAATAAAGCGACGGCCATTTTTAACCTCCTGCACCTCGAACCCTCTTGGTATCAATCTGCACCGACTCAGCTGCCCCTCCTCTGTCACCCGACATGAGACCTGTTTCAGTCCAGAGAGGGATTCAAGGCATGCTGTCCTGATTTGGACTCGGAGTCTGTTTTTAATCCGTGGTGTTTAACGTCTCATGGCCGGTGGCTACACTAAGCTGTTAATGCACACTGTCCTCTCCCTTGACTGACACGAATCTGACGTGAGCATTCCTGAAAACCATCATGAACACAGCGGGGTCTATGACAGTGATCTGCCACATACACCTGTGAGTGTGTGTGGCCCCCAGCTCTGCTTGTCAGCGTCCCAGTACATACGAGAGAGTGCTGCTGGCCTGTCCCACATTGTGAACCTGTGATGGGGAGATAAGCGACATGAGAGGGCCTCCAAAAAAACGAATGACTTGAGAAGACCCAGGACTCTGCACATCACCCTCAGCAAAGCAGATATCCAGCTGTGTGTGTGTGTGCACGTGTACATGTATGTGTGTGTGTGTGTGTATGCATCCACCAAAGAGACCTTCTCTGTCATATCCTGTACTCTGCCCCCCCTCTCTCCTTGAATATCAATGAGTAACCTGAGACACAACGCATGGTAGTTTTGGTTAGAGTTAGCTGTGCCATTGCCATGCCACTTGCAGACCTTAGCTATAACATTACCACCTAAGGCACAGACTTATGAACCATACAATAACCTGAAAAATCAAAAACCACTGGGCTAATCTGAGTCAAAGAATTCAATCAGGATCAGTTAACATCAATCAACCTTAGACTGTCAGAACCACTGACATCGTGTGGATCTATAGATCGGTTCATTCAGGCTGTCCGAACTGTTTCTGCCTTATCATAGCAGGTGCAGACATGACTCGTGCTATAGCTTGAGTCAGTTATATGGTCAGTCTCAGTTAGGGGTGTGCAAAGTGAATGCATGCATTCTGAGTTGCTGTTGACATGGATGAAAATAGTTGTGATTGTAAAAGCTAAGACTTTAAACCATGCCCTTTTCTAAGATGCCTTAAATGGATTTTAGCATCTAACAAGGGGACAAATTTTCCAAATAAACAACCAATATCATACAACACCAAACAGACCACTTGATTCGGAAATCTCCTCTGGAAAGGACGGCTACATGATCCTGCTGCTTATACATATGCTGGAACAATACAGTGAGCGGATCTCAAATTCAGACTGTCAGACAGAATACGGCTCAGTCATTGTCTGCTACTTCCCCATTCAAGCCCTCTTACACCAAGCTTTGCTGGGAACGGGGGAAAATGTTGATTAAAAATATCTTGACACATGCCGGCTCCCATCCCCGTCCCTCAGCATCCATCTACAGTGTATGTACAGTACATCAGCTGGATTCCTCTGGCATCCATTCATTATGACTGGTGAGACCAGAAATATTACCTGAGCAGCCAGCCTCCACACTCAGAATACACAATGGTGGTAAGGGGAAGCTGCTTTACACACTGCCTGCAGTTTGAATCTATGAAAATGGAGCTACCTGTGTTTGTCAGCTGTGATCCATTTTGGGAAACATGAGGCATTATTGTATCTTCATCCATGCAACTGAGGTTGTGGAAAGAAAGAGAGGGAGAGAGAGGGAGAGAGGGGATGTGAAGGAGGAGAAGGAGGGGTGAGCAGAAGGTGAAGGCTCTTCTTTGAGATGCAGTCCTTCACTGAACCCATCCAGCAAACCCCTCAGTCTTCCCTTATTCCCCTCTTTCTCCTGCCAGCATCAACACCTGGCCTTACTGCATTCTGTTCACATCTTCTCCTCTTCCTCGCCGCTGATGCCTACCGATGGCACACACTAGCCTGCTCTTTATCAATGACGCTAAGCCTCTTTTCCCTTTTTTTGCCCCACTCCCTTCGCTGTGGAGCAAAACGGGGCTCTGAGGGGATAAATCATTGTTAGCGGAGGAAGAAAAAAAATCTGTCATCCCCCTTACCTTGCTGTCCAGTGAAGAGGAGAGCCTCTCTCCTCCAGGAAGGATTGCGAACGAGAGTGCGCACATACACACTCCCATACACTGTTATACAGGCTCACTCGCACGCTCACACATTTACACACGCGCACGCACCCTCACACACACATACCCCCTCTATCTCTCTTTTTTCTCTCATGCACATACACACACACACACACGCAACGGCGAGAGGAGGGCTGGCTCTCAAGCGACGGCACACTGCAGGCTGCCGCTTGCCTGGGAAAGCCTGATGCGTTCCTCCCTCCAGGCAGAAGCACACACTGCCATCTCAAAGGCTCTTTGTTGGGGCTGATTCATCCCCGGCTCCGTGGCTGAGTGCTGGTCCGTGTACCGGTGCCTGCTCCCGGGGACGCGGGGTGGCAGCATAAAGAAGGGACAAAGCCATGAAGGAGAGGCAACATCCAGGAGGAGAGAATATCACGGCCCCATACAGCTCCTTCCATCCCCCCTTCTCCCTTCTCCTTCTCTCCCTCTCTCTCTCTCTCTCTCTCTCTCTCTCTCTCTCTCTCTCTCTCTCTCGCTCTCTCTCTCTCACACACACATACACACACTCACTCACTCTAACCCCTCTCTCTCTCTCTCTCTCTCTCTCTCTCTCTTTATCACTTCCCTCCTTCTCTGCCTCCTCCCACTCTCTCATTGGGCTGTCTTTGCAGTAGCCCTGAATTGATAGCAATGTGTGTGTGTTTGTGTGTGTGTGTGTTTAAGTATGTGTGTTTAGGCTGGTTTCCAGTGACTGTAAGGCGAGCAGAGCTCCTGTACACATCACCTGGGATACCTTTCATCCACATGTCCTCCCTCCTCCTCCTCCTCCTCTCCCTCCCATCTCCTTCACACGTGATGGGGTGATATGAGAACACTGGCAGTAAAAACTGAGGGTGCTGTGTTAACCCAGTGTGCTGCATGCTCACTCAAATGCATTATCCATGGAATGACAGGGTCAGGGATGGCAGATGGCAGGAGGGTGGTGGGGTGGGTGGATGGGTGGTGGTGGAGGGGGCGGGAGGCAGTTCTGGGATATTTCTAGAGAGGAGAATCCTCTTCCTCGGAATCTCATTTGGGACAATCAAAATCTTCAGAAACAAAAGGCACAAGAAATTGAAGTGATGACACTCAAATCCAGCAGCCTGACTTTTTATTATTATGATTTTTTTTTATTTTGAATGCAACATTCATTTCAGTTTTAACCACAATCATTTCCTGAATAATTTATAAAGCAGCTAAAACCAGACACTCAGCAGTAAAATGTGTTGGGGCCAAGTCATGCAGAAATAGCTTGCAAACTGAGACAGATTTGGACACATATGTAATACATGACGTTTGGACGCACAAAGCTAACAATGGTAGTACAGCAGGCTTAAATAATGATGTTCCTTCCTCGTTACATCACATAAACTCATTGAAAGGGCTTGACTGAACCAATCTGCATCACAGTGACACAGCTTTACTTCGTGAGGGTATTGCAGCTATGACCACTCTCACTGTTTGACTTGTCAGCATTGTTGCGACTGATATTTGTTGGCCTGACTTTATTCTCCTGTCATGCACAACATATTTTATTGACTTCTTTGGAGTGTAGACGCAAACACAAGAGAGACAGTCTTGTCATAGGTGTGCTCATATGTTAATATGAGGTTAATGACAGAAAAAAAAGAGAAAAACAAAGATGTGTGATTCACTTAGGCTACATCTAGGCATTTCTTTGCTGGCACTCATATCTGTGGCTTGCCAGTAAGGGGGAGATGCTCTGGTTAGGTCAAAAGGTCAGATAAGAAAGGGCGTCTAAATGGGTGCAACATTCATGATAGTTTTCTGCACCAGGATCCTATTTTCAAACAGCAAATGCATCCTTTCTCTATACAGTAGATAGACTGTATCAAAGAGAAGAGGGTGACACAGTGTGGGTGCTGCTGTTATGATGTTAAATAAGATTTCTGTGAGACCACCAGGGGCTAAAAGGGATTTACCTGTTTTTATTTGTCAGTTTTCATTGTTACACTGGATGAGCCTGCCAAAGCTTGTGCTGAAAACATTGACTCACCATTTGAATAAACAGCACAGTGATGGCATGCATTGTAAAACGGGTTTACACTGACAATGCTCATCTTAAACCTTTGTGTGATGTCATTAAAATGAAAGCCCCCGGAGCCTCATAAATGATGCAGCCTTAATTGTTTGCATTTCAATTCAATCTATTGTTAAGGCTGAAGGATCATGGGCAATAGTCAGGGGTTGTCGTGCCCCAGCCTATAGACCTACAGAAGGGCAAGTAATTCATGGTCAAAATCCGATGACATTTTCAGCTAATCTGTGAATCCCCTTCATTTCTGAAAAAGGTGAGACATCTACTGCAAAAATCAAGTCAAAGCTCACACCATACCCCGGCCAACTCACCAGCAGAGTGTCATAACATTTGGCAAGGATAAAAACTGGATTAATAATTTGCTCTGGCAGTTTTGCAGGCTTCCTCTCTCTCTCTCTCTCTCTCTCTCCATGCCCAGCCAGCCAAGCGCAGTCCACCTCCAAGCTTTGCCTGTGTCTTACAGTGACTTTTAAGAGGTAGAGGCTTGGTCCGAGAATATGCTGTTAACTGGTGCATGTAAATAAAAAAAAAAAAAAACAACAATGTACAAATAGGTTAAGAGCACTGACTGTAAAACATGGCCGACACAGCCTGAGTGTGTTTGTCTATCAAAGTAACAGCGCTGGACAAAAGCTCTCCTCTGAGGGCTTCACTAAAGCGCATTAAGGAAAGGTAGCCTGCCTGTACCATCTCCACTGCAGTAAGAGAGAGCGAGAGAGAGCGCTATAGATTTTCTGTCTCAAGCGCTATCTGAGTCACTGCCTGCTTGCTTTCATGGGATGAGCCAAATAGCAGGCCACAGAGGATATGCATTATGATGTGGTTATGCTGTTTTTATAATAGTGGTGCATCATGTTATGTATCACTTATCACCGTATTCCAGCTGTTCACAGCTCTAAGACAAATTTTAAAGTAGAGACTTTGGGGGAACTCACCAGCTGAGAGGATCAGGGTTAGTGGCGTCAAATTTCCAGTATGAGGTCAAAGTTTTTGCCTCCAGCAGTCGAAGTGAATGTGAAAGTAGCACCGCTCTGGGCCACAGTACTTCAATGTAGTTGTCTGTTTGGGATAACCACAATCTGCTCTGCCTACATTTGCAAAGGGGTGGATTTCCCCTGCTAATGAGTCAACCACCTATCTTCCACCCATTCATCAAAGTCTGCCCTGCAAGCTGTGTGTGTGAAGTGGATCCCATCATGACAGTAGATTAGGTCTACTCCCACCACTTTAGTCACTGGGGTTCTGGGCAGCCACCCCTGGACAATAATTAAACATTTGGCCAGGTGAATTTCAGATTTGCCCATAAATGTCTTATACCTATTAAAATGTTGTTGACAGACTCCCTGCAGAGTACAATGATACCTGGCAGTAAGAAAGCTAAACTGAGTCATTTCATTAGAATAAGTAGCTGTGATACTGAAGTTTGTGACCATCTAAATGCAGATTATTCCCACTCGCGCCAACCTGCCATATAATACTCATTCCCTTAAACTCAATAGATTATAGTCAGCACTTAACAGCTCTAGTGCTCCATTAGTAATTCAAATACTATTACCAGGGAAACAAACTATATCATCTCTGCTGACAGTGCATTACTGAAAAGCCCTTAAGTCTCAAAAAGAAATAATGATCCCTCTAGTCACCAGCCAGACACTTTAACAAGTTTATTGAACATCAGTGCCACATGGCCTGGAGGGGACACTTTACCAATACTACCAATAATCCCAGTCCAATCATGTTACTGACACATTCTGTCTCCTCTATTGACGTTCTGCAGCAACACTGGATTTAGTGAAAAAATATAGTTACTTAAAATAAATCTACTTAAAAAGGAAGCAGACATGAATAGCAGACATTAACAGCACTGTGTTTAAGGACTATGCAATGAACAAACAGACAGATTGAAAGGACAGAAAAGGAAGTAAGTGATAAATGGAAGCAGTGTTTCTGCAGCAGATTTTTGAGCAATGATTAGGGCTGTGACGGTACAGATTTTTTCTTACTGCGGTGAAAAAACAACATATCACTGCAGCTTGGAGGTTTACTACCAACGCCCAAGGTGGTGGTAGGTCACGAGGTTACCAAGGTCTGCCTGGGGTTCCCCAGGCAGATGTTGGTCCCTTATTCTATCCCCCAAACATCCCCCGACAGTCCCGAACAACTGAAACGTTGTTTCTCCAGATGCCCTTGAACATAGAGTGGGAGATGATAACCAAACGCTGATTGTGTTTATGTTTCATATCACACAGCATAAGCGCTCCTATAACTTTCACCAGCAAAAAATTGCAGTGATGAAAGTGGAGCTCAGTCCCGCAGGAAGCATCACCTGATTGTCACAGCCCTAGCAATGGTCAACAATTACTTTACAATACACTTGATAACTGCTCTGTGTCAACAAACGTGAAATAAATTCACTGAAGCACAAATGCCTTCACATCAAATTGTTTTTAAGTAACCTTTTCCTCTTTTTTAACATTCATGCATAGCTGCAACTTGACAGACAAAATATAAACAGCAACAAAAAAAAAAACATAAAAATCCATAAAATGAGTTGATAAAATAGTGAGTCTTGGTTGAACTGCATCAGTTTGCAGTTCCAGCGCTAGCTTGGTCCATTTGACCTCTGGTGCCTGAGTCCTGGGCTATCTTTTGGCGGTAGCGCTCAGCTCGCAGCTCCTCAAAGCAGAACTCAGTGGCGCCACTGAGCAGCAGCTCCTTGCAGTACATACTCTGCTCCTGTACTTTGCCTGCTTCTGCCTGCTGATGATGCTCCTGCAGTCTCTTCAGAGGGGTCTCCTCTTTGCAGGGCTTACGTGCTGATAAAACTGTGTTCACTGCTGGATTGATCTTGCATGGAGTCCTGAGGGAGGGCAGGAAGATGCCATATAAAAAAAATGTTAGGGACATTGCCTGAGAAGAATAAAATAACATCACAACCAGAAAATCTTGCAAACTGCTTTTAGGTACTGGTCACAAATTCCAGAATGTGTTGGACTTTCACTCATGACTATAAACCGGAATTTCATGTAGTCTTCAGCACAAAGAAATGAATTCAAAATCATGATGTCTACAGGTATCCAAGTCAAATTTAATGCTTTCAAGACCCTTCTATTAACTATTAGACTGATTTTGGGACAAATCATCTTTTGTTTATGTTCAAGTTTTCTTTCGGTTAGACAGCAAGATACTACTAGAATAAATCTAACCAGGACTCTTTTCCTCAGAACCTTGGACAATTTCTTGGATTTCTCTGTACAGGTAGGTATGATATGTAAGTAGAGAAGAGAGTTGGGTTAATGTAGAACAGGAATTTTCCCAACAGGTAAGTGTTAAGTATAAAAGGCAGTATAGAGTTCAGCAGTTTTATAACATCAGAAATGTCAACTCAGATGCAGAAGAACCTGCCGCCTCATTTTAACAAAATGACAGAGATGAATAAAATGTTTCTAATGGAATTCTGACCTCATAAACTCAAAGTCAGCATTATTTGGTGACTTTTTTGGCCTGTTCTTGAATTTATGACACTTCAAGACTTTGAAAGCAGATTAAGATGATGTTATTCCTGGGGCCACTCACATTGTTGGAGGCTGGTCTGACTCCTCTACAAATGGCTGGAAGGTGGGTTTGGAAGGGGGCAGAGAAGTAAGAGTATGACCAAATCTGGACCTCTGGGGCATCTGTGACAGAACACACACACACACAAAGCTCAAATTAACCCATTAAATTCAAGACACATGCTTTTTCATCAGTTAATACAACACATGCTTCACTCATACCTTAACATCACACCATTTCTCAGGCTTCTGCTCATTCTCCTTCGCCCTTGCAGGAGGAGGGGCCATCCAAGACTCCACTTTAGGCTCTGCAGGTTCATCGCTGTGAATCTTGTTTTCATCAAATACCACAAAGCGACTGTTTGCAGCATTGTTGGAGGCAAGGGCCCCCTGTGACTGCAGGCCCTGTGAATTACCTGTTCCCAAAAACACCACACATCTAAAGTAAAAGTCTTTAACAAAGCCAATAATACTGCTATTAAAAGCTGTTGGGAGTTTCAGAAACATCAGCTCAGTGTTTGACAGAAATAGCTTGTGTGTGTGTTCATGTGCTTACTTTTGACTGCAGCTCCGACTCTATTGACAGGTGCAATGGCCTTTTTCTTCCCCCGATGTTTGAGGTCAGCCAGAGAAACTCTCTCAGCGTGTTTGGCCTCGTCATCACTGTCATCCATCACCATACTCGTCATGACCTGCCGGGACACACGCGCCTGCAGAGCCCTACAGACAGCAATGCAGAAAACTTTACATTATGGTACAACTCCTAAGAGCAGGGAAACGCATGCCATCTGAAACTGAGATCTTTACTGATACTCTTTGGATCCGTACTTGTGAAAATGCAAGAGTTTGTCTTGTGGTTCGGCGCAGTTCTTTAAGCCTTCCTGGTAGATCATGTCTGCTTGGCGGAAGTTCCCCTGTTTCTCGTATTCCTCAGACCAAGCGATGTAAAAGGAAGTTTGTGTCACTCCTATTGCTTTGGCCTGCATGTACCTGTAAGTGTCCAAGGGCTCTGGGCAGTTCTCCGCCTTATCAAACACGATAGACACAGATATCAAAAGTAATTATTATTAGTGTGCCGAAGCAGCAAACCATGTTAATAAAATAAACAATTAGTCCACTTACAAATTTGATCCAGAGGTCGACATAGCGAGGGTCATTGTGATACTTTTGTTCTTCTGTGAATCTGGTGACAGCTCGCTCCAACAGCATGGCAAGATTGCTCTCCTTTCCTCCCTGAGGGAAGGTTTGCTCAGTCCACTTTATATACCTGATGAAAAACAGAACCTTGTGAAGCTGAAATAAAACCATGTAAATAATGTAACTACAAACCAGATTTCATAGAAATTTAATAATAAACTATGCTTTTCACCAAATCAGCTTCATAAATCACTTAATGGTTTAGGCCCAAGATACTTATTGGATCTCCTGACCCATTATGATTATGGCCTGTTCCAAAAGTCAAAACTAAACAGTCAAGCTGCCTGTAGTTTCTATGCTGCTCAAAATGTTACAAATTACCAGAAGGGCTAAGACTTTAGATCCAAGGAAAAGACATACCTATTTTCTATTAATTGCTTTTAATTATTTTCTTTAATATCATACTTGCTTGTGTGTTTTTTGTTTTTATCCTCTGTATTTCTGATTGTCTGTTTTACTGTTTTTACTCCATGCACTTCTGCTTGTTTGGTTTTACTCTGTGTGCTGTTTGCTTTTTCTTGCTTGCTTGTGTGGTTTAATTTGTTTTATTATTTTTTTTTCCTGAGCTTTTGCATGTGTACTCTCTCCATTTACTAATCTACATTAGTAAATGCCATGTATATTTCTCTTACCGATCCCAAACATCAAGTGGGTCATCACCTTCATAAATTCGCAGTTCAGACTCAAAGGACCTGGGGAAAAAACACCACAAAAGTTTCATCATCACATGGACAGTTTATAAAGAGGCAATCTAGACGCCCTGGTCTGTGTTTAAAGGCTCATTCATACTGTTTCTGCTGGTTGATGGCAGAGCTGGGTCCGTCCTGTTGTTGACTGAGTGCCTGGTTTAGAGCAGATATGGCTCTGCCCCGTCTCAGTGGCTGGATGTTTTCTTTGCTAAGCTCCCAGTCTGCATCCCCTCCTTCTGCCATTGTGGAGCAGACACACCTAGAAACAAACGCAGGCACACACAATCCTTTAGTTTAATAATAATAATTTTAAAAGAACCACATAGGTGATTCTGGCACTGGGCAGATGGCTGTTTGACACTGCTAAACGTGTTAAAGTCCAGCTGTGCCAAACTGTTTGCAAACCAACTGTACAAAATAAATCAGACACGCGCATAACCTTACACGTGCAAGTGTTTGGACAGTACAAATTAACGTTACGATGTCAAGTAAATCTATATTAGTGCAAGGCAACACAACATGGCAACAATGACGCTGCTACAGGCCTGATTCAGTTCTAGCTAGGTGCATGACATTGGCGAGCTAACGTTAGCTATCGTAGTTAGCATTCGTGCGAGGATTTTTCGGTCGTCGTCTTGGATTAGATTCACCGGCAAAGTCTTGAAAACAACACGTCAGTTTCACCAAGGGGCCGTTCACGTATAACTTACTCTATAATCTTATTTTTGTCCCTTTCCCGGAATTTAACTCCACGAAGTCTTGTGGAAACGGCCGAAAGGAGAGTCAACTGTTTTGTGTTTTGAACGGGAGCCGCGAGAGGATTTGGGCGGAGCTGATTGGACGACTCAGAAAACGGAAGTTTGCATCACTCGTTATCTTCCGGAACGCTTCCTGTTGTGATTAGCAGTTGTACTTGGGAGGTGTGTGGGAAGCTCAGAATGATTAAAGAGTTTTATTTACATAATTAGCGATATCCTCTGTGGCAGCGTCAGCCAGGACACAGCTGCTTCACATGCCTCGACATGGACAACCGCTGTTTCGGCTGCGCGTCAAAGTTCAGTCTCTTCAGGAAGGAGGTAACGTTACGTTCAAGCTGGAAACGTCACGTTAGCAACTGACATTACTCCCATGTTAATTTAAAATGTTTGCAGTGCAGCTAAACTGGTTGTACATTTCACCTTCCTCGCAGCTGGGTTGTAAGAACTGCGGTCGCTCCTTCTGCTCAAACTGTCTAAATTTCAACGCGGTGGTGCCTCGCTGTGGCAACACCCAGCAGAAGGTGTGCAGGCAGTGCCATGGCAATCTGACAAGGTACTGCTCAAGATTTTACCTCCACTAAAGAGGCACTAATCAAAATCAGGTTATTTTTAATAGTGATTTATGATAACAAGTCTTGATTTCTTTATTTTAAGTGGAGGAGCTCCAAACAATGGCGGCAGATGGTCCCCTCCGGAAAATTACAAAAAGTCAGTATGATCAAATTTGTAAATACGACACTCTGTCACCACAGCAGTTTCGTGATATATGAGATTGTGCTCTCATCCACAGGCGGGTTGCTGCGTTTGAGGCTAAACAGCAAGGGCAGACGGCACAGCCCCTTGCACATGCAGGCAGCAGAAATGCAAAGGCAAGCCTTGTGCCAACTAAAGGCCTGAGTAAGGAAGACATGGAGATTGCTGAGAGACTTCATAGGTTGAAGAAAGACACTAAACCAAGTAAGGCTTGACAGACACCGTTTTGACTTAATCTGGAAATTTTTTCACAGTAGTTCTGGCCTAATCCTGTATTTTTTGACCTCTTCTTCAGAGTCCATCCCGTCCGAGAAGGAGATTGAGTCTCGCCTTGCTGCTTTGAAAGCTCCCAGCCAGCCAGTGCCTTCTGCAGGGGAGATGGAGGACCGTCTGGCAGCTCTACAGGGTCGACCTCCACCTTCTCAAGCCCCTCCGCCTGTGAGCCAAGCCCCTGCCTACTTTTTTGTTTCATTTTTGATTCCTCAGACTGCCGAATGTCTTTGTGATGAAGTTTTCTGACATTGTTCTGCGCAGGTGCATCAGCCTCCAGATACCAGGACACAGACAGAGCAGGCCAGTGATCTGATCGCTCAGATGACAGAGGAGGTTGCCATTGACAATCAACAGCCAAACCCTGAATGTAGGAAGATGTTACTCCTTTCACTGACTTTACCCACATCAGTGCTGCAGTGATTGGCTCGTTAATCGATTTGAAAATCAACAGAAAATGTATCAGTTATGATTTAAATATTCAATAAATTGTTTAGGCAATTTATCCAGTAACAACCCCAAACCTTTGATTGTTCCTAAGATGCTATGATTTGCTTACTTTTCTGGCATTTATATCATTATAAAATTAATACTTTTTTGGGCTGCTGTTTAGACTAAGGAAGTGATTTCAAGTCATCACTTTGGGCTCAGCAAACTTCTGATGAGCATTTGCCACAATTTTTTTTCCATTTTGATTAATTAAAAAAAAAAAAAACTCAATAGATTGACAGTGAAAATAATCATTAGCTGCAGCTCTAACCCACGTTTCAGTTATAGATTGATGAAGCAGCCATACACCCTCATTTTACACGCTCATAACGAAGTAATTAAAGAGTACAACACAGTGAGATTTATTTAGCTCTGGTGTGGACCTCCCAACTCTGCAGGCGTGGATGGCCCCATGAACAACCTAAACAAGGGGGAGGAGGGCAGACTGGAGGAGAATCTGGACGAGGGCCAGGAGGCGGTCAGGCAGCTGGAGGCTGAGAAGAAGCGTCTGCTGGACGAGGCCATGGAGGAGCTGAAGCAGGATCGCTTCTCCCAGGATCAGGTCCTCCAGATGGCCAAGAGGCTGGCCCAACTCAAGGGGCAGGACCCAGACAAAGGTACATCCCGCTTCTTTTAAACTTGATGTTACTTTTATTGTGGCTAAGTACACAGTCTGTTTTACCAGTCCAATGCAGCATGAAATTTTCATGTCGAGTTCTTAGAGAACTGCCTCCTCTGATGTCCCTCATCCATACTTTTATACCAGAATGACAGAAAATATGACAGGAGCATGGAATCCCTCTCACATGGCCCTGTTAAAAATGTGGATGTGTCAGTGGGAGCACATCTATGTTCTTGTTAGTCATCAACTTGTCAGGGGTGTATTTCTCATGTGTTTTTTCCTTATGTTGCCTTTTAGTCACTATGGAGGACTTCGAACATCCTGACAGTGAGGAGGAGACGGAGGAAGAGGCTGTGAAGAGAGTATTAAAACAGGTTTGGATCAGCATGTTCTGCTACAGGCAATAATGAGTCATACACTTTGAATTTGTTAGTAAGTGCACATCTTTCACGCACTGTATGTCTGCTTGTGTAAAGACCGACCAGTTTGGGTTATGATACTGACATGTAAGTCAGATTCCTTACAGCAACCACAAGGGGCTGCTGTTTTGCCTTTTTTACTCATCAAATGCAACATGAATTGCAGACTTGTGCTGAAACCCCTGCGTTTTTGCTTTGTGTTCCAGCTCTCCGAAGAGGCTGCGCTGGACGAGGCCAGTGGCTACAACATACCTTTAGAGCTCAGCGGTCCCAAGAACACAGAGAAGAAGGCGACCTCCAAGAAGCCAGTACTTAACACAGTCAAAAACACAATACTCAGGTTTCTCACCAAGATATAACACGGAGTAAAATAGAATCCTTTTGCTGATTCGATGCTGTTGTTGATTTACAAGAAACCAGCTCCAGCACCCAAGACCAGGCACCCAGCAGCTGCCGTGGACCGGCACGCATCAGACAGCGACGAGGACGAGCTTCCCTGGTGCTGCATCTGTAACCAAGACGCCACCCTCCGCTGTCACACCTGTGATGGAGACTTATTCTGCAGCCGCTGTTTCAGGTAGCACCAAAATATGCTCAGAATCCAGTTTTCCCACCCCTATCATACATAAATTTGCATGGAAATTATTTCTCAGCAAAGTTGTCTGTGATTTGGCATGCATACCATGACCCAGATAAATCTTGTGCAGGATGCTGCCATACTGTTAAGCAGCATGTATATAAAGTATTTAGTGTGATGAATTATCAATCAACACTCCATTATCTCCCCAGGGAAGGCCATGATAAATATGACAGGAAGGAGCACCGAACCAGCAACTATACCGCACCCAAGAAGAAGAGGAAGACATGATAGAGAGACTGCAGGTGCTGCATTAGCACGTCCTGGTCAAGATAAATTTAGCAGAGCTCCATTTATGGAAGTCAGGAGGGAAAAAAAAAAACAAAGCACAGGCCGATCAGAGTTAAGTGGTACCTATTATTTAAAGCAAACTGAAACCTCTAATTATGTTGCTAATCTCCTGTAACCTGTCAAGCGTGGTTATAAACTTGTGTTAATGTGGACCTCAGGAAGAATAGCTTTTTGTAACATCTAACCGAGACATAAAACAGCAAAGTGGTCGCCTAATAGATTACATAGATTTACTCACTACAAAAACCTCTTAATGTAAATACAAAAGTAATGCAACATGTATAGTATCTGAAACACAACTCTTAGTTTTTAGATGGTGTATGTAATTGAGGTAAATTAGCGGGAGGCTAATTAAGGCTGCTACAGTATTGGTATGTTAGCAATACTGCATATCCGGACTGGTTTGTAATTGCATAACTGAGTAGGAGGTTACTCTGTTTCTGTCACTTGTCCTACTTCCCACAGACAACAAAGGCACATGTTAGACTTGTGGTTTGCACTTTTCACCGTTTGATGTTTAAACTTTTGACAGAATACAATGCGCACACACATCACGAGCTCATCTGGGATGATGCACCATCCCAGACTACTGTCACATCGGGGCTGGAGAACTGCGGTGGAGCCAGTATAAAAGGATTACTGAGGGCTTTGTTTTCTGTTGGCAGTCACCGCAGCCAGTGTTGTAATCTGGGTTTGGCTGAGACTCTGACATGAGTATTGCTTTTCCTGTCCTTGCATGTAATGAGAATTTAAAGGATACACAAGTAGAATGCATTATCTAAGTGACAGCTTTAAGCGGTTGCATTGTCTTTTTTACTCAGATATGAATTTTTGATCACTGACATCATTGTTATGCTAAAATGTCACACTCTGGCAGGTGTTGTCAGAGTTGTGTTCTTGCAGTATGGATGGCTTCTGTGTCAGAAAGGCAGGAGTGGAAGTGTGTGGGGGGGCAGGCAAATGACTATAATGGAGCCCTTAGCCCAGCGACCCTGTGTGTATGACCAAAAGAGGGCCAGAGTGCAGTTTCATCAGCGTGCATTACTGTCTGGCTAACTGAAGAGAGACCATAATTACGTTCTCCTCCAGGGACCTGCTCCATTAAGGCCCATATAGAGACTGCTACTGTGTTTGTCGAGTCTGGCCGTGTCATACGCTGACCACAGACAGGAAATGGATGGGGATAATGGATGCATACTTAATGGACCTTCCTGGCCTTCATTTCACTGTATTTACTCCTGGATCTGACATGCCAACATTTCTATTGTTTCCATCACTCTGTTTCTGTTGAGCAATTAACTCTACAACACAGAACCTTGGCAGCAATCTACAGTAAAATGTCCAGGGAATGATCTGCCAAAAGCAGCTCTATTGTAGAGCCTTTGCCTCTGGCCAATGGGACATAACGCAGACTATTATGTTGCTCTGTTTCTGTTGGCATCTGTACTCATTTTTTTAAAGGCAGACCAGTGTTTTAGTACGGTCGTAAAAGACACCTATGCTAACAGGGTAGCTTTATAGGATGTGTAAATTGATGGGTACTTGCAAATGACCATTAACATGTACATGTAAGTGCAAGAAGAATAATTAATTAATCTACACTACTGTTGAAATGTCATTTTGTTAACTGTGCTTGTGAAATTAGACATAGCCCCTTGGATAAGTCATTCACAGCCTTGTCTTGAAAACGTTCTCTTTTATTTTGACATACAACACTGTTATCAGAACAAAAATATTTATGTACATAAATAGACAACCAAAAATGTACAATCTTACACCAAAAAAAAAAGTCCATCTGAGTAATAGTCAATACATCTTTATCACAGGTGCATTATTGGTATGTTGAGGGGGAGTCAAAAAGTTATAGCTGTCCATAAATAAAAGTCAAATAAAAAAAATCTTAATCAAAACCAACTGCTCTGGTGTTAGACTGACCCATGTGTGCAGGAAGAGGGTCCCACTGACACGTAACCTCACATACAGACATCCAAAATAGTTACTGCTCGGGAGGTGAGAGGCTCCACATTGTCTCAATTCTTGATTTGACCTAATATTATTTCTTCAAGGGCCCCGACATTTTGCGTAGGCCCTTTATCCTGTACAGCAGCCCGTTGATAAAATCCTTGTGGAAAGATGGAGAGAACGGATTATTGTGGCTGATGGAAATTGGAGAAGATGACATGAAACAACGGATGAGTGACATGGGGTTTTCTCTGAGGCAAAAACATGAATCTTATGACCTTCTGAGTTTCATTTGAGTAAAGCATTAACTTTCTTTGTGACTTACCTCTTTTGGCTTTCCACACTCCTGCAACAACTCCTGTCAAAGAGAGGAAACAAACACAGGCTCAGGAACAAACATTGCACAAGGAACTCGTTAAGGGTCAAGTGCTTGTAAAAATATTGCCCAATATAGTTACATATGTACCAAAGTTTATGTGTCAAGTGGGAGCAAGGTGGAATTTGAAGTGTCCATAATTCTTTGGCCAACAAAACGGCCTCCTGAGACTCACTGTGCTCTCTGCGCGGAACAAGGTGCACAACAACACAGCAAGCGAAAATAAATGAGGTTGGAGTTTTAGCACAACGATTGGTGTAACTGTCTGGGTGGTTCACCTGCAGCCGGGTTCTCTGCCCCTCGTCCGACAGCTCCAGCAGCTCGTCTATGTCAATCTCTAACTCTGGGATCTCTTCCTCCTGTACGGGCAGATGGGCAGACAGATTTGAAGGCTAAAACACAATGGTTCTCTATGTGCACCTTCACACTCCTGGACGCTACTAAAGAAGCTCTTTCAACATGCAAATGCAGGATAATTTAATTTAATTCATTCACACTGTTGACAGTTCAAACCACTGACACTGAGCCGTCAGAAGCAAAAGAAAGAGCCGGAGATGTGTAGCCAAACTTGGGATAATATAGCAATATTATATCAGTATCGTGATATGAGACTAGATATAGTCCTGGCTTTTGAATATTGTAATATCATTATATGGCAGAGGAATCTTATCCTTGGTTTAAAGGCTGCATTACAGTAAAGGGATGCAATTTCTGATCTTATTAGATTGTTCCAGCTCTTCAATCTGCCTCTACCTGCTTATTCATCATATCCACATTACTAATCATTGTTTATGAAAAATATCTGGTATGTAACTATCCTATGAGAGCACCCATATTCATTCCTATGATATCAATGCTGAGGTTTGCAATCAAAGACATTGCGATGTATGATTTTGCCCGCATTGCCCAGCCCTGCTTCACAATAGCTCCATGTAAACTTTGGTGATGTTAACTTTAAGACGCCAACAACTCACTTCCAGAAGCAGTCAAAACTCCCAGGTTAATAGTGCTGGCTGTGTTGTATAAATAATGATTTTCTTCCTGAGCGATTTCTCGCGTAACAGTGATGAGATTGATGATGTGCTGTCCAGATGAACGAGGCTTAGGAGCAGCCAGGCATGAAGGCAAAAAGGCTCCAGGAGGCCATACTTGCCACACTCCACCATCTGATTTCATGGATGATTTACCCAGCTGGCATTTTGCTTGGGCATTACCAGGAGATTACTCCCAGTTTAAATGTTTCTTTCCCAAAGAATAAAGGCATCTCAGCTGGCTCATACTAGAATGGGTTTTACCACATTGTGTGTACCACTGGTGTTAGGTTACAGCAGAAACCCAGGAGAGGCAGTTATTGTAATAAGATGACCTGAGCTCTTCCCTCTAAATCCACACAAACTACTGTAGGGATGGAGAAATATGTTGTTTTTAGGCTGGTACTGATATCCAATATTTTCCCACTAATAACGGCTAATGCTGATATGAATTCTTGTAAGATTGTAATACAAAGTTTTTTGTGAGCAAAAGACCATGTTAATCTTGTTCTGTTGCTAATTTAACAGTTATATTAATGACATACTCAGAAAAAAAGATCACAGAAGCACCAAAATTTCACAATAAGACAAATATTGGCAGTTAAAATACTTTTTGGACTGATATTGACAGATAGAAATTTGAAATTTAGAAGTCTTTTTTTAGTCAGTGGCAGATAGGACACAGGAATATTAGTGGGTACAAATTTAGGAACAGAGGGCACAGAGCCGCCAATCACATAATGTAAATTAATATAGAATGCAATCAATTTAATATGACAAGCTCATATCCACTCCTTTCAAGAACAATTTTCAGAGGAAACGAGGGCGGCTCGCTCGAGAAATCATGAACAGTGAGATATCTGGAGTCAGCAGGTGCACACTCAAATTTGACAAGTGGGGCCCCTTTTTAAAGGAACATTTTCCAGTTGGGAGGATTTAATGGCCAGTGTGGATGGCTGGGACTCGCACAGTTTTCTGGATGAGGAGAGAGCTAATCAATGTAGGAGTGCTGAGTGGCGGAAGAGATCAGCCCCGATTCAGAGTCCCCTGTGCCCTCCTCTAATTGATAAACACGGCCATTTTGGGCCCTTTGTGATTCTGCTGATGGCTGTTCATCCACAGGAGCCATGCAGGCCTGAGCTGTGTTGATTTGGCTCATGCTGTGTACTGCTGTGCCATGTTTTATTGGGCTGTGCAGGGTTGCGCTTTGTACTCCTCTGGCTCGGGCTGGGTTTTTAAGCTGTTTTCCGTTAACTATTGTGTCTCATATCTTCCCTCCATCTGCCCTGTGACTGCAAGACCATGCAAAGCACCGCTGAATATCAATAAGAGGCATTTCCACTGAGCTGGGAGGAATGTGTGCATTTATCATGAAAACGTGCCCAACGCCCCTTCCAGTAACTTCTTAGTGTTTCATACCATGAGCTGCTGCAATTTCTCAAGCTGTTGTTTTCAAGCCTCATTGTCAAAGGAAAATGGCATCTTAATGGGGCCTCTGGGCTGAAAATGTCTCAACAGCACTTTTTGAAGTTACAAGCAATAGACAGATGCTAAAATGAATGTTGGCACTAATACCTGACTTCATGAATATCAAAGTGGTTCTCTGAGGAATGCAATTTCAGATTCTTTCTGTCAATATGGAATAGAGCTGCAATGCAAATGAGCAACGGGATTTTGTAAAGATAAGATGACCTCCACTCGAATTTAAAATTTCAGCTCTCTTTTATAATATGAGCTCAATGGTTTCCTGTCAGAAGCTGGGAGGGTTGAGCATAAAAAGAGTGCCTACATCTATCTGCATTCATGCAGTTTTCATGCGAGTGTTAGTAACAAAATGTGCTGAGCTAGGATCTTAGCAGATATCAGAACAATTGACATAAAACATTAAACACTGTAAGGTTCCATGACACATGCTGTGTTTTTTGCTTGTAATGCCCCAGATTTTAAGGAAACCATGCCCAGGAAACCAAGCTGTTTTGAGAAGAGGCCAGTGCGTGTATAACTGATCTGATCCCCTCTTCCTTTTTCCTGTCAGTGGCACGAGCTGTCTACAAATCAAAATATTTCACAACAGAGTCTCCAGCTCATTAACCTCACCCAATGAGCCATGGTCTAATTTGAACAGGCCAAAGAGAGCTATAATGATATCTAAATTCCCACTGCCCTGTGGTATGAGGGCATGCCAAATCATACAAAATGTTAAGACCCCTGAAAGCGTGATATGACTGCTGATTACTCTGACTCCACAAACTGAACACTCAAAAATACAGTATTTAAACAATTAAACCTGAGTATGGGCATTAAAATTCCAGTAATGCAGCATGCATTTTTCATTAAAATAGTCTAGCAGTGCAATTAAAAGTAATTTTGTAGATCATGTGAGGAACACTGAATTACCTGACATCCGTAGACCTAAATGTTGTGACATTTTGAATGTGTGCTCGACATATACATTCAACTAAAGCTTTAAATAATATTTCACAGCCATTTTTAGTTTACTATTCTCCCAAAAGGTGTGAAGTGTGCAAAGAAGGCTAGCTACTCCAGACCAAGGCAGCACTTGTATGAATTAGAGATGGGGCTAAATAATTCAGGCGGTGACACAAGGGACTGATGGTAAATGCTTCCACGCGGAAGACACAGAGAACCAACAGAGTAACGTTCCCCTGAGCCCATGCAAAATTCATCACACTGGCCAACACACATGTACAAACCATACCTATCCCACACCAGCGGGTAATGCAAATATCTAATCTATCCCAACTAAATATTATAGTCTTTACTTTCAAATGGCATGGAATTATCCTTAGGGAAACTGTACAGGTTGCAACAGCAGGTTAACTTTAATACATGACAGGCACTGTCACAATCGATTCAAAGGGATTTCTAGTGTTTCTGCTATCTGTCGTCACCTCATCAATCATGCTGCGATCCCATCCCTCAGTTAAAAAGGCCTGATCCCCTCCAGGATTCCCCCACAGGAGCTGGGGCAGCACACACCCACATGTCCGCACACAGCACATCCACTATCTATGCTGCCCATGTGCTATACATTAACAATAACATTAAGATTATGTTAGAATCAAAATATGAAAGGCGATTGTGAAATAATTTTATGTTTCTGGGACGGGATGAAAAGAGTAGGCAGGGGAAGACTTGTGATCTGTTTCTGTTATCCTCATATCCTGGTTTCCAGTAATAGGATTTATTCTACCCACTGCTTCACAGGCTTATTAGCATATATTACCATGGGGAAGAAAGCATGGGCAGTAAATGGAATTGAGCTCATAAAACAAGCGCTGCTGTGTGGAAAATATTTAGGCACAATATTGAAAACCACAAGCACTCCTCTGTGATTGAAGTGCTTTAAATTAAACCAAGCAGACCGATCTCTAATGGACTATCTACTGGCCTGGAAAAAGCTGAGTGGAGTTGATTGGGGATGTTAGGTGTCTATCACCTGAGCTGCTGTCAGAAGCCTCTCATCCGTTTGGTGTGTAGTCCCTGGTGCTTTGTCCCTAGCTCTGTCTGCACTATCCCACTCTCTGGACAGACATGCTGCTGTCTCAATTCCACACTCAACAGGTTTCTCTAATGCCTGAATGAATCCATCTTCATCCTGATCCTGTTGTTATTCGCTGAACATTCAACCTCTGTGAGGACACCGCTCACATGCCATGCACTCTCATGCCCTCTGGCATCAGTATGCCATATGCAAACAGGTTCTTGGCAGGGCTAGGAGGTATGCCAGACAGAGAGGTTGCCATGGGCCATCTGTGGTCACTCAGCTTAGGGTCCTTGCATGCTTAGACAACTAAACGAGAAACATCGTGTGTCCCTTCTCCACCATCAGACGGAGGCGGTGTTGTCATCCGATCCGCATCATCATTACTGTAGGACACCCATGCCTAA
Organism: Myripristis murdjan; assembly: GCF_902150065.1. Taxonomy (NCBI): domain Eukaryota; kingdom Metazoa; phylum Chordata; class Actinopteri; order Holocentriformes; family Holocentridae; genus Myripristis; species Myripristis murdjan. Next base: position 19,788,703 of record NC_044001.1, on the reverse strand, counting down.
CAGACCCCTCTAATTCCTCTGTGCCATGCTGCTTCACGTGGGCGATGAGACATCTGTTGCCATGGTTTCCCCTCAGAGAATGCCAAGCAAATCAATATGGAGCATCTGACCTAATTGGATTTTACCCCATCACACAAGAATATAGTGATGATCCTCCTATGGATCACATATGAACACCCACAGGGGCCTCTGGCCTCTGGGGTGCAACCCCTTCTATACACTGTTGAATACACATTTTTCCTGCCAAGATCCAGGGCAGTATACCTCTCAAGTTCTTGGATGTGCGCAGACTACAAACTATGTCTATGCTTTGTCCCTTGGACCCGTGTTACAGTTGGGATCCAGTCTTGTGGATGTAAGTATGTATCTCTCAGCAGCACACATAAAGAAAAGGGAAAAACAATGTGCTGCCAAATGTCTCAACATAATCATCATGATACATTGCACATTACTAATGAGATCATTAATTAGACTAATTATTGCATCACTTAGCAAATACATCTGTGGCAGCATACTTGGGTTACATTATTAAGATGTCAGTATCTAAAGGCATTACAGAGTTTTAGTAGTTTGACGAAAATCAAATTTCCCATCATTAGTATGCAAATTTATGCAGCAAGTTGCTCTAAAATCTAATCTGATCAGCTATTCTAGGGAACCAGTGTTGTAAGTATGATGTCTCTATTATGCATTGCTCCTGAATTATTGTGTTCACAGGAAAGTGTCTGCACACACACATGATGACATAATGTCCTGCATGTCATGTATCATGGCAGGAGCTCAAAAGTGGTACATCAAGTGTCTATTTTCTTAAAAATAATAATAATAATAACTGCCTCTGTCTCTGTCCTTTTCTTTCTCTCTGTCTTTCTTTCTTTCTTTCCTTCTTTTTTATTCCCGGTTCGTCTGTGTTCCTTTATCAAGCTGGACTCACAGTAATATTGTCGGGCTCTGACTCTTGCACTCCACAATATTGGGTTACTCCTCATGCTGCTGTTCTTAGAATTTAAGCTTATTCCACTGCTGTATTCATTGTAAATTGCTCTGGGTAAGAGTGTCAGCTAAATGCCTAAAATGCTCATGTAGTTATTTGATAATGAATCATATGTTTGAAATGAGCTGTGGATTGCTCAGTCAGGCTGGCAACATGCCTAATGACTGGAATCAGATGTAATATAGTGGGGAAATGATCTTATCACTGGGCCAATGGTGGAACACCATGGTGGCGAGCGCACAGCTGATACTGCAGTAAGGTTAATGAGATTGAGGGCTTTATCTGTGCCAAAAAACAACAAATTGCAGCCATGAAGCAGAGCCACTTGCCTCCCCAGCCACTCCTCTGTTAGGTTTTTGTAATCTTTACCCTTTGCATGCTTGATGGATAGCCCACCACAGACACCTATGTGCGGCTCAGTGCCTCCTCTGCTCTCTTACCTCCCCCTCAAGGGAGTGTGTGTGTATATATGTGTGTGTGTGTGTGTGTGTGTGTGTGTGTGTTCCAGCCCTTACCTCACAGTCAAACAGCAGGTGCAGCTGCCCGTCGATCCACTCCTCAATATCCAGCCTCCTCTGCAGGTCCTTGCGATTGTATTTGACTGTCAGCTTGCCCAGCTTGCGGTGCGCCGGCTCCTCTGTTTTGTCTCCTGTCTGGAACATCACCCTGGACTGGGTGCTGGGCTCCGACGCCATGGCTGCCACGGCCTCAGGAGAACCGTGGGAACACACAAACGTAGACCGAACACACGCAGTAACACACCAGCACGTCTTATCTTTTGCACGCCGGCTCCCCTGCTCTGTCTCTGCCTTCTATCTGTGCCTCTGCTTTGCAGTGGGCTGTTGTTCCCACGCGTATCTCCTGTTATCTTGTTGAGTGTTCGCGCTCCCTCCCCTTCCTCTGGTGCTGGCTCGCTCTCCCTCTTGCTGGCTTTGCTTCTCTGCTTGTCCTCTCTCTATTACTCTCTCTCTCTCTCTCTATAGCTCACCGTTTCTTGCTCTCCTTGCCTCCTCCTCCCTTGCAACACCCGCTGCCTGCGCTATCGGGAGGATGGTAATGAGATATGCCTCTGTGTGTGTCTGTGTGTGTGCATGTGTACGTGTGTATTAAAGGGTGTGTGTTTGCTTTTTGCTTTCTTTCTCTCTGCTGCAGCAGGTAGGAGAGCATAGGTCAATTGCAGTGATAAACACTGGGAAAGAGGTGAGAAGGTGACCATAGCAATATTGTTGTGAAGATCACACTGGCTGACAGTATGCCAGAATGTGTTATTTATTAACTAGACACAATGTAAATGTCCAAAAAAGCTGTATTGTGGCACTTGGAAATGGAATAATCAGACATTTTTTTTTTACACATCTGCATCGTGACTAACATCCATATATCAACACCCCGGCCTAAAACATGTTTTGTTGGAAATGTTCAGGGAGTAGGAACAGGTAAAACTCCATCTGTTCACCAAGTCAAAAGGGTTTGACACTGGTAAGGGCTCTTGTGTTCGTCCACACTTACAACAATAGCTGGGTCCCCCTGACAGGTGAGCCAGGGTTCCTCTACTGTGATACCCTGCTTGTCCTTTATAACAGGCATTATCAGGTGTACGTTTAATAAGCCTTGAAGTCAAATTGGCATCCTCAGTTACACAGCCATGAATGATAGATGAATAGGCAAGTAGTATTTATGGTCATTTGGTAGTCAAACGTCAAATAAAAGTCTTAAAACTTTCAATGTGGAAGTCAGACATCAGCAGTGGCAAAACAACCCAAGGTCAAAAATTCATAGTTGTAACTTCCAGAGCCAAATTATTACAAGTGAGACAACGGAGGCAACAGGCCACAGAGTTTCCACAGATCCTGTTACGATATGAACAATGAGGTTCAGTTTTTTTGTTTTGGCAAGGGCCATCAATCAGCCGTAGCTGCGCGTGTTCACCCACTGATGCACCGTCTGTTACAAACACTGAATAATTGAGCAGCTCTGGCAGCTCACCTTTCCAGGCAAACAAATTCATTCATCTGGTCCTCTGCTACTCGGTTCTGCACCATCGGCTGGTCCAAAAAAAGGATGTGGTTTGGAGACCTGTGTTGGGTCTTCCTCACCTCAGACCTGGCTGGGTGACCCGCTCTAGGTGGGAGAAAACGAAGGCAGGATCAGTAAATGAACTTGACCTCAATTAGTTTATCTGTACTGTAAGATGAATATATACCATCTAAACAATGGCTTTCTTTTTGGGAAAAAAAAAAAAGATAAATTCTGATTCAGTCTATTTATCCATTAACTCTGATAATCCAAAAAGTGATTGCAGTTTTACTGAGTCTATAATGTCATGAGCAATCTCTTCCCCTTCCTCCCCAATCCAACGTAGGGATAGGTTCATGTATTGCTCAGTGACTCATCACATAATTTGATGACTCAATACATGAGTCAGCTGTGCATGGCATCACTACTATTGCCAAAAGAGGATGTGGGTCCTGTCAGTATCACCGTTACAACTTGTTAATGACCTCAGTTGAAAAGCGATTGGTCAAAAAGCATATTTGGCAATCCTTTAGGGATAAGAAACAAACATGTTGCATTTGCTCAGGCGCTCCTTAAATTTTAGTCGGGATCACACCGCCACCCACTGGATGAAAGAGGGATTTTTCGCCAGCACATGAATTTGAATCCAAAACACAGTAGACAGGGCACAGATAAGTAAATAAACCAATATTTCAGTGTGCTAATGTCGCTCTATAGCCCATATGGTGCGCTTCTTCTTCTTCTTCTTCTTCTTCTTCTTCTTCTTCTTCTTCTTCTTCTTCTTCTTCTTCTTCTTCTTCTTCTTCTTCTTCTTCTTTATTAAATAAAGGTATTGATTTTCCAACAAAATAACCAGGACTATGGTATTCAATAGTAGTTTTATAGTGACCTTATTGTTCTTTAAAGTATTTCTACTCTTTCGTGGCACAGTCTTCTGTATATTTTACTGGAGCCGCACGATATTTTGAGGTTTTGCTCACACATCCTTAAGATTTAGTAATATTTGATGAGAGAAATCTTGAGACAAGTAAATAATTCCCTGCCAGAGTTGGTAAAGGTCCTCTGGTATTAAATGATAACCTGCCTTAGTGTGTCAACATTGCCAAACCAGCACCTTAATCATTCTACCTATAACTTAAACATTCAGTGTAAATCGGGCCAATAACATGCGGTTACAATCAGTCATGTAGCCAGATGGTGAATAAACTGGTGGGTCATTATAGGGCAAATCAGCACCAGAAATCACTAAATAGTTGTGTCAGTCTGTTTGGAGGTTTGGTATCAACACAAAGCTTTATCCGTGTTCCCCGGAATCTCGGTCAACTGTGAGACTGAAAAAGGGAGTGGCATCGCGGGGTAGGATTTCACTTCCTGTATCTCCCAGGTAGAGTGACTCACCTGAGAGATGGGACGGTTGTTGTTTGCTTAAGTTTCTATCGACGACATCAAACGACTGATTGTCTTTTGTGACTTTCCGCCTCTTGGTCGAGACATCATCGGAGTCTGACGAGGAGATACAGAGCCATTTGTGGACGCTTCTCTGGTAGGCTGGACCTACACTTTCATGTCACCTTCCTCAACTCAAGGTTGATCTGTTACTAAAAGCAAAGTGAGTTGTCTTTTTGCGACCTAAATACTCTGACGAAATCGATACCTTGTGTTAATAGTTTACATTAACTTGGGGTGCTCTGTTTACGTTTCTCTCCATACAGGTGATCTCAGGACTTTATTTGTAGGGAATCTTTATTGGCCTTATTATAATGACTCCATTTAAAAGAGGACTTCTGGGAGCGGCGCTGCTGTCCCAGCTTTTATTTCTGAGCTGCACGCTCGGCCAGGACTTTGGGGAACAGTGTTTGGCCAAATTCAAAAAGGGCCGAGAGGATTTTATACTTGATGCGGATGAATCTGTGAAAGATGGGGCGACGTTCATCGCCTCCCCTAAAGTGGAACGCTACAAGGACTGCATCCGCTCCTGCTGCAAGGACCCCAAGTGCAATGTCGCCTTCATGGAGAATGGAGCAGAGGAGGGTTTAATCAAGTCCTGCTTTCTCTTCAACTGCCTGTACAAAAAGAAATACACCTGCCGCTTTGTCAGGAAGAAAGGATACATCAACTACTTTCTGGATTCCGTTTATGACACTGCTATTGCAGAGGGCGACGACGCAAGTAAGACCAACACCTACTCAAAATTACACATAAACCTATACAAACAACTTTTCAAGTCTTACACTACCCATTCCGTAACAGACATGTTTTTGAGTGGAACTGAATAATTGTATGTTCTGCAAATGAGTGAGGGAAACCTGTCTATAATTATTAAACACCCCCCCCCCCCCTCCCCCTCCCATGCCAGCATGTGGTGAGTGGAGTATAAATTAAGTTGACCTGCTCCCACTGGCCCTTCAAGAGCCTGAATGGCCCCAGGGCCCCAGGAGAGCCGCAGATACATCAAATGGTTGAATTTTTTTTTTCTTTTGTTCCTTAACAGTATGAGCGAAATCAGCTTGTTCCTCGGCTGTAATTTGGTGGTCTGTGGTAAAGTGGGGCATAATCTGGGAAGATAAGGCCACTGGCTTGGGGCAGAAATCTGCCACATGTTCCCACATGCCAGGCTTTATTATGGCCCCTGCTACAGGCTTAGGTTTCTGTTTTCCTCTCTCTAGCCTATTGTGTGAAAGGAGGGGGCCTCTTCAAGTGTTTTGAGTGTGACCATCATGATTCACAGCCAAGCTACTTGGAGACTAATGCACAAACAGGATTGTGTGGCCACTTTATCCTAAAAAGAACCTCTCTCTTGACAAGTTTGTCATTTTCCTGTGGACTGTGTGTATATGTGATGTACATTGAACTGATGTTGTCCCTCCAGATGCACAGGACCGTCCACCGGTGGCCAACGCAGGCCAGGACCAGGTGATTCAGCCTCAGGACAGCGTGACACTGAATGGCATCGAGAGCAAAGACGACAATGGGATTGCGTCCTACCAGTGGAGCATGGTGTCTGGAAATACTTATGCACACATTGAGGTGAGTAAAGACGCTGTAATGCAAGTAGATTCATGTATTCACATTTATCAATTATGTGTTCCTGGGGAGTTAAGAGGCTTGTTGCTCATAATAAAGCATTGTCTTTTGGTGTGTTGTAGAAAACCAATTTTGAAGACCAAGTCATCGTGTCCAATCTGACATCTGGGGTGTACAAGTTCCAGCTGACTGTCACAGACACCATCGGCCAGTCAGACTCGACCCAGATCACCGTCCTGGTCCTGACCGCTGAACAGTCTGAGCGTGAGTATCTAGATGATATTCAGAGGTAAAAATTAAGATTCTGACCTGCCAGATTGAGTGTGAGATGCATAAAGAAAATCTCACATAAACAAATTAAAGATATGCTATCGGCACACTGAATTGTAGCAGTGTGTGCTGAAACCTCAACATGATCCGTGGTTGTATTTTTGTCTAGAACATCGGTGGTGTGCTTTTTCAAGTTTTCCTTTTATATGAAACAGGAAACACTGGGGTCACATTAACATCAGCCGTTTCACTTCTCGGCATGAACGTGCAGCTTTCAAGTTGGGGCTTATTTCAGTGGAGCTGTGCGGGTTAGCTGCTTTAGTGTCCTTTTTATGGTATAAGTTCAGGTAGAGGGGGACATTTCATGGTGACCTCCCAGGAGAGGTAGCTGAATTTCAGTGACATTGTTCCTGACTCATTTTGAGTCACAGCAGAGTGTAAACATTACTCATACACAGCCTCTATTTTTTGACATTGCTTTTGACTTACCCAAGAGTCACCTGTCTTGTGTTTATGGTTGGGACATGGCTGAGATCAGATATACCCTTATATAAGTGCATTCAGATGAATCCAATGTAAATCATAACCTATAGAGGGTTTTTTTCTGCCCTTCAATTCAGTGTTTTTAAATTCACAGATGCTTTTGAATAGGTATTTAGTCCGTATCGATCCTTCCTCTTAGTCTTCTATATGTAGAAACTTGAAAGGATGCATTTCTGAGAATTGTCATCAACCTGGCATTGAATGTTTGTCACAGGACTGAGCACTTCCCAGTTAGTTGCGATTAAACCTGTCTAGGCACGCTCTTTTGATTCCTGTGGGCTGGATGATGAAATAGCATGAAGATACTGAGATAATAGCTCATATTATAATGAGATTACACCAGCCTCAGTCTGTGTTGGGGCAAACCAGTGATGGCAAGTCCAGAGCAGAGGCAGCAGTCTGATGGGAAAACATAAACATGGGTGGTAGTTTTTAGTTATGGAATAATGGTTTCCTATATTGAAAGTGAGTCTTATTGAGATTTGTGAATTAACCAGGTGGCTTCCATTTGCTTCCACTGGAATATTAAAACACCAGTACAAGAAACTAAATGGTCTCCAAAGGCTGCTCCCTGTCCTCGTGTCCCCCAAAAAAAAAGGAACTGAGAAAGGCAGCGGCTGTGAATTTTTTACTCCTTACCTTCTAACGTCCCACTGTCTCCACCCCCGACTCCACAAACCTGTCAGTCTGGTTTCAGCTTGGGTTTCACAAACACAAGCACTGAAGTCACTGTCATGATCCTCTATAGTATTGATTAATTCTGAGGGGGGTATTTTATTCTTTGAAGTGATTTATTTGGACCAGGCCTGTATTTGGAGATTGTGGGTTGATTCAAAAGTGTGTTTAGATTGAAGGAGACGGAAAGGAGACTATTAACCATTCATTGGTGCAGTTATACATTAACAAGACTGTGACCTGAATAGGAATGTGGCTGAAAGGAATATGCAAGGAATAGCAGGGGCTCAACATGTCAAAACCACCACATTTGCACTTAAATAATGAATGGCTGGATCACACCTCAGCCCTTTAATGAATGAGAAGATGTGCTGTTTACAGGACGCTTGAGTGAAAGTGCAGTGAGCGCTGCTACTACACCTTATATTTAATCTAAAAGGCATGTTTAGATCATAAGCATGTCACTGTAGCTTAGAGTTCCTGTTTTATGGCAATCGTTAATGGTGTGAATCTGCATTTAAGGTGCTTCATTATCATGTAATGACTCATATTAGGCGTCTGTCCCACCTACCACACTGGTGAGATTTTAGAATATGCATCATCAACCACATACAGACCAAACGTTTTTTCGAGACAGGCCACTTCCTCCTTCTTGGTTGCATTTGTCTATACATGTCAACAGATTGTGCAATGAGGAGTCTGTCTGCTCACTAAATGGTTTAAGACAAAAGAAAAAAGAGAGCCGCCTCACATCACATAACCTGCTGTCAGCTACTTATGGCCAGTCGTTTTACTCTCACTTTAGCTTTTGTTACATTCATATTTGACTCTGTGACTTAACATGATGGTGTTACAGTTAATGGTGTTACAGCAACTTACAGCTTATTTTAAGTTGCTGATGTTTTTTTTTTTTCTTTGCTCCAAAATACACCCTTAGGAATCAAACACCATAATGAGAAATGAACAGCACATGCAGATTTATATATTTACATCACACTGTTAAATTCAGATTTTATTTGTATTTTACTCACAATACAGCTGACATGTTTCATTTCTCCCAAATCTCCAAAATCCAACCCTTTGATGTGTACATAAGACAGTAAAGTTGAAAATAGATTTTGCTATCTGGTACACTTAGTGAGAGCATGTTATTTTTTTGGTCATTTTGCTGAATTTTTTTTTTTTTTTTTTAAATTAAAACTCATAAGCTATCAGGCTGAATGAACTGAAGGCTACTCACAATGGCAGAATCTGTATGGCAAATGAGGAAAATTACTTGTGGAAATGTCATCCCAACAAAAACATAGCCACAAGTTGGCTTAAAGGCACGCGGGTACATGTGGATAATAAATAAGCCTTGTTTTTTAGTGAAACAGGTTCTTAAAGTCACAAGTAAGTGACATTTTGATAGCATGTTGTGCTCTGGCACTTCTGTACTTTGTCGTGTTTTTGGTTGAAATGATTTGGATGTCAACTATCACCGTTTGGAGTTGAACGTCCACAAATGCCCCACCTCTGTGCCGTGTTGTCACTCGTGACACTTTGAAAGGACAAGGGCGGATTGGTATTATTGCTTGGAATTTTTTTATGTATGCTTATCGTTACACCACAAAGTTGTTTTCCAGGAAGCATTAGAAATGGGATTTTGATATAAAATTTAAGTGAATTCATTTTTTATAGATGGGTGATGTGGAGAATTGGATAACATGCTGAGCAACTCACTTTTCATATATCCTCAATCCCATCAGACCACTGCATGGCTCCAAAGAAGATCGGGCCATGTCGGGGCTCCTTCCCTCGCTGGCATTACAACGCTGCCTCAGAGAAGTGTGAGGAGTTCACTTTTGGGGGCTGCAGGGAAAACCTCAACAACTACCTGTCCTTCCAGGAGTGCACCAACGCTTGCGATGGTTCAGGTATGCACTTGTCTGTTACTACTGTACCGTACTGCTAGTATACTATTGGTATGACAGTGTGTAGGACACAAATATTACAGAAGTGTAAGGACTCCACCATAATGGTTTAGGAGTTAGAGTAATTAGCTACAATACATTTTACACTCTTAGGGAAGTAACTGTTATCCAGAGCAAGAATATTAATGTACAATAAACTGGGTGGCGAGAGATAGGTGAAGAAAATTTAATCTTGTGCTTTCTTCTCTTTCAGAAAAAAATGAGAAAAGTGGAAGAGGTTTTCCAGCTCCTGGACCTCAAGGTAGGTGACAAAATTACACTTTGCATCACCTGAACACTGAGATTTCTCCTTTGCTTCGTGGATTGTGCCTTCCCAAGTGTTAAAAATGGATATTATGATATTATTCTTACCAAAAAAAAAAAAAGAAAATACAACAGTCCAATGATCACCCAAAGTGGCAGGAACATCCCTCCCCAACTTAGGTTAGTGGCCATCCTTGCTTTCTTCAAAACAAAGGCATGGAGACATCTGCTCCTCAAATGTCTTGGCTAGTTGTGCACAACATGCGCAAAAGCATAAGCATGTGTAAACAAAAGGAAAAAAATGTAGTTTGGCCTGGTTAAAATTTCCCAGGTTACATTTTTTTCCATGGAACTCTGCAGGATTGCACAACTGTGAAATCCCGAGATTAAGCAACAGCTTGGATGTAACTGGGATATCTCTCCCTCATAACTGAAAATGCTGATTTCCTGTGTGTTTGTGTGTGGCAGGAGAAAAATGTGGCGCTCCGTGTACCGCAGAGCAGTTTACCTGCGCCAACGGCTGCTGCCTGGACCCAGGCCTGGACTGCGACACAGTGAGCCAGTGCAGTGACGGCTCTGATGAGGCGGACTGCAAAAACTGTGAGCAACAGACACTGCAAACTAGGCTTCATTTCCATACTGGCTCACAACATCATAAATGCACTGATGATATGATTACTGTATTCTAAAACAAAAGACCTAACTAACCTAAACTCTGTTCTCTGTTTCTGTGTCAGTGGACAGCAAGTTTCGTATCCTGCTGCAGATTCCTGTGGATGAGCAAAAAGGTAGTTTGATGTTTCTCTGGTCTCACACATGTGGTTTCCAAACCTTTACTTGTGCTGGCGTCTTACCACACTCACTATGATTGTAGTCACGAAACAGGTTCTTATTGCTCTGCGTACTCCCCAGTTTCACCCCTTCCATGTGTTTTTTCCTCTCCTCTCTGACACAGTGCGCTGCACAGAGCCTCCAGAGACAGGAAGCTGCAGGGACAGCCTCACCAAGTGGTACTACAACCCCATGCAGCAGAAGTGCTCCCGCTTCAACTACGGTGGCTGTGGCGGGACTGAGAACAGATTTGAGTCAAAGGAGGCCTGTATGAGGACCTGCAGAGATGTTACAGGTGGGTTGGCACCAAACGAGCACAGTAACCACTTTCCAAAATGGAATTTGTTGCTTCCTTGATCATTTTGGTAAATAAATGCATACTTTGCACCACTAACATTTGTTTTATTTGAAATTGTGGTATAGCTGCAAACTGGTGACAGGAACTTACAGCAGGGGATGGTGTCGTTTTCTCACTCTCTGTCCTTAACTAGTACATCCCATGATTTTTTTTAAAAATGTTTTTTTCAGTATTAGTTGTTTCATTTTTGTTGACATATTAGCCTATGTGGGTCAGCGCTTTCCCTCTCTTGCCGGCAGCATTTTCTACTGCGTCATCCTGCTTACGCGGTTGTTTTCTCATCAACAACCGCTCCCTTCTTCTCACCTAGAATGCACTGGAAAGAATCTTGCAGTTGCAGGCTCCCACCAGTCACCCACAGTGAACCCCATGAGGGACAGTAGCAGCATTCACACACAAATATTTTACAGAGTATCAGAAAAATATGAACACAGTGAAATGCAAATGCAACCCCGATTTAATTTCTCACCCTGTTGCCACACGCTTAGCCATTGCAGTGAAAAATGTAAAATCAGTTATCTAGTGGAGTTAGTAGAGAATCTTATGAAGGTTATAATAGCAGTTATAAAAAGCTTGCATTTCCCTTATCAAAAGTAGTGGGTGCAAAAATGTTGTCTGTTTTCAAAGTCTGCATTAAGACTTGTCATTGATGCATTGATTCTTGACCAGTCAGGGCTCATGTCATTGCTTTTGCACACTCAGTAAGTTTTTGCATACATTGAAGGCTTTAGTAAGCCAGTCATCTTGGTTACATGACAGCGCCTCATAGAAACTTGTATTTAAAATAGCATACTAATACTACAACTACTACTAATAAATATAAATTAATATAAAAACACTTCTTCTTCTCAGTATTTTTTTGTTGTTTTTTTCTTTACTACGGATCAGTATTTTAGTGGTTTTAAATATAAGCATATTGGTCCCAGTAAGATGTGATAAAATGTATTTGTATCACTTCCCTGCTCCCTTCACAAACGCAGTGTAATTTTCGGCTGTTGCACACACTTTAAATTTTGGATTCCTGATTTGTGGTTTTTTTTTTAATGCAGTATATAGTTAATGTACTATAAAGTTTGCCAAATAAATATTGTATCTTGTTCTTCATTGTAGAAAAGGATGTATTTGCCAGGAAGGAAGAATTTGATCGCAATGTGTCTGACGCCAAGACAGGTAATTCTTCATTATTTTTTATTGCCTTGACCTCATTAAAGTGGAAATTGAGCCTTCTGTCCCTCTGTTCCCCTCTGTCTCTCATTAGGCTGAATTGTTTCCTTTAAGAGAAACTTCAACAATGCTCTTTAAAAACTTTTTTTCCGCTCAGTCAACTCTCTTCTGGTGGGTCATTACTGTTCCAAAGCACGAGAAAGGATGAAGGCTTGCCAGTTCATTGAGGCACTGAGTGCAGCACTTGACTTAGTGCTCTGTTTTGTATGCCGAGCCCTGGCAGCTTGGCAGCCCTTCATGTGCTTTATTTAAATGAACAAACCACCAAGATAAATTTGCATGACATGTTAATTTGCAAGACAGGAAGTGGAGCCGCTGCTAAATGTGAGCAAAAGAATTTATTGATTTAGAGTCCCCAAAAAAACCCAAAAAACAAATGGCAAATTACCTGGACTTCAATTATATGAGCTGTTTTTTTTTTTTGTTTTGTTTTGTTTTTTTTTGTGTGTGTGTTAACTATCCTTATTCTTGTTCAGGCAACATAGCGATAGCAGCTGTCCTGGGTGTAGGCATTCTCATCCTGCTTGGAATCCTGGGTTACTGCGTCATGAAAGGAAGGAAGAGGCCGTCACACACCCAGCATGTGCCCGTCAATGGCTCCCAGATCACCAGCATGGAGGACAGGGAGCGTCTGGTCTACAACTCCACCACCAAGCCCATCTGAGCCCTCGACCCTGCTCTTTGACCCCTGGCCCTGCCGGTACCAGCGCTGTGTACTATACTGAATGAACTCTGATTTTTATTGAGAAAAAGCAAAAAACAATGTCTGTTCATTATATTGGAACATTGGCAGTCATAATGTGTAGTATATGGAAGACAGAGCTTCTTCAGTAACAAAATGTGATCTCTTTTAGGTTTTGATATATATTTTTATTTGTATTTGTTGCAGTGGCCTGCCATAATTGCTTATTATTGATTAACAATATTGAACTCAGGTAAAACAGATGTCTGACTTGAACTGAATTAATGTTATGAGTGGTAGAATATGGCTGGATATCATCATGCCATTCCTACGGGTTCAGTTTGTATTCTTAAATATTTTATTTGTCCTGCTTTGGCACAGATCATATTGGGTTTTCAGAACTCAGATGTTCTGTTACTACAAAACTTTGACCCTTGGTTCCTTTGTCAGGCACTTTTGCTAAAAAAAAAAAAAAAAAAGAGTGAGCTCCAGGGAATAATGTGGATACTTGGATCATACGGTGTTTCCCTTTAACCCACTGAAGTCCTGCCACTCCAACCTTTTCACTCAGTCCGTTTTATTGTTTTATGAAACATTGCCTACTCCACTGAAAATATATTGTACATAATGTTAGTATTTTGAAGTAGTGCTGTCTTATGTTACTTTGGACAACTATTTTTTCAGTGAATTGTAAGTGTTTTCAAAGTAAATATAATAGAAAATAATGCTTTTTTTCATACATTGTGAAACAACATCACAATGAATTAATGTAATCTTTCAGCCCTTCATGCTTTTACTTTTACAAGCTGTACATATTTTTTTAATCTCTTTTATCTGTACAATGATGTTTATGCTGAATAAAAAAGAAAACTTTAACAGAAAATCGCTGGGTGCCTTTTTGCCTTGGATAAGAATCCGGCTTGTTTGAACTTGAGTGGTACCACATTGTGTTTGTGTTGTGAACGTCCTCTTGCTCTCTCTCACTCAATATGGCACAATGCAGCGTAACATGGATCCCACAGTGACTCTCCCCTGTGGCTTTGCATAGCGGTTGCAACAGCATTAAATATTTTTGAAACACTGAATGCATGCTATTTCTATAGTCGCATCTCCAAATGAAACATTCAGCATCTGAAAATCTGAACAAATGGTGTGAAAACATGACCTCAGCTAAGACCTTTTTGTAAAAACATTTTACAAGATATAATCATTTGTATTTTTGAAATTTTGAGCACTTTCCTGTGGCGTTCAAATGGTAACATACATACAAACTACCTCCACAATTAACACAACATAGTGCAAGTCCCCTTTATTACCAGCAGATGGAAACATTGGCAGGCCTATATTATAATAAGCGTTCAACTCTGCAGCAAATCCAGAGAATAACGGGAAGAATAAAACCCAACATGCCAGAAACTCTGCCTTAGTAAAATAAATAAATAAATACAACCTATTGTGAACATGGGCACAACTTGTCAGACAGTAAATTGCAAATCATATACTGGGCTGAGCGAAAGGGTTACTAAAGATGTACATTTCTGTCTTCGCAGTCCGTGAATAAGAGCCTTGAGACCCCCCTTCCTAAAAAAAAAAAGGGGGGGTTGTGCATAGCAAAGGCATCCTTTCCTATTCAAGCAGCCGCACGTAAATTAGCATCCACCCAATTGATTCAGTCAATCCAGCCTTTGTGAGCCAGCTTCTCTACTGACCTGACCCTCATAAATGTAACTGGCAGGATTACAATTTTTTATGCTGGTTCACAAGCCTGTCACTCTGACACAGCCACGAGTGGGACCTGCACACTAAACTTTAAGAATAACAATAATAATAGATAATTGCTACCAGTATTTGATGTTTGAGATTTTTAACACTTTTTTCAGATTGTGCACGACAGCTGTAGTGTGGAGCATGGTGAGGAGTTGAGGTAAACACTGCTCAAGTCCTCCAAGCGGACATTTGGCTTCTCCACAATAGCGGGCCGTCTCTTGCTGCCTTCACTTGTTCCTCGTAAATTGAACACCTGAATCAAGCTGACTGCCCACTTACCCTCTTACATTTTCGACAGTTGCATAAAAGTGACTAACTGGAGGTTAAAAGCGTGAAGAGAATGCAGAGGGTAGCCATGAATATTTATTTACATAGATTGCCAGTTAATAAAACGTAAAGTGTACCAACAACACTGCCTACATCACTTTTAGCCATCACTCGCTCAACCCGTAATGTGATGTTTCCGACGGGCCCTGAAGGCAGCATGTGTTCTTGTCCGTTCCTCACGCGCAGAGCGGCAGTCCGTGTGTTTGACTGTGGGTCTGTAGGAGCTGACGGTCAGCACCGGGATGTCTGTCCGGACGGCTTCACAATGTGAAACTCAACAAGTAACGGAGTAACTCACCTCAAGATTTGAGCTAAACGACACCGCCGAGAAAAAGCTTTACCACCGAGCCAGTTTGTCGGGAGAAAAGAAGTTAGCAAAAATCGGTGAGTTCCCCCTGCTTTTCAAAACTCCTCCAAGTGCTGCCGTTAACGTCTGAAGGATTTTAGTCCTCGAGTGGAGGGATATATATGTACACTTCTGGGTTATTTGACTGTAAATTTGTGCACTTTGTCATAGAGTAAAATTCGCAATAATTACATTGAAAGCACAATTTTCTCATCGGCATTGAAAAGGTGGCTGTGGTGATGGGCTGAGTGAATAAACCTGTGTACAGTTTTCTGACATCCTCGGTCAGTTGCGTGTTGTGTTGTTGTTTTGTTAAGGCATTTGTCATTTTGCGGCTCATCATCAGTCAGCAAAATGGACAAAAACCTCTGTTGCAAGTGGGTGTAGGTCACTGAAAGTCCAGCAAAATGTGACTCACTTATTAATGCCATAATACTGTCATCCAGCCTGCAAAGAAAGCTATTTTCTGGGCTCCTGCACTTCAAAATACTGCAGCATATTTCTTCTCTGTGTGGTCACCTCGCCTCCACCTTTGATTTTGCTTTGCCTGCAGGTTTCAGATGAATTTCTGATGAAATGTTCTGCCTCGTATCCAGTTAGCTAGAGTTTCTGGCAAGGCAACAGTTTCAGGCAGATAAGTGATGTTTGCTCTTTGAAAGAAAACACTCTCTGTTGAGTGAACTTTGATCAGCTGCTGGGATCTGTAGGGTTTTTAGAGTCAAATTTTCCCAGTTGAGCAGTGATGCCAGACTAACCATGTGAAAAAAGAAAACGCCTCTGCTATTTTGACTCCATGCAGCAACTGAATCATTTGCCATTTCCCCTTTATTCGTCCCACTGGTGCCCATATTGGCCATAGCAAATGCAATTATTTGTTCTAATGAGCGTTCCAATAAGACATAGTGAGGTTTTAAATACAGGTTGCTCATAGGTCAATGAATTTCCCCACCAGCTGTTGAGAGAGAATGGTGCAAAATCAATCAAGTGCAACTGAAAAGTCGATCTTTTGCGCCTTTGACCTCACTTGACCTTTGAGACAATAACGTCTTAACTTGGTTTCAGATAAACATTGCCTCAATGGAATGAGGCAAAGTGCTCTCTTCCAGGTGGTCTCAGCAGGAACCTGTCCAAGTGTGTCTTGGCTCAAAGGAGGAACAGAGTCAGAGTTGGCACATATCTCATTTCCTTCTTCGCTAGTTTCTTGTATGCTGCCACACCAACACCACCGAGCTGCAGAGTGTAAGGTTGGCTTCAACCCTCAAGGCCTCATAACTTGCAAAAACTGCTAAGAGCTTCGCACAGTCCACCTTCTGTGTTAGCTGGTCCCTAACTGCAGCTTAGTTTGATTTTTAAACTGAGGAAAATTAACATAGCTCTGGATCTCTTTTGACCCTGAAGTTACCGCTTTTTCAAGTTACAGCTAGGATTACACTGGGAGAGTTAAAGGTCAACATAAAAGTAAACAAGACCTGAGAACATGGCCTTCCTTTGAAAGTGGAGTGTGTGTGCTGTGAGTGATTTAGCACTCCAGAAACCCACAGGGAGGTCCAAGTGAGTGTTTTTGCCATCACTGCGTTGACAAGCCTCCTCCAAGGTGTGAAGGAGCCGCTTGCCTGCAAATGCTGTGCAATGCACCTTTAAGTGGCCCCTCTCCAATTCTATTTGCAGACTTACTCTCTAATTTTAACCAGCAGCCCTCTCCCTTCCCCTCCAAAGAGCGTAGGACATTATGGAGGACTGCTTACCCCCTGGTTGCGCTCCGTGCATGATTTTTAGGAACCTGAAGTCTTCACTTGTTATTTGCCAGTTGCGATGGCACTTGCCGTGTTCATTTGCCAGGTATGCATTCCAGAGTCCGCCTGCTGAGGTTTTAGGTCTTTGGTGGTGAAGTGAAAATTGCTAGGCCTTCCCTTTACCACAGCGGGGAATGATTATTCTGCCATTAGGGCTATTTTGGCCGGGGTGTGCGAGCACTATAGGGGCAAAGCTCTGTTTATCTTCACAGGGCTCTGTTGGTGTTCATTGGGATGTATTGCTTATCGCTTCATCTAAGGAGCATGCTCAGAAATGCAATTATCAAGTGGACCAAAATAAGAGTTTTATATGTTGTGTGTCTATGGGAAGTCATGGGTTAGCGCGGTGCTATTGTAGGAGCTGTGGATTTGATTGAGATGAAGAGAGACTGTCTGGTTTATTGTTTTCCCCTCTGAATGAAAAGCTGTTAGTCTCTTAAGGCCCTGTGTCAGGGACACCGTGCAGGAGTAATGTGGGAAAGAGGGCACCCAGAGAAAGGCTGTTTGTCAGAGGGTATTTTCTGCCGGGGTAAGAGGGTAAGAGAGAGGTCAAGCAAGATAAACATGGCACTGATGCTGAAATAATAATGGCTCTCTGTCCCAGGCAGGCAATAGACCCCTGGACCTCTGCCTGCCATCCCAGGTTGGACTTTTATTTTTTGCTTTCTGACCTTAAACATCCGTCCTGACTGATGGCATCTTAAAAGAAACCTGCCCTGCCATGACATGTCTGACACATCCCAGGAGGCTTATGTCATACTCCCACAATCCCCTGGGCCTTGTTGTGGTAAACGGTGCATGGACAAGGAAATGTGATGCGGTCAGGCTCAGACTGAAAGAGAGATGTAGCACAATTTTTCTTGACTATTTTTTATCTTTTCAGCCATCAACTCATTCTAAAATAAAAAAACACCCACTTGTGTTTTTAATTTTTGCACATAATTCTGAACAAATTCCCTCTTGCTGTGCGACTGTCTATGATAGAAATGCTTAGCAGATGTTGGATCCAGCCGGTAGCACTATAACAACTTAATCAGAAATTGTGAGTAGGACATCTGATTTTTTTAATTTTTTTTTTTTTTTAGAGATTCTTTGATAGCACAGGGTTTTAATCCAAATACAGTGCCCTGGTTGGCCAGTATCTTCGCTATCCATTGGGAAAACCTTTTTTGTCTCAGGATGATGTCACATCCTTCCTGTCCTGTCTGTGCCCTCTCTAACCCTTCCTGGAGACACAGAGAAAGTGGCATGTCTGCCCGAGAGCAGAAGTCTCACTTACCTCAGGCTGCCTCAGAGGACAAGTCCACTGGTTTCACTTCTCTAATAATCCTGATGGGCTGTCAATGGTGAAAAATGTTCTAGATAGTTATTGCCCCCCGGGGACTTTTTCATTGAGCAGTGCCAGGCCTGAGGTCTCAGGTCAAGGCAGCTGTGTGTATGTGTGTATGTGTGTGTGTCTGTGTGTATGTACTTTCTCAGGGTGAGGCTTTTGACACATTTGTGGTGATGACTCAGTGTGAATATCCTCTTTATTTGCATGAATCCACTATCTCGGCCAACATCTGTCATCTGTTTGTTGTGGATTTCCCCCCCCCCTTTTTGTCTTTTGGAGAAACATTTATGCTGGAATTTAGGCTTTGGCCCCCCAGATCAGTCTAAATCCTGGCGATTAGAAGTACAAGAAAGTTTATCAGCTCATCTGATAGGGGACACAGAAGAAGTGATCCATTGGAGCTCTTTCTTTTAATAACCATCAGATTGGCTCTTGTAGCATCTGTTTTCTATTAAGGACCAAGCTCCAGATTCCCATACGGGAGGTTCATGTTGCGGCTAATGCAGTCATCAGCTGTGGGAACCAAATGCGCTCCATTTGTGTGGAATGGCTGCTGGTTCAAGCGCAGGTGGCCAGCTTGGCATGAATGTTAGCCTGTATGTCGTGTTTTCTTTAGGATTCGAATGTAGCCATGCCTCCTTCCTTAGGAAAACAGGGATTTGAAGTTGCCATAAGTCAGCAAATTGGAGATGAAGGTTAATGAGTTACGACGGTTGAATTCTATCCACATGTGTTGAGATTAAGTGTTACAGCACTATACCATGTCCTTGGTGTAAGACACATACCCACATCTTTTACTTTCCCCAACCAGTGTTTTTCTACACCTATGGGCGTTTTCTTTGATTAGATGATGGATAACAGTTTCTAAGAATTAGATTTTATACCTTCATTTCCAGCCCCTGTCTCTATCCCAGCCTCTTCATTGTCCAGACAGAGATTAGCATAGTTTTGATCTGGTCATTAAGGCAATAACTCCGAGGTCACAGTAGGTGGAATTAGCAGAGGATTTTGCAAGTTCACTGGTCACTGGAACAAGTTCAGACTGTGACCCTCAATGTTAAGACTATTTCCACAGGTTATGCAAACTCCCCACCCCTTCAAAATCAATTGGCCAAGCTTAGTTAAAGGGTCTTTGAGGAGACTTCAGCCATCAGTCTAGCAGTGCATTATTGACAGAGCCTAAGCTACAGCAACTTGCTGAGAGGATGGTGTCAATTAAATTTTTGCCGTATACCTACATATATTTTATAAATAATTCTTAAAACATTTTACAGATCCCTGTAACTGGTCAGCTATTATACAATAAAATGCAATAGGAAAATATACTCTGACTTCATCAGTTGAGGAAAAAGTGTTCTCACATGCAGACAAGCCCGGTTTCCATGAAATATTAGCCAATTTGAATATGTTAGTAACAAAATAAATGAAAGTCTTGAAAAACTGACTGACTGGATGAAAAGGTTTTTTTTCCCTTTTCACTTGTGGTGCCCTGCCTTAAGAAAGAGCAGCAGTGTCTTTCAGTTGGTTTCTTGACCACCAAACCGCCTCCAGGGTAATCTACAGCCGCAAGCGCCCCACACACTGTTGAAGCAAGTCTCCTTAATGTGAAGATCGGACCCTGTGATTTTTCTCCCAGCATTCCTGCACATCTTAATTGACAAACCTCCTGGCTGCAGCCTTGGCTGGACCTCGCCTGGCCTGGCTGTCAGCTTGGGACAGTGGCCAGCAAATGCACTAGGAACAATGCCCACCCTAATCCCTGAAGAATTCCTGCTTCTCTGATCTAGCTGGCCCAAGTATGTGATGTTTGAAAGGCCGGAGGCTCACCGCGAATCACAGGGAGACAAGTTCTCAAGCACAATCTTCCGTATTAATTTGCTGCAGAGAGCCAGAGAGGCAGTGATCTGAGAAGCTGGCAGCACCATGGCCAACTCTGAGGTGACACACCTCGTCATTAAGAAGAGCACAGCCTGGTATGAGGGAAAAGAAAAATGCGTGCTACCAAGCATGAACCTTTAAACTCATTTGCTAGTTATACTGATGATTAGAGACTTGTTTTGATGTGACACAAATCAAAATCATTTGTACATACATGGCAGCTTTGATTTACCTGTTTCATTCCTCACCAATCCAGTAACACAGAGGACACATGATTCTTTATGTTAATGGCTTTGCTTTATTGTTTTCTGCTCATCAAGCGCTTCAAAACATTGCATTGAAAGGTACTTGACAAAGAAACATTATAATTGATTATGATGATCAGTCTGAGTACTGCTCATATGGCAGTCACAGAGGTTCTCAAATTCCTTCACCCGTTCTCTTGGTAGTCGCTGTATTGTATTGCGCATTCATCTTAAGCTTTTATTAGGACTCTGTTCTCTCTTGACTCTCTCATCATGTCATTTCCTGCCCTTTCTCTCCTGATTAACATGAGCTCATGCCACAATCTCGCTACATGCCACAACCCCAGCAGCTCAATACATTTTGCAAGTGTCTGGCACGAGCAAACCCAGAACGGTGAGCGGTGGAATGGGAGGAATTTCCCTTTTCAGTGTGACTCTGATAAGACTCTGGCTGGTTTTAGTCATTTCAAAGAGCCATGGCAGTATGGAAAGCATAGGTAGAATAGGCATACATCAGAAATCATATCCTGCAGTATATCCGCTGAAGTTCTTTTAAAAACTCATCAAGAATGTAAAAGAACAACATTGCTCTGTTGTATGAACTGCAAGCCGTGACATGAAGTGCCAGGTTCTGTCTGACTCTTTTGTTTTGTTTGGTCAGCTCGAGAGGCCTGAGTGCCATGCCAGAGGGGTCCCACAGTGCTCTCCACCAGGGCCTAATGGGGGAAGGTAAGATTTATCCAATTATTTGCAAGATGACCAATGCACTTGTGAAATGACTTATGGTAGACTTATGGTATCAACATCTTGTTATGAGCCGGTTTTTCTCCTGTTGGTCTAACTAGTTACTTAAAGTAGAGCTGGCTGATAAATTGATATTATATCAATATTGTGATGTGAGACTAGATATCATCTGGGATTTTGGATATCGTAATATCATGATATGATATTATGATATATGATAAGTGTTGTCTTTTCCTGGTTTAATGACTACATTACAGTAAAGGAATGCAATTTCCTGAACTTACTAGACTGTTGTAGCTTTTTTATTATTTGCCTCTTCCTGCCTGATCATCATATCCACATTACATTACTAATGATAATGATAAAAATCTTATGTGTCTAAACATATCATGAAAGCACCAGAAGTCCCTACAATGATGTCACATCATGGATATTGATTTGATTTTGTCCATATTGGCCAGACCTACCCAGAAGACCATTTATATGCAATGCAAAGAGGGCAGTGCACTAATTCTAAGCTGAAGTACAGCAGAGGTACGTGGAAAAGTGTTGTAATTGGCAGAATAGAGGAAATCCAGAGGTTCTGAGAGCCGAAAGAGCAATAAACTCCCCTCCTACAGTCTCGGCTGGCAGAGAGGCTCTTTGTGTGGCTGTGGATCCTGGCCAACCCCCTTTACACAGCTGAAACCAGACGTCAAACTCAAATGTGTAGGAATACCCAACAGCTAAGATGCTCAGTCTGGCACGTGGTGCTGACCTTGTATGCCGGGGGGCACTCACTCAAATTACATATTATTTTACTGTTCATTATCTTCAGTCACAGAGTGCGCCACAGCATTGACACAGGGACTCTTTGTATCTTTTTGCCTGCCTCCCTCCCCCACGCCTCCTCTCCTCTCTAGTGAACACATTTGGCACTGGGCTTCCACTTTGGCTGAAGAATACCAATGTGTCAATGGTTCCCTTTTTCCTCTTGCCTGTCTCTTTGCTTCAGCTTTGGCCAAAGGAGGCTTTTGGCTGGGGAAGACGTGTGCCGCCCTCATGAAGATTTGTGTCTCCATTTCCTCAAAGGCCACTCAGCGCAAACTACATGTTCTCATAGATCATTTCGCAACTCAGGTCTCCAATGCAAAATTACCAAGGCATGACAGAAGACCTGCATGCAGTTGAAACATTTTTGGGCTGATCTTGTTTGCAGACCACTTGGAGTTAAAGTGTGACCAACCTCGCTCCCCTGCTGTGGATGGGTGGTGGTTATAAGGCCCATGGCAGCTGGGAATGTTGTATCTGTGTGAGGTGATGATTAGATGTGGTAAAGAGGCAGGAGGAATGCACATGGTGAGAGGAAACCTCCGTTTTGTGTCAAGCTAAACAATAAAAAAAGTCTGTAGTAACCATCTAGCTCCAGTTTATCTCAAGGGTCACAAGAGCTCAAACGTTTATGAAGTGATCACTTGGCCAAACAAAACTGAAAGGAGAATTATCTTTACTTCTGACAGCTTGGGACTGCACCATTTATTACCATAATTTTCTATTGTAAAAAGTGATGAAGAAAACCAACATAATTCAAACTCATCATAGTGCTGAAACTATTAGGTGACTAGCCAAAAATTACAATTTTACAATTTTGATGATCAATTAATCATTTCAATCATGTATTATGGATAAATGCCAAACATTTTCTGAATACAGTTTCAATAAGATCACTAAGATACCAAGACTTTCTCACTTTTCTCCATTTATGTCATTGTAAAATCAATTCTTAGGGTTTTTTTTAGGGTTGCTGCTGCTGCTGCTCAGACTAAGTAAACATGTTGAAGCACTCACTTTAGACACTGCTAACTTCCCATAAGCATTTGACTTTATTTTTTACACATTATAGAGTAAATGATCAATAAATTAATTTCATTTCCTCTTTAAGTTGAAGTTTTGTCAACCTGTCAGAATTTTACCAGACCATATAAGTGCATGATTAGTGTAATATCTCCAAACTGTGTAAACTTCACATTTCTGCTAATCTTTTCTCGAGCAACAAGCATGTTGTCGTGTTTTAGAACTCTGATATGGTTTCCTATCTTTTATCCCGCCATTGGTTTCCGTTCATTCCACTATGAAATGAAAATTAACTTTCATAGACCTCAAACTTTCTCCACACCAGTACACCATCACCATAATGAAGTTGTCCATGTTAGTTTTCCTAAAAGCAGCAGCAATGTTGTGTTTGGATGCCTGAAACTGTGTGGAGTGACACGGTCTCTGTCAGAAAATAGTCCCCAGGGAAATGTTTGCTTGAGAGAATTATCAGTTCTGTGATTTATGAATGGCGAAGACTTTGTTCGCCGCAGGGTAGCGTTTGCTTTACACATCAGTTCTGTGATTTATGAATAGTGAAGACCTTGTTAGCTGCCAAACATTTAAAAGGTGTTTGAACCAAAAATTCTACATGATTAGCAAAATGGTTTTGTTGCTTTGTAAAATGTTGATAAATTGCATTGTAAATATGCCAAACTTTCAGAATCACTGGTATGGTCCTTTAAATTCTTTTATTATTACCACCTTTGTTTTCGTGATTCCTGACCCGTTAATACCAGTATGTGTCATTGTATCCCAAACAGTGAAACCTGTCCTATGTTTAAAAGTTAGTACACCTAGCCTGATTATGTGCAGACAGTGACTCGTGCAGACACAAACAAACCTGAGGTGGGCCGCTCTCCCCGTACACCAACACGCAGCAGTTCCCTCAAAGATAAGGGCTCCCTGACCTACTTAGCCCTGGGCAGGAATGTAGCTGTGTGTGCAGAATGTATAGCTTTAAAAAGTCTAGGGGGACGGATGGATCATCTCCATTCACTGCAGCTTTTCCAGACCAGTGGGCATAGGGTTGTGGACACAGATGGACTATGGCAGGGATGGCTGCGTCTCTGAGTGGGCTTGTTAACAGAGCTTCTCGACTGGAACTCTTTCCCTGCTTAATTGACTGTAGCATTAATCAGAGGCTGTCTCAGGTGATCCTGCAGCAGCTCCTGTTCTGCAAAGTTTTTAAGTCGCTTCCTGACTTGACGCCCATTGAAACGTCCGACAACCCTTGTCCGATATTTCCGCCACTAGCGTACTGGTTTTGCATATGTTTAGGTGGATCTTTATATAGTGCGGGTGCTCTTGAAATGGAATTTATACAGCGACACATTCACTGTATTTCATTGCATTGTCTGGCCCGGGCTCCCTTACTCCCCACAAAAGCATTTATTTCAATGTAAATGATTTTACTGCCTCTTACAATAGCATTCCTCCTATAGAGCTCTTCCAGTGGATTAAACACATTAGTTACAGGCCTTCGGCTGAGGTTGTTCCTGTTAGATGGCCTCTCTGAAACCCATTTGAATCTATAAAACCTTTATCAGCTTGCTCCATAAAAGTTAACATTCAGTTAACGTTTTCTAAGTATGCAGTGTATTCAAATATTTAAAAATTGAAATAATATATACACGGTAGACACAATGGCATAGCAGTTTGACAGTAGATCACCATTAGATGAAAGCTGTTTACTTACTCAAAGCTGTGTCCAGTGATTTATTGAAGAACATGATTGTCCTGCATTCATTTAAGACGGACAAAATCAGGAAAACAGCATAAATCTCTCTTTTGACAGCAATGTAAGTCATATGAAAATGTAAACTACAGAAAAAAAAAACTGAATCAGACCCCATTTACAACCCTGTATGTGATCACCAGCTTCATGTGAGGTGACTGGGGTGTCCCTCTCTGACCTTCTCCCCTCCACACTTCACACAGACGCTCCTCCACTTGCCTGGGTGGACTCAGCAAAGAGGCGCTAACAAGACGGGAGCTCGGTTGTGGACTGTCAGCTTGGTGGAAAAGTTTACAATGGACTCGCACCTCAGGCCTCCATCAGCCCCAGATGGCGTGTGTTGTCAAGAGGAAATGGGAGTTTTGAATAGATCCAGTCCTTGCTGTGTGCTGTTGACCTGGAGGGCTCTTGGAGGGGGGTAGTTGTTGTATGGAGGAGTTTCCTAAGTGGATCATCACATGCCTGTGCACTGAGGTCAGCTGGCACGGTTGGATCCTTTCTGAGCCAGGGCAAAGCGCAGGAGAGGTTTACAGGATTAAACCTGAACCCTTTGTGCAGTTTTGTCATTTTGATACTTTAGGAATCCTCCCAAAGTAGAACCTAACACTCTTTATCGCAGGTCAAGTGTTGACTTGATTATCTCAATGGTTTCAGATGTCTAGAGCAGTCAGAGTTGGTCCTCTATCAAAGTATATTACATGGTTGGATCCGGAAACATCTGGAGGCTGATGTTTTTGTTTTTGTGAGAAACTTTAGTGCAATAACTGTTTCACGGCAGAAACTTTTTGGCTGTCACAAGATGAGTTTGTGATATTCCTGGTAAAAGAATACGTGAGCATTTTAAATTCTGAAAAAAAAAGAATTTTTTGTAGACAAATTCAGGCACACATAGTTTCACTTTTAAACACCAGAATCCCCCGAAGCTTCCCAACACAACATTTTGACCTTGACTGTCTGTGTGGAATGCAGGTCCAGCTTGTGTGTGTGTGTGTTTGTACTTAGCCCCTGTTGTCCTTTGCGGTTTATTTACAGACCTTCAGGGTAATTATTAATGCAGCATGTAAACGTCCTTGTATGGTCAAAGGGAGGAGTAAGCAAAAACAAAATCTAGTTTAAAGCAGAAAAGCACAAAATGACCTGATTTCTCGTTGCTTCAGGGGATGAGAAGTCAAGCCAAGCCAGGCCAAGCCATCCAGTCAGTATCTAATCACTTGTGTTCTGTCTCATGCTGTTTGATAATGGTCTGTGAAGACTTGGGGCCTAATCCTTGGAGGCACCCTTTCCTTTGTGCTTTTGCCTCCTGCCCTCCTGAGGCGCAGCCATTCACCGTTGCCAGGTGGGGAGGAGCTTTTCCCAAGGGGATCAACACCAGACCCCTTCACCCAACCTTCAGTCAGACTCTGGGGGAGGAGTAGAGCGCCAGAGGTTGTGGAGGAGTGTTGAAGAAGGAAGTTGAGAGGGGAGGAACAGCTTTATTAAGACATTGTGCAAAACACGATTCTGTCTTTATCCCCAAGGGAAACAAGGTGACACACTGGGCCCCTGGTGCTGAAAGGATCAGTGAACAAATTAATAGAGGCCTCAGGATCTAGTTTGGTGATATTTCCTTAACTTGCTACGAGTGAGTGTCCGCAGCTAAGAAAGTACTAATCAGCCAGTTAGAAGCTAGGATTTTCCAGCTTGTTGGGTGCTTTAATGCGGAAGGTGAAAGTTCTGTTTATGGCCAGTGGTAATTTCCACAAAATAGTCACTCTCTACCTGCACAGTAAAGGGAAACAGATGCAGAGACAAGAGGAATGTCCTGGTAACTGTGATTTTAGTCTGTGTCAGGGATGCAAAGAGTGTGTTTATGGAGAAGTTGTAAATTCTACTGAAAAGACTACTGTTGGTGGAGACGCACACTAAATAATCACTGCTTTCAAAACCATTTGTGTCTTAAGGGAAAAGAAATAAAATATTAATCTGACTTTTTTTGGTTCTGCTGCCAGGAAAGTGCCAGACACCCACATTATTGCACTGTTTTATTGGTACTGGCCATGCACATGTTCATATATGCTCAAACTAGTGTCTGTTGAAATATCACAAGGTGTCTTTAGATGTGATTCATTATTAGCTGTATGTCAATGCATCTCCATTTGATCCGTGAGTCACTATGAATCAAGTAGGAGTGGCTATGTGACAGCTTACGAATAGAGCAGGCGAGGGCTTGTTCAATTTGCAACGTAACTCTTATAGTGTTTCCATACTCAGGAAACTCACAATACTTTTGTAAAGGGCAGACTTGGTACAGGAAACAAACACTTAGAAGAGCCATGATGTGTCAGAGGAGCTGTAGAGACTTCTCATCTGCTATCTCTTTCCCAGTGGAGAGAAAAAGCCCACTTACGATGCCACGTGTAGCTTTAGAATGGGCATTTGCATGATAGATATTGATATAGACAGTGTTGTTCCTGTAACTTTGCCGCTAATTTGGTTGGAAAACAAAGGACCACAAGCCAGATGGGAGCACACAAAGGGAGCCTCAGCACCAAATCTAGGTTATTTTTGGAAGTGCTGTGTCTATCTATTATGTGGAAGTCTCATAAGCAAATATTGGACAGAGCCTGATACGTATGTGGTCCGCACTGCAGCTGGAGCAGAGTCATAAAGGTGTGTCTCGCTCGGAGCTGGAAGACGGCCAATGCCTGTCTCCTTAGTATACACTCATCATATTAAAAGTTTGATCACAGAAGGTTAGAGGGAGTGAAGACATGCTTAAAAACAAAGCTGCTGATTTCGGAGGGAAGGGGTCTCAAAAGTTGACTGCAAATCCACTGGTGATTTTCACCCTTGGTCTGTGAAGCTGCTTAGCTGGATGGATTATCTCATCACTGGAATCTTTAAGGTATGCCAAGATGTAATATTAGAGATACAGTCAATCAGATTAACGAGAGCATTATCGTATTGCCTCACGGAATAATCTTTATCATATTAAAAAAAAAAAAAGCTCAACAGGGATTAGGCTATTGTAATTTGTGGTTGATTCATGGAATATTTTCTGTGGTTCTGTTTTTGAGCCCATCTAGTAATCTTTCAGGTGACATTATTAACATTGTTTGTGTCCAGTTAGATTCCCTGTGAGTTAGGCACTGTGTCATACAATGCACTGTACCATAATCTGTATGCTTCCAGATCTGTCCTATACTAAATACTTGGGTTAGGTAGTTACTATAGATGTTGGAGAAAATATTACTGTTTGTCCAGGGCAGAATTTACATAATGATCTGGATAGAGGCTATTGCACGGGCTTGTAAGTAAATGGTATCCTCAGCGTCACAGGGTGTCGCAACCAATAACTAACATCATAGCTACATGTTGTGGCTTATCATATTCTCGGAGAAGGAAGTGATATTTACTTGAAAAAATGATAATTTCCCAAGGAAGTGATGTGTTTCTGTGGTTTGTCAGAGAACATGACAGTGGTGGTTGAGATAAGAACATAGTGACTGTATCTTTTGATGTGTTTTATGTTGACCAGGTGCGTGAATACTGTTAAGCAGATCAGAAGATTTTCTATATGAAGGAATGCTTTGTGTCACTCACACAAAAGCCACAGTCGGGCTACAGTAGAGATCACTGTCATTTACATCCCACTGGAGTCTTTTAGAAAAGTTAATCACCAGGTGTTGGGGTGTTCATTTCACAGTTTCTGTTCACCTCCTTATTAGGCGCCACATGCCATCCATATAACCATGATGTCACAGGCGGACAAGTTTATGAGATGTCTGCCTTGTCAACTGTGTGATAAGCCGAGACTGAAGTGGAAACAACTGTAGACTGTACATTATTAGTGCTAGACTGCTTAGTCATCGAGCCCCTCAGTGAGTGAATGTCTTGTCTGCTTTCAGCTATGAAACGCTGCTTTATTCTAGCGCCTGGAGACTGAAGCGTTCACACTAAATCAGCTGGCCGGCTGCTCGCACTGACTTGTTTTTCATTACAAGAACCTTCCTGGATTTGAGCTAGATCTGAGAACTCATAAATTGCATTGTTTGACTTTATTTTCACTTGGTTGATGTTTTTTAGGTATTCAGAATCTGTTTACAGTGATCACATGGTTACTTGCTTGCACATTGTTTTATCCAACAGCAATACTCCATTAAAGTGAACCACCTCAATGGGATTTGGACTCACACAGCTCTGGGATTTGAAACAAAGAGGGAGGAGAGGTCATGCTTGCAGCATTAACACACCTTTGTTGGCAAATGTTAACCTTGGCTTAACAGCCAGCAAAGTGGAATGCAAAGAATTGCAATGAGGGGTTGGGAGAGTATTTGTCTCGAATTCCAACCATTTTTCCTTAAGCAAAAACATTAATAATCTGTCCATAGACAAGCAGCTGATCTACAGTAATCCTGTGTGCATGTCCGGTACAGAATAAATGTAAACTAAAGTGAGCAGTTTTGCTGGTGGCCTTGCTGAGACAAGTGGACTTTGGGAACTCTGCTGTGAGTTATAGGGGCCAAGGTGATGTGTGAATTGTAGTCCAAATACTACACTGCCTCACCAGCCTTGACTTTGTTAATGGTTATGCCCATGAGTTAACAAGTGTATTGATGTTGCTGAAACAAACGACAGTTTGTGTTTAGTTGAAATAGTAAATTGTGTGAAACTATCGTGTGTGTGAATGAAATCCACATCTAAGCTAAAATTGATCTTTTAAGTAAGTTTGAACCATATACGTATAATGTTTCCACAGCCATGTATTCTGTACACTATCAATTAGCAACTCTACTGGCTGACTAGCTGTGAAGGAAGAGCTGGGATATAATCATACATAAATACAGATACACTTGCAAATGGCACAACCAAATGGTTATGCAAATTTGTGAACTATTAAGCAGCTTAGTCATCCTCACATGCAACATTTTGTAACCTGCTTCTGTCTGTCAACAAGACAGACATAATAAATAAATTCAAAAACATGGCCTTCTTCATATGCAAAAGGAACTTTTGCCTCCACTTGCCTACATGTCTATGTTGACCAAGAATTCCTTCCTCTCACATATATATCAGCTGTTGTCCTGCTGTCAGTGCTCAGCCGTCCTCCTGTGATGTATGTGCCATTTGTACATTTTTGTGGTCTCAACCATTAAAAGAACAGTTGTCACTTACAAGAACATCACTTTTTTCAACACAGAGAGATGAAATGGTGGGCTTTATCACTAAAACACGTTAGAATGTGTACACCTGTGAGCAAATGTTATGTTTGACACCCCTAGCTGATCATCAGCTGTGCAGAAAACAGATGGATAGGCTTGACTTAATGTGCACTACTTACGGCACTGGTAAGGCCCTGATGCAGTCCTGTGTTTATTGCCAATAATTCATTGGCAAGAACCAATTGGATTAGGCTGTAAATGAGGAATGCCAACATTCTTTCCACCAGTAAAACTAATGGGGACAAATTTGCCTGTAACACCATTATTTTAGTCAGAATGCTATGCTTAGAAACAAGTTAGACCAATTTCCATCATTGAAGGGACAATAGCTTGAATGTGCCATGTAGACATCAATTGGTATTGTTAATTAGTCACTATCAAGGTAATTTCCACTCTTCCTGGGGCCCAGAAGTGCCAACAACATTACACAGATTCAAACAACACTCAGACTCAAAAGGAGAACAAATTTGAGGAAAACATATACCAAATGAGACTGTCATCCACTAAAATCCTTTCATTTGTCTTTTCAAAGCTAAATTTGATGCCAGACACTTTGGAATAACCAATTTCTTGGGGCAGGGTGTCAGTGTAATGGGCAGGGCACTGCCAGTGTGGATACAGACGCCTCCGGGATCAGTGATAACTGTTTGCAGATGCTGAAGAGACTCAGTGGCACCGGGCAAGACCAGACACTCTGCTTTTAAGCCGTCTGTCTGATAAAGGTTTATGATTTAGTACTTTCAGGATTTCACATTGAGAGGAACTAAGAAACGACTGATGAAACAGTATGGCGCAGGCGCAGATTTGTCTCTGTAAATGTCATGAGGAAGAGGAGTCACAGAGGTTGAGGACTGCACTATGGATCACGAGGCTTGTCCAGAGGAAGGGGCTGAATAAAAACACTTGATCCTGTGTCACAAAGGACCGGCTAGCTATCGACTTATCTTAGACCTGTATGTTTACCAGGTCATTTGCATTCCTCTGCCTGGCTTCTTTCTACAAAGCCACTCAGTGTATCACCAGTGCTTCTCTGCTTTGAAACCTGTGGTGTGTAGATAACTCAATGTCAATGCCTATAGAGTTCATGTCTTTAGTGGGCAATCAGAGCAAGGATATAGGTGGAGCTGCTGGTGTACTCAGTTGTGTTCTCAAGACTAGATGAGATGAATAGCTGTCCTACATTATCATTGTCCACACTAGAGTGCAGGACTGTTTTGTGCTGCTCCTTCTCTTACTCAATACCAAAGGCAGGATATAGGCCAAGCATCTGAGCAATAAGATGTTCATTGGACCAGTGTGGAAACTGGATAAACATGGTATTGTTTTGGCTGCTGTTCCTCCCCCTCCCTTTGACTTGGCTTTGACTGTAGCAGCTTTAACTTCAGATACTCAATACCCAGAGTAAAGGCAGAAGCAGCAACAGGAAGTGGCAGCCTCACTCTAATTCGTAGTGGTGTAGTAAGTGTAGCATCTTACCACTACACTCCCCTTCACCATCAACCACATGACATATCATGGAGCTTGAAACCGCGTTATTCTCTAGTGGTCAAGCCCTGCTTGCCAGCTCATCCATTTCTCTCACTGAGGTTTAGCATGGGAACTGTGTTGTTTTGTCGAGGCTGCTTGGTGTGGATTGTGCGAGCAGGCAGTGCAGCATGACCTCAGCACTGACTCATGGAAAGTTTGAAGATGCCAGGAGGAAGTACGTGTGTATGTGTGTGTGTGTTTAAAAACTCACAAACAGAAAGGCTGTTTGATACACTATGCAAAAACCGACTGTTGCCATCATCCAGCTGCCAGTCACGCTCTCTTCTCTGTTTGTTTTTATTTCCTGAATCATTGACCATATGCACGGTCCAT
Organism: Myripristis murdjan; assembly: GCF_902150065.1. Taxonomy (NCBI): domain Eukaryota; kingdom Metazoa; phylum Chordata; class Actinopteri; order Holocentriformes; family Holocentridae; genus Myripristis; species Myripristis murdjan. The sequence goes on along the minus strand of NC_044001.1, from coordinate 19,756,787 downwards.
GGTCTCACGTGAAATACTTGGTGCTCTATCAACAATAATAATTTGAATTCCATGGAGAACAATGAAGTATTGTGTCTTCTCTATATTTTAAAGCCATTTTGGAGAGAAGATGAGTAACTTATTCTGCAGGTCACTATGCTTGTTACTAGTGGATCAGGTTTTCTGCAGCCTCTTCCAGTAAAGCTGACGGACCAGATTCCTTTTCACAGGTCTGTGTTATTGGCTGGGTGCTGCCTGCTAATGATGCACTAATAATGGACTTATTCAATGGGATTTGGTGATTTCGTTTATGCCGGTGCAGAAGAAAGGATCTCAGATTCATGACATAGGCTGTGTCTGTAAGCTATCAACACCATATTGCTCTCTCCATCCCCACTTGGCAATATATCTGACTTAATATGAGCCAAATGTTTTTTAGCTAATGATGATTTGTCCCTCAGAGAAACCTGTTTAATAGTCTGTAGTATTCCACGACAAGGCTCCTTTTCTTAAAGCTTTGCAAAATGGTTTTGACCCCTTTGCCTCTCAAATATTTAAGGAAATGGAGCTCTCTGCACAGTGGCCACTGAGTGCCCCAATCTCATACCAGTATGACTTCATATATTTAGGGAACGTTTGCAAGGAAAATTCCCCATCTGGCCAGGAAGGATGTGAAACTGAATATGGATTCCATTTCTCTTGATTTCAGACATAGCTCAATAAAAAGACATATAAACAAAGCTCCTGGTCCCCTTCCCCTCTTTTTCTCCCGAGCAGTTTTCCCTCTCTCTGTTTTTCCAGGATTTAGCCTTCAGCAGTCGGGAGAGCAAGAGGAAATGGCTGGGTTTTCCACAGAATATGCAGTGTTGTAATTAGGCCATGTCAGTAATGATTTGAGCAAGGCCCTTTACAGTAAACCACTCCTTAGTTTTAAGCTGGGAGCAGAAATATAGTACTCAGAGCTGTCACAGGTCGTCATTCTTTGATTTTAGGACAGTAGTCTGTGCAGAGTATCTGAAATGTAATTATATTTATCTAAAGTCATGTCGCATCTTAAGTCCTGACAATATCTTAATGCACCAGAGGCAGTCTTGATGCTATTGGTGCTTCTGCCAAGACAACCTTCAAGACAACTTAAAACTGCATCTGTATTGTAACTCATACTACCACATCATACCACATCAATCTGCTAAAAGCATGAGTTGGTGGGAGAGCTATCTTATATACTCAGAATATATACAGAATCCAAGTGTTGTAGTTGGAAAGTCCCATTGATGTTGTGGTCTCAAAATACACCATTTTTTATGCCTTTATGCCAGAACACTGACTTACTTTAAATTACTAATATGAGTGTAAGATTTTACTGTTATATTTTACTGCAAACATTATCAGAGCTCATATCAGCTGTTTAATTTCAGCTACACAGGTTAAATGGGCAACACACCTTGATTAGCAAACATATAGTCGAGTCTTGAGGCTAGTCTTGTGGACAGTTGCCATTACTAATACAAGGGCAGCAGTAGATTAGATCAAGGGTTTTTCCATCGCTTTCATGTTCCTGGCCTCCATGTTGACTTTCAGAGACTCTAATATGGTTTATATTTAATTGTTTAGACACTTCAGCAGACATGCCTGTCTGCTGTCCGATGAGGGGCTAAGGCTCGATACGTCACATTTGGTGGCAACAAATCCACTTTCGGAGCAGCAAACATGGTGTGCAGACTTTTTCCTCATCTCATGACTTTGCATTGCTGCTTCAGTCCTGCAGCTATGGTCAACATTATATGTGCGTGTTTTTCCTGCAAATATATGCCTAAACATTGATCAGTGGATTTAGAGTGATTAAAAGATCATGCTAATATAATCCCTTTAATGTTTGTTTGTTTTGTATTATAACAATTTCTTGTGACTAGAATTATAGTGAAATTAAACTCTTCCTAATTTTTCTCAGCTCCTCAAGGACAGCTGGGGGTCCCGGACCCCACTTCTAGTCCTGTGATTTTTTTTTTTTTTTTTTAATTACAGGACTAGAAGTTTAAGAGCTGCTCTTGTTGTAAAGTCACTGGTTTGAATCCCCTGGATAGGCTGGAAAAATGCTGCTGTAGTGGAGCTGCTCAGTTGCTGTCAGTAGTAGATTGCCCATCCTTTGGGCAGCTTCTGTTTTAAGGGTATGCAGCTGTGTGACTAAGAACCAGACTTTTTTGGATAAATTACTAAATTATTATTAGATTAAAATTAATTGGTAAAACAGAGGCTGTTAAACACAAAATAAAATAAAAAAATTTTTTGTGTTCTTTTTTTTGTTTTTGTTTTTGCTTTTTATTGCTGTTTGTTTGTTTTTATGGCCAGTTTGTACCCTGTTGTGTTGACTATGTATTGCCTGCACTGATTAGATGCCAATGTCTGTTGAACTCTGTCTTCATGTGCATTGAATTATATCAGCTTAGCTATACATATAACAATATATCACAATAGAAAAAGTCACAATATGCATCATGGAGCAAAAGTATGGATTGGGGTGTCTCTGATCTCTTATGGACATGATTACATTCAGAGTCCCAACTGAGTTCAAATTTACACACATCAGTGTCATAATTTCACGCCAGCAAGACATATACTCTATTGCTAGTGCTATACTCTATTGAGCACTATTGCTGATTCATTCTTCATTTGAAGAAAGAAACAAGTAGCTTGAATCAAACCATTATAGACCAGGTTTTTTCATAATTTCAAACACAGTGTTGTGTATGAAAGAAATTTGGGTTAAAGCACATCATTACAACACGAAAACTAGCAAATCACCTACCCTCTTTCTTCTTCTCTCCCTCCTGTTCCAGAATCTCCTCGGTTGTGCTCGCCCCTCTCTGCTAATGACCATGACCGGACAAGTGTTGACCTGGGCACAGACTGCTACAGCCGGCTGTGTGTGGAGCCACTGGACAGAGACGGTGAACGTCCAGTGAGCCTGGTGTCCACCCTGTCCTCTGGCTCGTCCCGTGACAGTCACAGCCTTTTCGGGAGCACCGCAGCCCTCCCCTCCTCTACCACCCCACCCATACCCAGCGAGGAGGATATAGACTTGGAACTGAGCCCAACAGAAGGTGCCGGAGAGCAGGCAGGGGAGCAGAGTCCCACCCTTGGTAGCTCTCGGGGCCAGTGGCAGGAGCAGCTGGAACCTTGTGGGGTCAGCTCCCAGCGGAACAACAACAACGCTACCGCCTCCAGCAGGAAGCCCAGTGTTGGAATATCTCATACCGCCACTTCGCCTGTTGCCATAGACGCCATGGCGCCCAACCCGAAGCTCACCTATGTGGACCGTGTCGTCATGGAGATAATTGAGACAGAGCGCACATACGTCAGGGACCTCCGCAGCATCGTGGAGGTGAGTGGATGTGGCAGCTCTGCTGAAACTTAAGTTTCCTTTTCACTGACTGCAATTGAGAGTTTTCACTTTGAGCCAAGTATTCACTGCAAGCCAACCATTTGTTACTATAGAGGGTAAATCATGAGTATCGTGTGCATTTCAAGTGTGTGTTTCTCTTGGATTAATCCATAGCTATGACATCATGTCTGCAACACACTTTTGAGGTGATTTACTGAGTTTGGCCTGCAAGGAAACGAAAAAGGAACAGTTCTTAATGGCTGTCAAGAGCAAATAGTCTACTGTATTCCATGCAGATGTTAGTAGCCACAAATGAGTGTGGTACTTGTAAATATCGTTTGGATTATTTTACCAGAATCCATTTTGATTTCCTCTTTTCCAAACAAACTGGCAAGACAAAAATGCATTTCTGACATCTGGGAATTGTGTGTGTTGTTTATAGCTTTCCAGCCCATTCAGATCAAGACTGTTGAAGAGTTTATAAGATCAGGCCATAGTGTTGTATATAAACCCTTCTGTATATTTACAGTATGGTGAAAGCTTACAGCTTGTTGCCTGGGATCTTGGACTTTACTCATGTCTGGAGTTCAAACATGAAGTTAGAATTGGGGCACAGAGCAGGTCTTTCATGACAGAAATCTTGCGCTCTGTGATCGTGATCAGAGATAGTGGAAAACTCTGCTCTTGTCTTGTCGTCATCTCAGAGCTGTAAGGCATGGAAAATGGGCCATGGATGATTCCACCACTCAACAGCTCACTGATCTCTTATCACATCTTCTACCTTTGTAGTCTGGATCCAACTTCCAGATGGATCAGCCTCTCTGTATTTCCCTTGGCTTGGCTGTTTATCTTCCCTGGTCTTTTTCTTTGCATAGAAACAGGAGCGCTCTGCTGTCAGTTGACTTCCAGTGTAGGTAATGTGTTTAACATGCGAGACATTTCTGAGACGGGTTGGCAGTAAACTAGCTAGCACCTTGTCTCTGCGACTGACTGCTCTGGCGTCAGGGAGTTGCTGTGGGAGGGAGAGCTGCCATCGTCACAGTTTGAGTAACGACTTGCTCCTGACAAACACTCCCAGGGCTTCCTCAAGACTTCTAACTATTTCAGTAACAGCAGCAGCAGCAGCCCTTCCTAGTCTGGCCCCACTCCTTTAGGCTCTCCACTGAGCCCCAACCTAGCCTAGGCCCTCAGGCCCACCCAGCCAACACAAACACCTCCATCTTTACACCAACTGGAGAAATAAGACAGATGAAAGGAGAGCAACTGGTTTTTCCATAGGCTACAGTGTGGGAACATAGTTTAGTCCACATTGCCCAAATATGTCTCAATCATGGCTGATTCAAATGCAGGAAGTTCCCACCAAGCATTGAAGCCAGCGGAGATGGAAACTGCACACTTGAGTTGGGTATTGTTCCTCAGCAAAACTGTATTCGCAGTCTTCCACTTGATATTGACTCTGAACTCATGAGCAGCTGTTAGTGTCCATCCTGCCTTTAGATCCGCTTTATCACTTGCTTTCAACTCTGTGTGTATCCATGAAATAATGCTGTGAGAGCAGCTGTGTGGCCCAGTTGGTCTCACACGTCTGCATCCACCTCAACACCTGGCCTGAACACACCCAGCATAATCACACTCTGCGTTTTTGGAACAAGAATGCAGTGGGTACTTCTTGGATCAAAAGATGAGCCATTTTAGCATACCACTCCCTTTTGAACTTATAGTTTTTGAGGTGGACATCTCTATTCTGTTTGCAAAGACTAAGGGTCTTGCTTTGTTTTAAAAGTATATCTTATTGCACTGTGTAGCACAACAGCATTGTATCTTTTCATGCTATGCTGACAGTCAGTCATGATAGCAACGAGTGTGTATGTGTGGTCAGCTGAGGCCCCAGTCCATGTGTGTATGGCGTTAACACCAGCGGGGAGTTTTGCTATAGGAGACTATGAGACGCCCTTTTGAATGCAAGTCAGCATTGCTCTCACTGCAGTGGAATGCTGCTGCTAGGAGCGCTTTAGTTCATTCTGTAGTGTGAAGTGATTACTCTACTTCAGGCCTCTGTGTGTGTGTGTGTGTGTGCGTGGGATGCTGGTGATGGGGAATGGGTGTGTTTACAAGTTGTTTACTTGTATACTCCTTATTTAGTCTCTGCTTGTGTGTGTGTGTGTGTGTGTTTGTCTCTTGTCACCATACTCCTCTGTGTATTCGGTTTGAGTTGTTTGTATGGCACATAAGTGTGTAATTGGCTGAGAGGGAGTGTCATCCAAATGCTGGCATGCTTGGCTACTGTGTCTCTTTAGTTATTCTTATCTGCTTCAGAATACCCCAGACGTCCAGGGGGAGTTGGGTCCTGGGAGGGGAACAGGCTGTGCTGACTTTAATGGTCTGGGTTTAGCAGAACCTCTGCCAGACAGTCCGACTGGCCTTTAGACGATGGAACAAATCCTTAAAAGGATCCTGTAAAGATCACATTGCTAATAGATGGATTAGTGAGTCTGCTTTTTTAACATAGAAATGTCCTGGTCCATAAAGCAAAGCATTGTTTTCCTGTGTGCATCAGATGATGTATCATAGGTTTCAGCCCCGACACTGTAGTAATCAGCTGTACAAACCAAATGTCATGTAAAGTGAAGAGATTCAAATACCCCATTATTGGCCAATAAGGGGGAGTATATTGGGTTTCTCTATACACATGCTCCCTCTACTGATAAGAATTTGTAATTGCATCTATGACACTAGACAATATGCATAGTTTTCTGTAAAATGCATTACCTTTATTTTGTCTGAATGATCCGATCATTATTTTTTTGCAGGACTATTTGGCACACATCATTGATATGGGCAGCCTTCCTATACGACCAGAGCAGGTCTGCGCCCTGTTTGGAAACATAGAGGACATCTATGAATTCAACAGGTACGACGCACCCACAAATATGCACACGCTGAAGTATGACATACTGCTGCTACACTAGATGATGATGATCATCATCGTCACTTCAAGTACAAGATAAATAAAAATAAGAGAAAATACAATGCCTTGAAGCTGTGTACAGAGGATACCTGACACATAATTAGAGGAAAAACGTTCCAGATTTTTGGAGTATGACAACAGAAAGCTGCTTCACCTTTTTTATGGTTCATTCAGAAGGTAAAAACAAAGACAATGTTCAAGGATCTCAGGTAGTAAATAGGAACATACAATGAGAGGCTATCAACAATGCATTGAGATGCCATATAATTAAGTGCTTATTAAGAGCTATACACCAGTAGTAAGATTTTATAATCAATCCTAAAAGAAACAAGTAATCAACTGCACCATTTGAATTTTCCTTAGAGTGATGTTTGCAAGTCCAGTACCATATGAATTAACTACTGCTACTGTCAATCCAGTGTTGTTATTTTTTTTATTATTATTATTATTTTATTTTATTTTTTTTTTAAAGATGAAGCACATGTTTTTGTAAACATACCATGGCCACAAATGTCAAATCTCTGGATGGCTATTGAAGTGACACTGTGATGTTTGGTGATGAATTCCACTGCAGCCTGGCTGCTGTCCTGACTTGCTGTAAAAAGAGACTTCAAAATATGTTTGGACAGAGGATGAAGCTTGGAGACAAAAAACAAACAAACAAACCTGTGAAGTCGTGAATCAAAACCCACTTCAGTTTGTCCACTCTTTTTAACATCATTAACTACTTAAGCACTTCCTCTACCTCATTCATGTGTGTGTAGTGTACTATATTTAGATAACATAGTAGATGTATGTGGAATGTGAAGGATGTATGGGGCCCCATGCTGATTCATTACTTTGATTTCACTACCCGGTGTCATATCACTTAAGGCATCAAATGGGTGAAGTGAAGGCCTGGAACAGTGGAGGCTGGGAAATATATACACTGCTGCAAATACGCAAAACCCCGACAAATCCATTTAGTCATCCTATGTCATGTCAGCGAGTGCTCACTGCTGACAGCGTTGCTTGCCAAAGCACACATTAACATTCCTCTCTCCTCTCACAGCAAGGAGCCTCCCTCATAGTTGTAATGACACTGTACAACCCTAAAGAAACTGTGATTCTTGTTGCTTTCAAATGAGATTCTCACCATCTGTACTGGCTGAATAGAGAGATTTTGACACAGATTTTGAAGAAGCCGTGTAAAGTCTTTTTCAGAGAGAATGTTTTTCCTCTTGTCAATCCAGCGGCAACCCACCACCATCACTTCAGCGGTGACAATTGTGATTTGAATGTATGTATGCTTTACAGGGTCATGTAGATGGAGACATTGTTGTAGCTGCTTGGGAATTTGTGCCAGCATTGTAAAGTCTACTTAACATTGCAGTAGCATTGCGCTAATTTGCAGGAAGATGCCCAGAGGAAACTGGATTATTGATGTGCAAGAGATGAGAGTTCCTCTGTGGTGCTCTGTTGAGGGCAGAAGAAAATGCACAGCACTGATTTGCTCTCTGTAGGTGATCAGGGAGAGGTTCAGTCAAGCAGAACCAGAACAAACCTCTCAGGCAGCATGAAATTCACCATTACCGAGTGTAATGGTAACAAAAGTCTCACAGGACCAACTCTATACAGTGCTTAGCTAAATTTACACGTGTCCATTGATCCACGGAGTTTACATGACTTGCTAACAGCATGTCACTTTGCTGTCATTCAAAGCTCTGACTGACTTTGCTGTCTCAGGACTTCTCTTTCCATTATTAAGCTGATATTTTACACTTAGATTATTTGATCAGTGTTGTGCTTTCTTCCTCTTAACTCTAACACCTTTTTATTTTCTTAAAGGCTGAAAGCTTTTACTAAGTTTGCCAGAAATATTTGTTTTTGTTTTCTTTTGTTTTGCATGCATGCCTTGCCCAACCTTAAATATTATTGACAAAGCATTAAGAACAAATATTGGCACTAAACCGAGTACAAATCTCAACTCCAAGACATTTTCCATGCCCCATGAATGTTGTTACATTGACTGTGTTTGCTCAGCCAAGTCACATAGATGGAGAGTCTTTGATCTAAGTTATGGAATGTGATGTGACAGGTTGTGTTTGATTGTGATATTTTGATCCGTAATTGGGTAACTAAGGTAAACAGCTTACATGCGCAGTATGTGTGATGTTGGTTGATGTGTGGGGTTTTGATCATCCATGTAGTGAAACTCACTCAGGTCCTAAGGCTCCAGAAGGTCTGCCCTGAGCAAACCAAATCGGTTACTCAGTCATGCGTACTTCTCTGAGCTGAAGATCATACTGTGCAAAGCATAAATATGATATTATAATACCTGACAACTGTACCCAGCAGGTTTCCTCAGCACAGGAAAAGGCTTTGATGAGATTGTGTGTGCGTGTAGTGTGTTTGATTTCCAGCCAAATGCATGTTGATCCACTTTCCCTTGCTTTAGTGTCTAAAAACACACCAGAATGTCCATGTTTAATTGTGTATGTCACCCTCTAGTGGCGCTATTTTGTAGCAAAGGCGCAAATCTGGCAACATCCAATAGAGATTACTGCCAGAGTATTGTTTCTTGATGTTTACTTTGATTGCTGGATCTCCACTGACCTTCATATTTTAGTTGGAAAGTTACAGGCTTAATCCATTGTCTTTCTCTATTCCTTTCTCTCTTTCTGCCTTCTCTCTTTCCTTCACTTCTGTTGTTGTGTGTTCCCACACATAGTATCTGCGTATTCACTCTGTTAACATTTTACTTCCTGTGTTGTCCTCTTGTGTGTTTCAGTGAGCTGCTGCAGTCTTTAGACATGTGCGAGAATGACCCTGTGGCTGTTGCCAGATGCTTTGTAGACAAGGTGAGCGGAGCTGTCTCGCTCACACTGATTTACTACACTATCAGGTCCTCGAGGAAATGACCACTATTGATCTGTTTGTCTGTCTTGTGTTTCCCAGAGTGAATACTTTGAGATCTACACACAGTATTGCACCAACTACCCCAAGTAAGTAGCAAGACAAAATGCTCATTCTGTATACTTTTTAAATAGTCGTCAGCCAAGTAACATTATAATTCATGTTATTCACTCTTGTCTCTCAGCTCAGTGGCAGCGCTGACTGACTGCATGAGGAGTAAAACCCTGGCCAAGTTCTTCAGGGAGCGGCAGGCCTCTCTGAAGCGCTCCCTTCCTCTGGGCTCCTACCTCCTCAAGCCAGTCCAGAGGATCCTGAAGTATCACCTACTGCTTCAGGTAAACATGTCCTCAGTGGTCATTCTCCCTACTTCTTGACTTGGAAATGCAGCCGTAAGAGCGTATTAGACTTTTGTTTTTATATGTCGGTATACTATTACTGGTTTCCCCAGTTAGATTTCTGCTTCCTCCACAACAGTGCTGCTATTAGCTGATCTATGGTGACAGGTGATGTCTTCTACAGAGGAGAGCAGGTAGTGACATCACCTGGCACCTGGCACCCTAGCCCACTTTTCACCATTAAATGTCATGCTTTAGTCAGATGTCCATTTGGGTTTTGGTTACTCTTTAAGCCCTCATCACTGTTTTAGAGATGAGAGAGAGCACCATGGGTAACATGCTAATTACACCATATTCAAATGCTCAGACTTTGGGTTTGTTATAAATAGATAAATATAGTGCATGTGGTGTTCGTATAATGTATTACTTACCAAGCCTGTGTCAAAACTTTGCAGTTTTGTTAGCTAAGGTCATGTTTGGTTGCACTCATATTTTATGGCTTTTCGGGGAGGCATTAGCAAGTTATCCATGCAGTCACCGCTTGTCTTTATGACAGTGTTAAGGGCATGAACACCCTCTCAGCCATAGTTGCTGCTTGATCCCACAAGCTCTTACTCCCTGATCCATTCAACAGGAAATCGCGAAGCACTTTGACCAAGAGGAGGAGGGTTATGAGGTGGTTCAGGAGGCCATAGACACCATGACAGGAGTGGCCTGGTACATCAATGATATGAAGAGGAAACATGAGCATGCTGTCAGAGTGCAGGTAAGAACCCCCCTTTTTCTTTTTCGGTCAAACTTAGTGGTTCTCTAGTGTTTCAGCTGACCTTATTTTACTTTATGTCTGCTCTCCACTCAGACCCCCACAGTGCTACTGTACCTCTTGGTGCTTCTACAGGGGTCTGGAAGGCCCAAAGGCATTTCCAGTGATTTATTACCACATATCTGCTTTTCTCAATGAGGCAACCCTCCAACTTCCATCTCTTGTGTTAAAATGTATTTTAAAGCCCCAAATCTTCAAGAAGAAATTGTCCAAGGCAAATCCATAACCCTTCACAATTCACAGTTTGTTATTGACCTGTAAGGATTCTCTAAGGTGTGAGAGGGCCTTGTGGTTGTAGATATTTGAATGATTTCCTCGCAGATTGAGACCACCTACCTTGTTTTCTTTGTTGGTGTATTTTATAAGGCTCAGAAACAACATCCAATACAGGCCTTTATTTTCTTTCATGCTGAAGGAACACCGCTGACAGCATGTGTGCGGGTGTGTGCTTTCATGTGCATCTGCAGGAAATACAGTCTCTTCTGATCAACTGGAAGGGTCCTGACCTGACCACGTATGGCGAGCTGGTGCTGGAGGGCACCTTTCATGTCCAGCGGGCCAAGAACACCCGCACACTCTTCCTCTTTGACAAGGTGCTCCTCATTACCAAGAAAAGAGGGGAACACTACGTCTACAAGACCCATATCTCGGTATGGTTTTTGATGTTTTTTCATTAATCAGTGGTTTAATTGGAAAAAATTGAGGTGAGGAAAACTTTGATGTCAGATAAGACAGCGAGATTAAATGAGATTGTTATTATAAAGACATCACTTGTCACATAACAAAAGTTGGCAAAACTGAGTTGAAGTGGGTTCACCCTACATCACTACACTGATTGTGATTGCAGTGCTCCACCCTAATGCTACTTGACAGTGCTAAGGACCCCCTGCTCTTCAGCGTCATCCACTTCAAGCATCCCAAGCAACCCCATACAGTGCAGGTAAATGTTAACTGTGACTTGTCTAACACTGCAGCACAGTTACACAAGACATAATACTCAATTTCAATGGACTGTTCAAAAATGTCACCAAAGCTTTGAGCTGGTGTGAATAGAGGTGCATCTTGATTTCATTGCATTTTGACAAGCTTAATGTAATGTTTGACTTATATATACAGTATATATTGATATTATTTACTTTTTTTTCAAGAAGTCTTTTTCTGTGTGAACCAAGCAGCAGGACACACCCAAACACACTTTCCCAGACACTCGAAAGCCGCTGGTTTACACTGTAATAGGACCATTTTCTGTATGCATGCCTCAAGATGGCATGGCTTTATTAATGCAAGTGACTTTTTCTAAATGACAAGTGCTTGTTGTTGCAGGCCAAGTCGGTGGAGGAGAAGCGCCTCTGGGCTCATAACATTAAGAGGCTTATTCTTGAGAACCACCATACCATCGTCCCACAGAAGGTAAACAACACTGTCCTTCTTACAGATGTTCTACGTCATTAGGTATTCAAAGAACAACCCTGTAATAAACCTGCATCTGTGTTTTTCTTTTAAGGCAAAAGAAGCCATGCTGGAAATGGATTCCATCTGTGAGTGTTCCAAATCGATAGAGTAACTTTCAGTGTACAAGGACCAATTTAACTGTTGCCACAGCATCAAAACATGCTGCTGTCAAAGAGAGAGTTTACCAGGAATATGTAACCCTTGTAACCCATCTAGTATCTGGGGAAAATTGTTTCCATAATTGCTGTTCTGAGTGATGTGACGTGTCCTCTCGTTGCCTAGATCCCGGGAAGTACCGCTACAGTCCCGAGAGGCCTAAGAAAGCAGAGTCCTGCCAAGCTGAGGACTTCCCTCTTGGACGCCGACATGGACGCAGAAGATCAGGTGAAAGACCTGACGCTACTCATCCCATCCCACAGAAATGCACAGAAGTTATATTCATAAAGTGCTTTTGGTGATGATGCCATTTGTGACCCATTCTGTTCTGTTGTTTTTTACACCTTCAGAGCCTGCAAAGCAGATCATGAGGAGCACAAAAGGTTGGTATATTGTGCTGTTGTTCATATATATATATATATATATGTGTGTGTGTGTGTGTGTGTGTGTGTGTGTGTGTGTGTGTGTGTGTGTGTGTGTATTTGTTTGTTTTTGTTTTTGTTTTTGTTTAACCATGACTCACTAAGGGTCATTTAATGGCTACTGTCCAGTGACCCAGGAGCCTCACAACCCTTATATAGGCTATATAGCGTCCCAGGAAAAAGAGCTTTCCACATCTCCAATGCACTTAAGCTTTGTTCTCCCTTAAAGACACCTGGAAAACAGATCAAAAGAAACGCTCACACACTCTGCTGGCCTCACCCATAATGAATTTAATTATATGCCACACTGGTGGAAGGCTTTGTCATACACAAGCTCTTTTCAATAGTAAAATTCATCCTTGCCTTCAGATCTTCGCTTCTCTCTGCTCTCATCTATTCTAATTGTCCATTATGAAAGAGAAATCCTCAGTATTCTTTTCCCCAGCTCCTCTTTGCTCCCAGTGCAGATCAATTTTCAAACCAGAGTAATGAAGATGCAGTTTTCATGTCATCCTCTCCATCTTCCTGAGTGATGAGGTTATCATGTCCTGGCTAATTGCATCATGGGCAGTTTGAGCCTCTAAGAGGAAGATGTTTACATTTCTATTTTATTTATCTCATCAAAGCCTCTCTCCTACCTGGCCAAAAGCAACAACTGCCACAATGATTATTGCTTATGGAAAAAGAGAGATTTATACCGAACATGGTTGTAGATGAGGTGTATTATATTCATATTGTGTTATCATACTCACAGCATTTCACTTGTGTGGGTTTTTGTTTTTGTTTTCAGTGTTTCAGTAAGTGTTACTGACATTCTCTTTTATTTATCTCCCTTCTTATTTATTCTTGCTCTTCGTGCAGCTGTTTTAAAGGTAAGTGTCTAAAATCCAAAAGAAGTCCATGCATTTATTTGTTTTTACCCCATTTAGGTTGCTTATTCCATTGTAGCAAAGCATCAATTCATTTAGTGTGTTGTGGTGAGATATGGTTTACCCAGTTGGTTTGACTCAGCAACTTAAACTTTCCGTTTCCATTGCAAGAGACTCAAAAGTGAGAAAAAGTTGACCTAAGCATTTCAAAACTGAACTTTTCCAAGAAAGAGTTTTATGCTTTACATTGACCTGAGACCACAGATTCACTTTCTTTGATTTGATAGTGATTGAAAGATCATATCTCACCCGATGCTAAAGCAGCCTGTTCACAGCCTTGCAGTTGCAATCAAAGCACAGCTCTAGCACCGGCCTTGCAATAACAAACCACATGTCTATGACTTCACGCTACAGCATGCAGACAGTGAGGGTGCACTGCTGGGGGACATGTGCTCCCTTCACTCAGCCGCTAGTGTCAGTACGCTGGCCTCCAGTGTAGGCGAGCCCCAGGCTGAGAGGCCTTGCATGGAGGAGGATGTGAGCCCCAGAAGGGACTCTCTGGAGCAGCCAAGTCCTACTGGCAGTGACCCTGCACTGGGTTCTTCACCCAGCGAGGGTGGGCTGGAGCTGGAGAAAGCAGAGAAGGCAAAGGAGGAAGAGGAAGGGGAGAGTTACAAGGAGGATATACTGATGGGAGACGACCAGGTAGCCGACTTTGCCAGCTCCATGCTGGCAGCCATCTCCTGCTGGCACTATAGGGCCAGGGCTTTGCTTTCTACTCACTTCACAACGGTGAGGCTTTCTGCCACCTACGGGTTTCCCATTTCATAGGTTCCTCCATTCAGCTGGTGTACCAGTACTTTCTTGCAGTCTTTCTCCCTCTCTCTTCCCCAGCCTCCATCTCTCATTCTTCTTCCCCAGCCTCCATATCTCACTTTCACTAATCAAAATTAACTAACACCTGCCACTGTTAGCTGTGCAACATTGGATGACTCAGTTCAAACTCTCTGTACGCATTGCATGGACTCAAGCTCTCCCAGAATGTTAACAGTCAATACTCTTGAATGTAGAGGTGAAACTCAAGTCTTCACTCAAGATGCATGCAGATTGTATATGTCTAATTCTAATATCTGGTGTGTTTCATGATGATGATTTCATGGATATAATTGATCCTGAATATTATGTGCTAATAAAAATTAAAATACTGTTGAAACAATGCCTGCATTTGCATTAGAACCACTGGCTTAATGTGCCCTGATGAATGGTGTTTGACTTCAAAGGTTAATGTGCCTATCTAATTAAATGATCACTGTTGGAGCCAGAGCTTTGCCCTTTGATAATCATATTTTCCAATTGTATTTCCCTCCTGAATTTTCATAACTGGAAAGACTTTGTTAAGGCTGTTATAATAGCAACATTGTGAATATGAATGAATTCATGTCACTTCAGTAGAAAGACTCTCATTATAGTTGTCTTACAGGATTTTTCAAAGGTGATCGTAGAACACACACACACGTCCATGAAACGTCTGCCCAGTGTTACATGATATCCACTTATCTTTCTGCCTCATGCTGCCCCACAGTTGGCTGCCAGAAGAGGTATTTAGAATAATTTCTACTCTCTCTTTCATGTTATGGCTTGTTCTTTCAGGATGAACAGGACAGAAACGGTGATGGCAATGCTGCTGAACAACAAACCATACTGAGTGAGGAGGTAGAAACTTTCAGCCAGGTGGAGGAACCCAGTGAGGTGCCTGCAGAAGAGGCCCTCGCCACCCAGGTACTTACTGACGTAACCATACAATGTTTGTACACACATTACCAGGCCATGATGACACGTGTCTGTGAAACTGCATGTGACATGTATAATTAACTGTGTCAAAGCATGGCCATCCGCCCACATGCCCTTGGGGCTGTACAGTTTGTTGTCCAGGCTAATTACCATGCGTAGCATACATTGAACGGCACTTGTTCATTGTTTGCTGTTGATCTCATCTCTCTGTGAATGTAGGCAAGCTAATAGGACTCTTATGATAAAGATTTTTAAGGGACTTTGCTACCCAGTAGGTGACCTTGACCATGAGCCCAACATTTTGTATCAAAGAATCCTTGAGGCTGTGTTGGTGCTTGGAGTATATTTTTAGGTCTTGAAATTAAATTGTCCACCTCACATACAAACACTCACAAACACACACACACACACACACACTGCTGCCCTGTGGTCAGAACTCTCATTTAGATAGGCGGTATTTGATTTTGGGGACAGGCGCCGTTCTAACCTGATTCACCTGGTTACTGAGTGAAACAGCTTCCACATCATAGCAAAGTATGACAGGCTGCTCTCCCTTCGCTTATCTCCTTCTCACAGGTCAAAACTGCACTCCTTTGCCAATACAATCACTCCACCACAGCAGACAACACCTGGATATAAAATTAGATTAACGGCAGGCCAGGGTGATATAAACCCAATCAGTACTGTTAAAACCACAGAAATTGCTGCATTCACCGCTTAATTCTCCAAGGATAATGGGAATGGCCCATTGAGGAATTATTAGCAATCAAGCTGGAAATGGGATCAGAGTGTCTCCATAATTTTACCACACTTGGATGCTATGTACGGGAATAGGTCAATATATTAAAGCTGCAGAAGGGGTTATAGGCTGTAACACATGCATTGTAAATTGTGGATGCTATATGTTAAACTGCCTGTTTGACTTTGAATTGGTCCATTAATGTAATGGGAAATGGAGAGTGCTTGTAGTTACTGGATAATATTGCCTCTTTTACTAATGACATTCCATTTTGCACACACTCCGATGTTTCAGGTCAGTATGGAAGAGATGCCCCATCCAAACTTCGCCCCTAAGACAGAAAGCAACCCTAAGCTGGAGGGGAATTATTCACAGTGTCCTGAGTCTCCTGTTGTCTTTCCATCCCACCCCCAAGAAGGTGACACCCCAGAACTTGAAGATATTTCCTCTAGAGGAACTGGAGAAGATGAGGAAGGAGAGAGTGACTCCTCCGGCCTCCAAGTTGAGGAGACTAGTGTGCTGACAAATAGTGAGTTCTCAGAGGAGGAGGAGGAAGTGTTTTCAGACAATAAGAGCATCCTGCCTCCCTCTGTACTAGACCAGGCCGGTGTGATTGCTGAGCGCTTTGTCAGCAGCTTGTCCAGACGGAGTAGTTTGGTTTCAGAGGACCTGCACTCCCTGGACTGCTCCTCATCCCCACTTGGCAGCGAGATCTCAAACAACCCCTTCCTCTGCATAAACTTTGAGGAGAAGACTCAAGTGTTGACCAGCTCTTCTCTGGAGCCACAGCTGACCCCAGGGGCTAACCAGTCACCACCTGCCCATGAACCTGCACCACATCCCCTCATGGAAGTGGAACGCAGATCAACACTCTCCAAACAGGACCGCCTCCTCATCCACAAGATCAGAAGATACTATGAGAATGCTGAGCACCAAGACGCTAACTTTAGTATCAAGCGCAGAGAAAGCCTCTCCTATATCCCAGCAGGTCTGGTCAGACACCTGAGCAGACAGCTTAACAGTATTCCTCAAGATCAGGCTGCCCCAATTCACAGGAGGGGCACCTCTCACAACCGGCCCACTTCCTGGTCTGTGTTTGATCTTCCTGGCTTAGAAAAGAATCAAAGGATGGAGCCCAGTCATAAATTTGAGCCACAGAAAACAGTGGAAGGCAAGGCTAGATCCGAGAGTGTCAGTGATAAATCTTCAACAAATGAGGAGTTCAGACCTTCTTCAGACATGCTCAAGGTTTGGCAGGACATGGAAATGGAGGTAAATAACAGCATTGAGGAGAAGCAGGAAATCTGGCAGATTCAGGAGGAGAGACTTCATGACTCATCATCACAGGTGACACAAGAAACAGAGAACAGCATAGACACTTCAAATCTAAAATCCAGAGAAGAGCCACTGTGCATTTTAGAAGAGACAAAGATAAGCACTGTCTCAGAGGGGTCCCCTATCTCAACCCCGACAACCATTACAACCAAGGAAGGTGGATCTGGGAAAGACTCATGGCTGAGTAAAACTCCCAAGTCCCAAGACAAGAGCAGAGCCCGGGCTTCACTACCTAAGATCATTAGCTTGCGATCGAGTATGGATGATGACCAGATACTACAAGACATGGGGAAGATGAAAAACAAGGTTTTCCAGCTAGCACGTCAGTATAGCCAGCGCATCAAAAGTAACAGGCCTGTAGTCAGACCAAGGAACCGAGGCTCTGAAAATCAGCAAGGCTCTAAGAATATGCCTGCTGTCCATGAGGAGAAAACGCAATGGAGGGAAAAGGGTAAGTAAGTATTTTGCTTTCTTTTGGATTCATATTTTTCACAGTACTAGCATATGTTTGGAGAGCACTCTAAAACATTGTTTGTTTTATGTATTAATGCAGGTAAAACCAACCTTACATTGCCCCTGAACACTCATGATCACATGATTATCCATGAGCTGCGCTCCCCAGTCCCAGCCCAGACCCCCAGCTCTGGAGCCAGCTCCGAGGTCACGTCCCCCAACACACTTCTAGCAACCAGCCCGGTTCAGACAGACACCTTCCACTGGCCTGATGTACAGGAGTTGCGCTCCAAATATGCTCGCTCTCGGCTGGAACCGGGGGCCTCCCATCACACAAAAGTGGCTCGTAGCTGCTCAGTCCCAGAGAGGATGCTGGAGTGCTGCACTGACACATCGAGTAGTTCATTATGGAAACCCATTAGCTTCTCGACTAACTGCAGTGACTCTTCAGACCCCCACAGAGCTCTAATGGACTCTCCTGATGCCCAGCCTAGGACAGTGTACCAGGACAGGAGTTCACAGGTCAAGGACTGGTTCCAGCCTCAGCATCAGCCCCCGTTGTGCAGATGGAGCTCCTTGGATCACATGCTTGTGACTCGGCCTCTCCATGAAGTGCAGAACCTTCAGGAACCTGTGAGGAGCTGCTACATAGCCAGTCAGCCCGCTCTGCCCAGTGAGCACAAGGTTGTCATAGTGGAGAGGGTTCCTGGTGCCAGGCCAAGAGAACATGAACTAACGACAAGAGAAAATAGCAAACTCCAAGACAAGGGCAGCCTCCTCCGCGAGGGCCTAGATTGTGCCAAGAAGTCTGTAGTCCTGAGTTCAGGGAAGAAGACGGAAAGTAATTTAGTGAAGAACTTGCGAGAGAAGTTCCAAAGCTTGAGCTCAAGCTCATGAACACTTGAATCGTATAAAACATGTTCATCATTATCAGGAATTATGCTGTCTTTCTCTTGACCACCATGGGATGATCATGGTGACGTTATCTACCAGTCATCTTCTCTTTTTCAGCGTTCAGATATTGTCCTCTAGAGTTCTTTTTGTACTTTTTGTAGGCACAATAGTTTTTGTTGTGTCACTGTAGTGGACAATAGGTGATGATTTGTGTTGTGAGCAAAACTGTAAAAGGGATATTTTTGCTTATTGGTCGAGGGAAAAGCATATTTTCCTTGAGAATGTGTAAATGCAATATTTGTACATTGGGTGTTTGTCTGCACTGTACAAAACAAAGTTTCTAAAAAGAAATATGTATAAAGGCCACTGTATCAATAGAAAAAAAATGTGCTTTGTGTTGCAATTGGGGGGAATAGGTCCTTCTTTCTTTGCTTCATTATTATGTTCTGTCACCCACTCTTGGTGATTTTACTATAATCACTAAAGCGCTATTGTCATTTAATCTATGTGAATGATCAGCTACAATTTAGGGGGGAAACGAATGAGATGAACAAATACAGTCTGGGCCTTTTATCCATGTGATTTCTGCAGTCTGATAGATGAGGGACATGCTGGTAGCAAAATCTCATCACAAACTGACCTGAGACCAAAGAAGGCTTACAGCAACACTCAGCTCTCATGTCTAGCTGCTTCTAAGATTTTGTTTTCATATATCACTGGAGCTTTATTTCTCTTTCTCTGTGTGTTGTATGTTTTCTTTCATGTTATTTATGAAATTGTATATCTGGAAGCGATTGTCCTCATATGAATACTGACCAGTAGCCTCCCTTTACTTTTCCATTCCAGAAAACGAGCAGGACATTGTTGCATACTTGAAATCGCCTATATTTTCAATAAAACCAGAGATGTTAAACGTCCCTAGGAGTCCTTTTACCCTGCCATGGCTAAATTTAGCATACTTCAGTACTGGCTTGTTAATTGCATGTACCCATTACCATTAGTGAGTTAACAGAACATACAGTATCCACCTGCTGTAGCACACTGGAAACATGGCACGGACAACGCGCTTTCATCATATTATGAGAGGATAAATAGGACTATTGGACTGTTTTATCACAAAGTGCATAACACGTGCAAGGAATTTATCTTGTCTTGTGTTGCAGTCGAGAGTAAGAAGTGACAGAAACACCCACTGGACCCACATCGTACAACGCCTAAGTTATTAATGTATTTGTCATTGAGAATAAATATCTGTTATGCCATTATGGTAAAACTTAAATAAGGCATGAATTGATATGTTAAATGTGTAATATGTTTTCCCTGACAGTTCTTAGTGATTGGATGAGACTGTTAATACCAAGTGATGTTCAGAAGGGCAGGCAGGAGCAGCTATTGGAAATTCAATTGTAAGTGTGTAAGATGGACAAATTGGTGTGTGTGTGTGTGTGTGTGAGTGTATCAGTGAGTAAATCCCTTTATCCATGTTTTCATTTACTACACAGCCACGCCCATCGTGCCACAGGTTCTTGTTATTTTGAGGACAGTGCGCTGCTGAACCTCTCTCCTCACTGCACAAGTTGCACGAAGCCGGCCGGAGCTGCACAGGACGTGGAGGGATTCCTTCCTTCAAAATAAAGCGTCACTGGAAGTCAGACAGCTGCTGCAACGAGCGTACATAATGGAGGGTTTTATTTTGAATTCTGCCTAGCAGCCGTGCCTTGTTATTGTGGTGATCTTGACACTGGTCCTTGAAACCGACTGGTCAAGTGCAGTGCAGGGCGCAAGAGGACAGGCTACTTCAACCAGATGCCAGGATCACCAGGTTTCCTGTCTGGCGCAGAATCAAACAGCCCAACAAATTTTAGGTTAAGGTCGACGCCAATTCCTCGCTGTGGTCTTATTCATAGTCTATATGAAGAATGGGCTGCGCAATATCAGGTGTGGCAGCGAAAGCAGAGTTTGGGGAGAAGATCACGGAGGCTGCTGCCCCTGCACATCTCACCGAGCAGCAGATCCAGATGATCAAGGAGTCATGGAAAGTTATCCGGGACGATATCGCCAAAGTTGGGATCATTATGTTCGTCAGGTGAGATGCTTAAACCTAAACCTATTCAGCATTTGTCTCTTGTTTGAAGCATGATAAATAATAGAGCAAAATGGAAAAACTATATTGAATTTTTGAAGGATACTAGTTATGTCTCAGTAAAGCCATAGGAATATTAACTGCTGAGTAGCCTACCACAGACACATGACTGAATGTAATATGGATTTGTATTTTGGGAAAGCGCAAGAGCGCCTCAAGCCTCATCCCGAGGATAAAATGAATCATGTTGGGATCAAGTCCACGAAAGCAGGGATGCAGACAGAGCGGAGGGTGCCTGCGATGCGCTCATGACATGCAAAATTTTAAAAAAAAAATGTAAAGCTTTGCATTTGCACATCTGTAATTAAGCAGACTGGCTGAGTTTGACCTTGAAAAACAGTAGGGGCGAAATGTAGAGTTTTCAGCGACTCCAGTGTCTTATTGGCCATACAGTGAACCCCTAGCTGTGTGTGTGTGTGTGTGTACGTGCTTGGTGACCAGGCCATGGACGGAGCATGGCTGGGCCGGGCCAGAGGAGGCTCAGCGGGGGACGTTGATTCAATGTGACGCTGACATAGTGCCCAACCACCTCAAGCCAGAAAGCGCACATATCCCTGTGTCTACTGACCCACTGGTTTTCATTGAAAGCTTGGAGCAGAGTACCCTCACCCCCAACCCCCGTCTCTCTCTCTCTCTCTCTCTCTCTCTCTCTCTCTCTCTCTCTCTCTCTCTCTCTCTCTCTCTCTCTCTCTCTCTCTCTCTCGCTCTCTCTCACTCACACACACACACACACACACACACACACACACACACACACACACACACACAAACTCTGTCATCACTTCATATCACATCTGACCAGCATTACATAATAGGCCACACAGCTTCAGGCAATGCTTAGTACAAAGATTAAAGGCATCAGCAATGAGGAAAAAAAGCATACTGCTGATTATGATGATGATGATGATGAAGATGATCAGTGGTGTAAAAAGTCATCAAAATTCATACTTGAGTAAAAGTAAAGATACCTTGTTTGAAAGCTACTCAAATAAAAATGAAAGTCACCCATTAAGAAATTAAAAGGAAAAAAAAAAAAACTTTTTGTAGGCAACAATAGAAAGCAGACCAAACCTCACTCATCGTAGATCTTGGACGTCAGGTTATCACCAATACAATTTGGCCAACACAGTGTTTATGTTGTCATCTCAGCATGCTACCGTGGAACTACAGGGGCCTCTTGTGCATAAGGGCCAGCTCAGGGCCCCAAGGCTGCCAAATCTAGGATCTCATGAATGAATGTGAATTGCTTCAAGTCATCTGTCATCTGGAATCACCTGTATTTCCCCCTTTGCTTCATGTATTTACACTGGACTCTGTTTGTTTGTCAAGAAGCTAGTCCTCTTTCAGATTTATGAACAAAACGATTATTCCACGCAGGAACGTAGAGCTCAAGAGTACCAAAATACCTCTGAATAAAACCTTTGGATGTCGCTAATTAAAATTCCACCAGCCCTGCTGTTTATGCATGCATATGTTGTGCATGCATGTATGCCTTTGTCCTCAAGAGGTGCACACAATGGAGCAAAATGCCAAGCTGTCTTCATGCTGTCGGTGTGTCCACCAAGAAAGCTGTCATTTCCCCTGCACTCTCAGCAGTGAAGCCGGCGAGTAGAGCGAGCTGAACGGTGAGAAAGCAAAATTCATATTCACTTAGAGCCAGAGGAATCCAGTTATAGCTCTCCTCTAAAATAAGAAACATTTCTCCAAAAAATCTACTCATACTGAGCAGCAAATATTGAAACATTATGTGCTCAGACACCCTGCACTTCAATCAGTGTGACATGAATTAGGATTATTTTGGGGCTTAAATTGAGCCTGCAACAGTGCAACAGCTACCGTGTGCTTTAAATGGAAATTACTAAAACATAAAAGCACTGAGATAAACTACAGGATGAAGAAGAATAAAACAAGAATATGAGTATATGAATATGGGAATAAAATGAAAACATGTGAGAGGCCTGGATGGAAAACACCCATTTGTTGTTGAGCCCAGACTCAGGGCTGGCCAGTTCAGTGTCATGTTGAATTTCAACAAACGTCTCTGCAATTATCCTCTGCTTGTCAAACAGTGCAGAGCTGCTGATATTTTTGACAACAGCCATTAAGAGAGACATGCCCAGCATCACATCTTTCACACCTCTGTTCATCTGTCTATCAAGGGGCCAACAAAGGCATCTAATGCATTCACTGAAAAGGACACTGGACTGTATTTCAGAGGTTATACGTCTCACAATCAGGAATGGGCGGCCAGAGCTGGAGGCCCCGGGCAAATAACAGGAAAATGGAAAATAGAATAAAGCACTCTGAGCTGTGCCACCCGCAAGTAGTATTGTAGATCATTAATGCTGGGGGTGTAGTTTTGTTTTCTATAAACTGTAGGCCTGTAAAGCCTCTTGAGACAGTAATTAAAGGCTCCAAATAAACTTGAACTTGGGCTAATTAACATAAATAACAGGTCATCCTCATGCTCTTAACTGAAGTACCTGGTGAAACAAAGTTGAACAAAACAGTAATATGAAGAAGATGCCCTGGGAGCTCGGTGGACCGTGGTGCGTGCCATATGCCCGCGCTCTGACACGCACAAGTCCACCTCACAGCCTCTGTTGCATATCATTACTCCTCTTTCTCACATTTCTCTTGCAGCTTTTCACTACGTATCGTCTGATGAGGCAGAAACACCACGAGCTTTGCATCCCAGTGTGTGTGCACATCACAACACACATTCAGAGGAAGACACTCTTTGTTTGCTGGTAGCATGATTATAAGGCTCTGATTGCATGCCAATGTGCAAAAAAGTCTCTGGTAAAGGCAAATGATTGAAGTTAAATCTTAGTTTAGTAAGAAAAGATGATCCGTTCAACTGAGACTTCATCTTGGAGTTGGCAGGGTGGGCCAAGTCATCACAGCTCAGGGGGAAATGTGAGTATAGATTGCCAGGCTAACTCACAGATCCACCCCGCCTTGCTGCTGATTGCAGCTGTTGGGAGTAAAAGCAGGGTGGAGGGCAGCAGTGATGAGAAGATGGAAAAGGCGTATGATCAAAGAAGCACAATCAGATCTCTATTGAAGGAAGGAGATGGGGAGAATTGCTTGACGATAAGAGAGAAATGGCTAATCACCATGTTGATGAACCACGTAAACTGACTGGAAATTTTGTATCATTGTCACATGTTAATTTGGGAACAGTGTGCAGTCAGAGGGAGGTTGGATCTGGTGTGGGAGTGAATGTGTCAGCTCAGTTATCATCCGTGTTCCCAGAGGCTCACAACAGCCGCTTCTTGTTGTCGTCGGTAACAGGTTGTTTGAGACCCATCCTGAATGCAAAGACGTCTTCTTCCTGTTCCGGGACGTGGAGGACCTGGAGAGGCTGCGGACCAGCCGGGAACTCAGGGCTCATGGTTTACGGTCAGTCACCAACCCCTCACGACATGAGGAGACACTAAATTGACTTGCTGGGCCTGCAGACCCAGTATGCCAGCTGGGACGTCCTGCAACCCAGCCCTAACCCTAACCCTTAGCCAACCTAACCAGCGGAGGCAATGATACTAGCCAATCAGAAGCAGAGGAGGGCGGGTCTGCAGGCGCTCCAGCACAGAGTAAACCAAGCCTGCCAAGGATAGTATAGCACCCAGCCCAATACAACAGCATACACAGTCAATGAATCTAGCTGTGCAAAAATATCAATACAGCCGAGTATCTCAATATTTTCCCACAATACTGTGGGACAGTTCACTTCATTTTCATATTGAATGTGACATCTACATTTAAATGCACTGTGCTAATTCTGTTCTAATACATTGGAATGGTAATTTGGAATTAAATTGTTTCACTTTAGTTTGTCATCCAATTCATAACATAACCAAGTGTCAGTATATGATTATATAAATCATATTGGGAGCCATGTATTGTGATAGACTCAGGGCAGCAGAGTGTTTCCAAACAACAGCAGCACCCTGGCTCTGTTAGACCTCAATGGAACTGAACTTTAATTAATGTCATCATCCCTACACTATCATCACAATATCGATACTGGTGTATTTGGTTAAAAATGCCATGATATTAATTTTGTCCATATCGCCCAGCCCTATGTTACAGTGAATGCCACAGGCAGTCCATTAGTTGTCATATCAACATAAGGTTGCCTGCTAAACTGCTGTGCATAGAGTCTGTAGCATCTGTCACAGGCACTTCTCTGTTGTTTCACCGTGTTCCTCTCCACACAAGGCCAACGGGGCCAATTATGCCTGAGGACCTAAAGGTGCAGAGAACTGCCGTGACATCACAGCAGCGCGGAGCAGGCAAACGTGTTATACACCCCGGCGTGAACCAGCTGCTTTCAAATTCACTGATAAGGCCAAATGGCCCTTCAGCCGCTCTCAGGGACATTAGTACAAAATTGTGTGCGGTGGCAGCCAGGCAGAGCGAGCTAAACCAACGCTAACCTTTTGATACATATTCATCATGAAAACTGTCACGTACTCACTCTGCAGTGGGATTATGGCACACGTATCTGCAAGCAACAAATTAAAAAAAGGAAAAGGAAATAAATGTTTTCAAAGGACAAAATACTCTGACAGGCAATAATTTCAACCATTATTCTTGGCATTTGATAGTCTACAACCACCAATTTTACCGTATTTTTAACATATATATGTATTTATCTACAATGGAAATATATCTGTCTGTGTTTACTTGCTCCTGAAGAGAATTCAATAGCAGATCAATCAGGCCAAGTAACCCACTCTGAGTGTTTGTGTCTTTCAGAGTGATGTCTTTTATCGAGAAAAGTGTGGCTCGACTGGACCAGCTGGAGCGACTGGAGACTCTGGCTCTGGAGCTTGGAAAAAGCCATTATCGTTACAATGCCCCACCCAAATACTACAGCGTAAGACCCTAAAGATCCTAACAGTGCAAAGCTGCAGTCTGAGTACTGCCATGCTGTGTTGTTTGTGGTAGAGAAGTACACACAGTCCAGCCTCAGCTAATAGCACTGCTTTGTTATTCTCAACAATACACGGAGCGGCCTACAGTGGCACCACTAAATGAACGGAAGCACATCCACAATTTAAGATTCAATTTAATCATGCGAGTAAGCACAGCTGAATAACTCTGCATTGTTACCGCGGTATGTAGGACATTACTGACCATTTTAATGAAATAGCTCATATGGAATTCATTATTTTGCAGTATGTCGGAGCAGAATTCATTTGTGCTGTCCAGCCTATCCTCAAGGACAGATGGACACCTGAGCTGGAGGAGGCCTGGAAGGTAAGAGGAGGCATCGTTCAGCCTCCGCCTCACCTCTGTGGCTCAGCATGTGGGTGTCAATCAGTGACCCTACCAGGAACCCACCCTGCGTAAATGCCCTGTGAAATAGGCTTAATGGATATAATCATCACATCAATAGCAACGCATGATGGTCTGCGTCCAGCGTGTGTGAGAGCCAGAGTTCTCCATGTGGCTTTCATGCGTCATGTAACTTGTCAAGATGAGACGCAGAGGCAGAGCGACGCGGGCTTGATTGATGTGAAAATGCACTCCTCATTGACCCATAAATGAACATATTGAGAATGTGGAGCATGGCTCTGTCACACTGTGTCATGCCACATCAGCGTCCTTTATGTTATTAATGCAGCGGTGCTCACAGACCACACTGCCGCTCTTAGCTATTGGGATTACATGTTGAATGGAACCATACTGGAAACATACTGGAAACATGCCCACTAAATTTGGTGAAATGGAGCAAAATATTGGTTATGACAGCTGTACTTGACCTGTGGGTGAGGACACCACAGCGGTAAAAAAAAAAAAAAATGCTCTTTTTCATATTGAATCTGGCAAAATTATTTTTTTAGTATTTTTAATTAAACTTTTATTTCAAATTATTTATACTGCTGATTACTTAGCTCTTGTTTTAAAATCAGTCTGTGCTTATTAACAAACAAAAACATTTTAAAAATAAGGAAATTTAAAAGTAGAGATTTTTAAATAGCATGTTTCAGCCTCTTAGCTTCTCCCAATAATTACGTGAAAGAGCCTTAAAAGACAAATAGAAATAATCTTAAAGTGGTTTTACTCTCCTGCACCTCTTTATTTACATTCAGAAGTGACCTCTGCTGCCCTCTAGAGGTTGAAAGAGCTTCAACCTCCCCCCTGTATTCAACTGGTGTATCTATTGCAGCGTGCTGTTGCCCATGTTGTTATTGTTGTTGTACTGTTTGTGACGCAGACCATGTTCCTGTATGTGACCGGCCTCATGAAGCAGGGATACCAGGAGGAGAGCAACCGACAGCGGCAGCTAGCCGTCTCCCCAAAGGAGAGACCGGACAAGAGGAGCACGGCCCTATGAGAGCCCGACTCAACCACAGGACTGTTTTCACACATCCAGCACTGACATGTGGCTGTGTATATAGTGTATTTACTGTCTCGCTTTCTACATTGCTCATGTTTACCTCAAAACTGTGGTAAGCCATGGCAAAAGAAGACCAGTCAGTCCTTCCTTTGGGTAACCCTGTCCAGTATTTCCCAGATGGAACAAAAAAAGGCAGTGAATTTTAACAAAGCTCTTTATTTCTCAACTTAAAATCTGCTGTATTCCTCTTCAGTGAGATTGGGAAACACTGTAGCATGGCGAGACACAAACCGTGGTTGATGAAATATAACAGCTGTGGCTGTGCCTGCCTCGTAACTGGGATAAACTAATTTTTTTTTTTTTCAGCCAATATTTTGCTCTGTCTGTATTCATCAATCAAATGCCTTTCAGTAAATCTACTTTATTAATACATGTCATTTTGTTTAAGTCACTGCTGAGCCTTTCTAAAGCTGCTCTAAACTATTTACACTGGAGTTAACCATATGAAATCAGACTATACCGTGCATGACACAGACGTTTAACTTAAGAGGATTGCTTTCACTGCCTTTCAAAATGTGAACTCAATGTACATCTCCAGTTCAAAAAACAAAGGACAGAACAGTAATAGGTTCTTGGTACTTAAAAAAAAAAGAAAAGAAAAACAGGCAATATGAAGCCAAGTCAGATACTTGAACATTCATTAAAAAAAAAAAAAAGTCATAATATGGCATCACTCTGTAGTCAGATTTAGTTGTGTAATTCGGAGCACCTATGCATACATGTCTCACTTAAAAAACGTCCTAACTGAGTAGTTAAATAAAATCTGTGCAGAGCTGCAGTCAAACTGAAACATGCCGACAACTCATAGGTTAGAGCTATGGGAACAGAGCTAACGTACGAGTAAACAGGGGCAATAACATTTAAAAGAAATATTAAAAAAGGCGATTAACCACAGGGCTCTATCATTGTGGCCCCTCCAGAATGACACAGCGGTTGCCAACTCGTTTCCAAAGCAGAAGTCGGTGGTGTGGGCTGTCGTAACTCAATAAAGATGACTTGCTGCGTCCTCTGACTGGTACAAATCATCAGGGTTTCTGTCCCAGTCCACCGATGGCACTGACTGGACAGGGATGAGACGCACGGCTGTGCAAACAGAGGCAGGATGTCGGAGCAGTCACTGGGTGGACAAACAGTGATTGTGAGGCCTCAGGTGAAAGGGGCGAGCCAGGTGGAACCCCCCTCCCAAATCCCTCAGGTGGAACAGGCCAGTCCAGGCACCCAAAGTATTACAGAGTCTGTTGCTCATTGGGTGGCTTTGGTTTTCTTGCTTTTGCTTTTCTTGTCTTTCTTCTTCAGTCCATCCATGTGAGCTCTAAGGAGGTTGGAGTACGCCTGCAAAGGCAGTCAAGAATCAAGTTTATACATAAACAACAATACATACTGACATAAAGCTGGACGCTTATGCTGTCTTCAAGATTAACTCACCATCTGAAACTTGATTACTTCTTTGGTGCTGACCTGAAAAGGCAAGGAAGGTAGTTTAAAGATTGTGTACAGTCTCAGCAGGTGAAATTATAAACACATGAATGTAGGAAAACAAGCAAGCTCACCACTGTGCTAATTTTCTTCTTGCCATCAGAGGCTCTGAGGAGACATTTGTTGTCTGCTGGTTCAAACGACTCCGAGTGGCCCTTCCTGGGGACTGGCTTGGTCCTCCCGTCATCTGCAACGTGACACACAACCCATTCCAACTTTAATATGCTGCACAAACACCTCCTCACTGCCCTTTTCCTTGACTAATCCTGCAATGTGTTTTAGCTGGATCAGAGCAGACAACTTACACTTCTTTAACGTGATGACAACACTGCCGGAGGTCCTGCACCTCTGGAACAGCCGTGTGAGCTCTGTCAGGAACTGGACAGCAGAAAGCAAACACCAACAACGACAACTTTACTGTCACATGCAAAATATCACCCAAAACTCTTTCCTTATGCGTGTTCAGCAGAGTCACCGTGACGTGAACACGCACACGGCACCAAAGTGTGTCTGAACTTACGGTGTTTCAATACGCGTCCATACATATTTATAAAACCTGTTTTGTGACTACCTTAAATTCAAAATACAGTTTATATTGATTCAGATTGTTGCCATCAAAGAACTACATGTTTCTGGTTAACGTTAGCTGTGTTTTAGCCAACATGACGCCCTTGCGAACGAAACGTTAGCATAACTCAGTTTCACTAAATTATGTTTTCGAGCAAGTCAAAATCAAATATTTTAACAAAACTCTCCGGCACTGCAAAAATATGGCTTCGTCTGGGCTACAAAGCACCGTACATGTTTGCCAGCACTACCACAGAGCACATTTTATCTTTCATTTGGGAAACCCAGCTGGCTAGATGCTAGCCGGCTAGCTAACCAGTCAGTTGGCTGACTAGCTTGACTAACGTGAACATTACAGCCGGCGAGCTAACTGCGGACAGTGCTGGTTTCACGTTTAGCGACAAAATGACAACTAGATGTGACACTGGAAAAAAAAAAAACAATGTAGTATTATGGTTTATTTCCTACCGAGTCGTTTTCCAGCAGCACCATGGCTCTTCAGTTCAACCGCAGCGTTAGCTCACTCACAGGCAAGCTAGCCGCTGTGAAGCACACGTACTACAAGACGAAGCCCCGCCCTGCGCCCTCACTCTGCGGCCCTGAGCTTTGTCACACCGCCACCTGCTGGACCGGAGAGGTATTACACCCACTTCTCATTCTCAGCTAAAATAGTACTTGAATAAAACCATGTAGTTAGACAAATGTCTTTATTTTATTATGCATAACAGATGCATGATGCAAAGCAGAACTTATTTCATGATGCATAACAACACACAGTTATTTCTCTTTTTAATGCTGCAACTCATATTTGGATATGAGCAATGTAATAAACATTAAGCTCCCTTTCCCATGTAAATCTTATGAAATATTACTTGAGGTTATTCATTGGTAGAAGTGCATCAGGGTATGAATGCAGACAGCTGTTCATGACATAAATGATACAATGCTTATCCATTTTAATGTGACGGTTATGTTTATAAAAAAAAAAAAAAAATGCCTAGTGATTTTATCATTTACTTCAAAGAATATGATGAAAATTACGACATGGACAATGATTTTAACAAAACAGACAAGTTGATATTTACAGCTGATTTTGACATGAAGATAACATTTTCCTAAGTCACCACTCTGGCTTGAATATCACATAATGTACAGTTTTCATGTGAGCCTCTCTGAAATGAGGCTCTCTAGCCCTCTGATAGCGAGCAGTCCGGGTGGTGACCCAAGTCGGCGAGGTGCACAGCAAACTGGGAGTTCCAGTCCCTGTCAAACACTTGTCTGAGCTGGTCCTGCAGGACGGTCCTCCACACGGCTTGCGGGGCATGCTGGGAAACCACGAGACCCACTCCGGCTGTGGTTAAGAAGTAGTCTGCTGACCAGTTAGAGGTACCTGGGGAACAACACAGTGACCTGTCAATCATTCGCTGGTTACCAAGCAAATGATGTGTGTGTTTCTGAATTCTTGAGCACACAGGAATTTCACTGCCAAGCAGTTTGAAATCAGAGGAAATGAGCTCAGTGCCAATCTGTTACTCACCGATGTAAGCTACTTTATCAGTTACCATGAATTTATTGTGGTTGACTCTGGAATAGGGAATGTCAGACTGGTTTCCCACGGGAACAATGTACAATTTCTGAAAGAGAGTCAGGCGTTAATAGAAAAAAACGAGGGCAAAAGTGCTGGTATGAATGTTGTGTTTACCCCTGAGGGTAAGAGTGACTATTTATGGCACAATATTCTACATGTGGTATCCTACTATTTGGATGCTGATTTTGTAGCGGGGGGAGTTTAGTGAGGCCAGAGATTTTAGGAATGGCAGCATAGCTCGGTTAGAGTCCCGTCCACAGCTGATCAGCATCCGGACCTTGACATGCTGAGCGAACGCAGCCGTCCTGATGGCATCATCGATGACCGGCCAGTATCTGTTGAACAGAGGGAGCAAAAGTGGAGAAGTGAGGGCAAAGTGGTGCAAAGCTTGATGGAAACAGATAAAAAAAAAAAATGTTCCCTTCACAGCCCTGTTAGATCAAAATTCACCTCCGAGGCTGCTCAAACTGCGTGCTGGGGAAATACTCCATCACAGCTACATCAATGAAGCGCTCAGCCCCTGAGATGCCGGAGAGAATCGCCTCCAGGTCCTGCGTCCGCGAAGGAGGGCAGAACGAGGGAGGAGACGCCTGGGCAAAAAATACACACATCAGGCTTTCATCAACCTGAATTTAAGAATTTTTACACCCTTTTAATACCAGGTAGAACGGAAAATAATCACTGAAAAACTGATAAAAGACAGGTTATGATAGGTTAATGATAATAGGATAACATTCTTAAGACTAAAACTGAATTTAAGATTTAAACACCACTGAACTGTATTCCACACCGTTAAGCCTACTGTAAATCATTGACATTAGATACAATAATTTAATCCAAATTACAAGGTTGGAAGCTCTTGGTTGTAAACACACATTTGTTAAAGCTTCACTATAGTGCCACAGGTGGGCAAAATATATTAATAAAATAATTAATAAATATATTCATGATAATTTAAGACATTTTAAGATTTATTTCAGGACTTGTAGAAATCCTGAAATATGGAAGAAGCACTTCATTGGATTACTGAATTCTGATTTCTTGGTGAAGATGGTTTGCAGAATTTAATTTGCTGTCATGGGTGATCTTGTGATAATTTTGTCCCACTGAAACTTTTTTTTTTTTAACACTGAGTTCCCCCTTTGCTTCTCCTTTAATGTTTGTTTTGGCCAGTGTTAGACTCCCCTCAGCATGACTACATCTCTTTACAGGGAAATGAGAGTGAAACCCGGGGAACTCACTGAGAGGTAGAGTCTGGAGGAAACGTTGTCGGCCTTCACCACTAGGGGCTGGGATTTGTTGATGGCTGTGTTGTATGTGGAGGGCCAGGGCTCGGGCAGGGAGCTGTTGTGGCGACCCATCACCCAGTAGGACTGGAAGATCTTCTGCAGGTCCTCCGCAAGACTGGAGCAGTTGTAAATGACCACTCCCAGTTCTTTTACCTACGATACAAATTCAGGGAAGTTATGAAACCCTGTGTCAAAGCCACAGGTGTGACGCACTGATAAGATGTCTGCTTTTGTCACCACCTGTGTGAGAGCTCTCCAGTCCATGTTGGCACTTCCAATAAACAGATGTTTTCTGTCAACCACCCAGAACTTGCTGTGGAGGACGCCCTTCGTCAAGCGGCCAAAGTTCACCCTCCTCACCTGCACTCCTGTAGACAGCCAATGAGGAGAGCGGGACATGAGGAAGCTGGCGTGAGTTTTGATTCATGTATTAACTGGGCTTGTAGCCATTAGCTGCCAGAGGAGTGGCAGCAAAACAACAACAACAACAATGCAGTATAAATTAAAGTATATCTTGCACTGAATGTAGACGTTAATAAAAGTTCTTCCAAACCTTTCTGGCTCAAGATCTCTAAATCGGTGGAGTTTGTAGGAACGGAGGGAACGCTGGTCACCACTCGAACAGACACATTCCTGGAGGGCAAATCTCCAAATTTCTCCAGAATATCCCGTCCCTGCCACAAACAGAGCTGACTTATGCTCTCACGGGCCATTTTCACAGACACACATTAGGTCTAGAGGGTGACTATTTTTTATTTAGCGCAGAGTGCAATTTTTATGTTTATCTGCAGTGTTTTAATGTTGATTTCTGTCATTTTTGACGACTCACAGGTAGGTCAGAGGAGGAGTTGACATTGATATCTTCACCAGTTAGAGTCCAATAGAAAGAGGCCACATCCACTTGTTCTGTTGCCAGAGAAATCAGATCCTCCCAGACTGTTTCCAGAGGGACCCCAAATGTGGCATTAGCTTCATATTTCATATGTAGAGGAATGCTCTCCACAAGGGTCATTCTAGAGGAGAAACAAACACACCGGCATGGTGAACTGCAGAAACTCAAAGAGCAACTTTGTGAATCAAATGAATATTTAATAATTCTATATTATTATGCATTTATTTGTCCCCTTGGGGAAATTTGATTTGCAGCAGAGAATTCTCATGACATTACATAAAACAACAATTGAAGACATCCACAGTCATACAAGCACACCAGCTATACATTAGAAAAAGGAAAAATAAATAATGTTTGTAAACACTTGTATCCTAGAATAGAAACACTTGGGCCAGACCAGCTGGACACCCTGTTACTTGGTTGTGTTTAAAAATCTGATGGCTTGTGGAAAATTAACTAACATTGACATGTTTGTCGGCTTCAGTTCAAAATTGCTAATTATTGACTGCATACCTTACAGTCATGAGTTTGTGAGTTGCCACAAAATTGTGTTGAAAAACCAAGAATTTAATAAAGCGATCTTATGAGCTTTATAAGAAATATCGGTAATTTATTACCAAACATTGCATTAAAATGAAAATGCTTCTTTCTTGATTGAACTAAGGTGCAGAACAGACACTTGTTGATATCTGTATTAGGTGATCCATCTCTGATAAAGATTGAAATAGCCACCTTAATGAAAATTAGCATGCGATTCAATCCTTACTCGCAATATTTAATAGAATCTGGTGCACTTAATGGTAAAAACTCCATACTAGTGAAATAAATAACAATAATAAACTCTTGTCAAAATGACTGAGCATCTGCTGAATGAATTTATTGTATTAATTTCACACTCTGAGGTAGGTCAGCATATGAACTCTGACTTAACCATTCAATGCAATAATTTCAAGGCAGGGTTGAACTAATGATCTTAAATGAACATGCTTTAAGATCTATCTGCCTAACCATCTATCTGGCTATATTTATTTATTTATTTATTTATTTTTTACAGTGAACCGTCCCGACACTATTTCATATTACGAAGTGGGGAGTTTACACCTCCTCCTCTGCACTGATGACAGATCAGTGCAGATCCACAGGCAGAGGAGGAGGAGGACGCAGCGGGACGGTCTGCTGACCTGCACTGCTCTGCGGCGGAGTTCCCCGGGAGGGTCTCATGGTTCTCCGGAGCTTTCGGTCTCTCCAGCACAGCGACAGCCAGCAGGATGCCCAGCACCACCACACAGCCCACTGCCACAGCCACTGTCACCCAGCTGGCGGAGCCCTGACAGCGCGCGCACACACACACACACACACACACACACACACACACGGATCAGAGAGGTGCAACAAGTACATGCGACACGATGTTTGGTGTACTGATGCTGGACGCCCTGGGTTTTACCCTTTTGTCTGAGCCCTCACTGTCCGGCAGAGGCTGGTACGAGCGGGACATTTTCCCTTCAGGTGCCTTAGGTAAAAGTAGGACATTTTAGTATCAGTGACAACAATCAATCAGCGAACGTATTTACTTCTCTAATTGTGAATAACCATCGTTATTTTGCGGTGACGCCGATTCACAAATGGCTCAAATCACAGAATGGCTTTATTTCGAAAGGATTAAGCTGCAAGAAAGTAAACTAAAAGCAACTTACAGGAGGTGGTGGTGATACTGCGCTCTCCACTGAAGTGCACTTGAAACACAACGCTAACTTTTGGTTTCCTCCTCTTGAGCTTTTCCCCGGAGAGGAAACAGAGACTATCAATGCAATTGAAATGATCAAGGTACAGTTCCCGTTTTTACTTTCATTTCAGGTTTTCAGAAGGGCAATCTTAAAAATAAACAGTGGAGCACGACTGACCAAAGCCAATAAATTTCCAGTTGAGACACATTTGCGAATCAAAAAAATTTTATTAGAAAACCCCCCTGGAATCAACATCGGTCAAGTGACGTAGGGAAACAGAAAGCATGAGAAAAGGAGGACCAGATACAAAGTCAAGGATTTTGGGGTAAATGAAACTGGAACATGAATTCAACAACAAACAGAACACAAACATGACATTGAAAGACTGATAAACATTTCAGCTCTCTGTCTAAGTGGAGTAAAGCAAGAAGGGGGACAAAAAAATCCCAAAGAGGAAGAGCAGCATCGTTGTGAGCCGGAGCCAAAGATCAGACATTCACCTCTTACTTGAGTTTGTGTTTGTAAACAAGCATTATACTTAGCAGGATGACAAATTATCCCAGACAGCTTCGTGGCACTCAGAGGACTTCCAAATTACAATCATATGCACACGCTGGTTTGGGAGGAGGGAAGCACTTAGTGGTGAGCCGGGTTGCTTTCCTGCTCCAACCCTCAACAGCATTAAACGCTTACAATCCTAAACAGGACAAACACACACTCTCCTTCTCATGAGAGCGAGAGGACTTTCAGTTCGGAGCGTGCACAGTATGGTCGAGGGGACAAGGTTGTACTACGATAGTGCAAAATACAAGATGGAGAGGTAATTTTTTTGCAGGACATAGAGAAAACATTGTCAGATATTTACATATTCAACAAGAAAACATCACAAACTGATAGGTCAAGACAATTGCACATAAGTTATACTTTATGAACTTCATTAATAAAAAATATATTGCAACTCCTGTGTGAAGAGACTTGGGCCCATATCATTTGAAACCGTTGACACAGGGCTCTTACCAGGCCTTGTGAAAACACCATATGGGTGTAGTGTGATGTGTTCAGTAGCAAAATGCTGCGTCCAGCTGAGGAACACACAAGGGAAAGGTTACAGTTGTCTTTGGCCAAATCTCAGCAGCTAATTCTGCTCTACAGGACAAGGGAAAAACACAAACCCAAGAGTGACAATTAAGCCCTTTGATCCATGTTTGACACAAATAAAAATGGGAGAGAAAGGGGAACGCTTGAAAAGCTTCAACTCACTACGCCTGTTTTGTAGCCACTTGAGTTTGCTGTTGCCAGGTGACTAAACCTTCCCACTCTAACAATGAACTAACGCTCCTCCTTCCATTCAGCCACACATTCCTGAAGGATTTTCACCTAAAGCTGGACAAAATATGTAGTGTCCGACTACTGCAGACAGAGGGCCTAGACAGAGTCGAGGCAACTGGAACTCAGCACGAAATTGGCTTGTATTGACAGTTAATATACAATTAAACATCTGGCACAAGTGATGATGGACCCTCTCCCAAAGTCATGTCTTCTACTTAATTACAAAATGCCATACTATCTTATAAGAAACCAAACATTGGGTCAGACAGCCTATAATTTGTTTTCTTAATCACCACATTTATCAGCACAAATAAATACTTTACATTCTTCAGTTAATCTGGTCCACAGAGGAAAATGTGGCCAACAAAGAGAAAACCACAGAGAAATATATAAAGAAAAGTAATGGGGTTACTGGAGATACAAATACACAAAGCAGCCAGCTCTGCAAGGAATCAATGCAGGTTTTTTTTTACTCAAAATAAATATCAATTGACTAATATTCCCTAAAAAGTTGCGATTTGTCACTGAGCATAGGAATCTACTTATTAAAATATCCCTACAAGTGATTTTTATCAAATGTCCCTGAGCTGATTATACTCAGGCTGGTTTTCAACCATACAAAATAATTATATTGTGCTTTTAACATCAACATTGGTCATACCATTGGCAATAATGAGGTCAATCTCTAATGCACAATCAAGTATAGGTTTGAGGCCTGTCACAGGTGAATGGGAGATCAATAGAAGTAATAATGGCACCAACATAACCTTGTTTAAAGGGTTATACGCCTTTTAATCTCCACCTTGTGTTTAGGCCTCAGACAGAGCATATTGTAAAGGTGTTTAGTGCAAGCCTCATCTCACACCCCTGTGTACACCGTGTGGTTGCGTAGTGTCCATACTGCAGTTGTGTCTTTTCATGCTGGAGGCCACAGTTCTGCCTAGTCACTCTCACTTCCCCCTCTGGGTTTCACTCTGTGAACAGTGGTTCGGCACCTGGGCTTGTAGGGCAGCGGCAGCAGCACGGCGTTGGAGGAACCTGTGTGTTTGCTTCTGACCTTAGACCAAATATCCCTCTCTAACATCATCTGACGTTACAGCTGCTCTCCTGACACTGTCACCGGGCCTAGGGCCGCCACCGCGGTGTGACACAGAGTGGACAGTTCTCCAGTCTCTGGCGGGAGGTCTGGTGGGTCGACATCCAGGTGAGGCGGAGACCACAGGAGCAGAGGCCTTGCTCAATTCAGAAAGCCCACTGGGCTCCATGACTGTGTTAATGACTGGAGAGGGAAGAAAGCAAATGCATGTGTGTTAGTTGTAGGGCTGGACTGATATCTTGGCAGACTGTCAGTATCAGTCAACCTCAGCTTTGAAAAGCAATATTTTATCAGTCGAAAATTATTTATTGTTTGGCTGATTGTGAAAATGGGGCTTGTCTGAACTTTTGCCACTTAATACAGCAGTAAGCAACAGAGAAAAACATGGTCTTTTCTTTAAATAACAGTTCTCTTTAGGCCAGGTGCACACCATAATTTTAGAGCTGATTTAGGCGTACCAGACAGTCACAGACAAACTGTCAAGATCAAAGGAAAAACAGTATGTTGTTGCTCGCGTAATGTGGGAAGGTCAGACGGTCATACTCTGATCTGAGTCAGTTTGCCACATAGGCCCATTAGACTACAACAGGATATGACATCACTGTTTACTGCAACGCAGACGCAGATAAATAGAGTGGGCATGACTGCACCTTTATTATGGAAACTGTCTCACCTCCAACTCTTTTTATAAATCTTATCAATATCTTCTTCCCGTCCACACATGCATTTGCAAACATGCCAGTTGATCCATTATTGTTGTTGATGTCTTTACTGGTCACCAATGCACAAACATCTGCACTGATTATCCATTTGCACTCCCATCTTGTTGGTTCTAGTCCCGCAAGGCCAGACGCATGAGACTTCAAAGTTTTGTCTGCTCAAGGACCCGGAAATCATGAAAAAGCCAGTATTGCCCCGATATCACATGCCGGTACTGTAAACAAACATGGATACGCTTGAGGAGGAAGAACTAATTTTGCTTCTATTAATATTGTGGCAGAAACGAAAACCACGTCGCCATCGGAGGTGGTATGCGCGGCCCCTCAATCAAACGGGGAATTTGTTTCCCTTATTCTGCCAATGCGCGCCATTGACAAGGAGAAACACCGAGAATATTTCCGTATGTCGGCCAGTGCATTTGACGAGCTGTTATCCCTAATCGCTCCGTACATTCAGCACTCCAACACACACACCAAGCTCCGGTGAAAGTGTCACTGTGTATTCGTTCGCACGAGGGCCTCTAGCGGTTATGTCAATATTGCATCTTGCGCACGCATCACGTTAGATATCAGCTATTGTATGCTATTGAAAAAAAAACACATTGGTGCATCCACAGTTAGTTCAATATTTGGATTCGTTCTATAAAAAAAAGAGAAAGATTTATAAATATCTTGGAAGAATGACTCACCCTCAAGCTGTCGTTGCACTCTTCTGAGTTCTTTGAGGATAGAAGTGATTTCCTGAAACACAGATGTCGTGTCAGACAGTGCTGAAGCAAACCTCATTTATAACAATGCATTTGGCTTGAGAAAAAAAAAAAGTAAAGCCACTAACCTTGTTTGAAGTTTTGAGGACAGGGACATCACTTTCAGAGCCAATCTTTGCCTCCATTTCTTCCCATACATCCAGCTTGTCCTGGAAGAGTACCCTGCAAACATAATGCCAAACAAACAAGGTTCAATGGCTCGGAAGTTAGCTCTTTACAGTTTTCCTCCGTAACAGTGAAAATTACAATAATCCAGGCGAGAACAAAAACACACATCTGGACACAAAAAGTTTCAGTCCAACACCCACTACATCCTGTAACAGCCTCCGACAGTACAGCTTTGTACAGTGCTCTCACGCTCAGATTAGTAGAGCAGGTATCAGACTGTGTGCTAACTCACCCAGACAGTTGCACATAGTTAACAAGATTACTGGCTCAACACAGCGTCAGGACGTCTGGTTTCAGAGAGGTTTAATAAGAGTTTCAGATCAAATCCTGATCAAACATGGGGACAAAGGACATTTATGTATGTAGGAGATGTGTGTGTCTGTGTGCGTGTATGAGTCGTACTTAATTTTCTCAGCAAGTTTCTCGGTGTTCTCTCTGATGGCCATGGAAACCTGAGACACTGGATTTAGCATCAGATTGTCCACAATGACCTGGAAGGCAGAAAAAAAGTAACAACAGTAATAATAATTAATAGTAATAAAACATGATTGAGATCTGCTAGTGCCAGCCTCAGTGATGTTTTTTATGAAGTGAAACAGGTTAGCAGAACAGAGCTCCTCTCTGTTCCCAGCCCACTGTTTGGAGTTTGGTTCGTTATCACTCACGTTCTGGTCGGGCTCCTTCACATCCTCAGAGCCTGGTGGGACTCTCTGGTAGTTAAGTCCAGCATCTGGAACGCGCTGAACCAGCTGCAATACAGAGTCTAGACATTAGTCTTTGTAGACAAAAGTGACAAACCTCTTATGACTGGCATATAAACAAGGCAAGGAGATGATACCATTCATATGAGTGTAATGATCTACATGGGCCACAGACAGGCGAACTGATTTGATTCTCTATAAGCTTGACTTATTATGGATTCTTTTATAGACTATATGCTGCACTTGCTCTCCAAAAGATAGATTTCTTGACAAGAAAGATGACAGAGACCCACACTCTTCACAATGGGAGTGGGAAGCTGTTGCTAACTGCATTTTTTTTGCCACAAGATAATGAATAAAAATATGCAGAGACAGTAAAAGGCACACTATCTACCTACTGTGAAACCAGGTCTCTGCTGTCTTTCTTACCATTTGAGAGACAGTATAATGATTTAGTGAATTAGAGAAAGGTGACTATTTTTATATTTGATAAGAGGTGAACTCAAATGGCATAACTGCACCAAATCTGGTTGGAGAGCCACATGAGTAGGCTGTACTATATAAGAAGTTTCTGTGAGGGCACGGATGCAAATGTCCTCTTTCCACAGTATAACAGAAACACATTAGCAGTTTGTGTTGAAGAGATAAAGGGAGAACCATCACAATACAAATTTGTTTTTAAGGTTTGCTGCACCTCTTCGTGAGTGGTAACAGTGGAGCTGGGTGTGTTGGCCTCCAGTCCAGAGCTTTGGGCATCAGCGTCACCAGCAACATCATGGATCTCTCTGGCCAAGATAGCCAGGTCTTTAGCCAGGTCCTGACTCAAGCTAACACAGAGGGAACAGGGCAGACACGAGTTACAATGAAGACCCACAGACAAGTGGTTAGCACTTTCCACAGAATGTGAAACCTTTGTTCTCTATGTAACCTTTTGAAATGAAAAACTCCACTTGTGATATTCAACCAAACACTTTGC
The DNA here is from genome assembly GCF_902150065.1 of Myripristis murdjan. Lineage (NCBI taxonomy): Eukaryota > Metazoa > Chordata > Actinopteri > Holocentriformes > Holocentridae > Myripristis > Myripristis murdjan. The sequence goes on along the minus strand of NC_044001.1, from coordinate 19,716,444 downwards.
TGTCCTATTCTTACCGTGCAATCTCAGCACTGTGGCTGGACCAGTTGTGGAAGGCGTCTCCTTCATGGTTCTCATCCTCAGAGTCTCTGCTGCGGGGTTTGGGCCGCAAGGCGACCACTGGCTGGGGCCGGGGCTGATTGCGTGGGCTATGGGAAGCTAAGGGAGGTTGGGAGCGTTTGTGTTTAGGGGTACTCTGGTTGGAGTCATACTCCTCCTCTGAGGTAGAGGTGTAGTCAGACCCTTTCTGTCGTCTTCTGGAGCCTCCAGGTTGTGAATTGGTTTGAGTTTAGAAGAAGTTTGAAGATAGAGAAGGCAGGGAAAGAAGAGTAAAAAACACTCAAAGAACACCACCAAGAAGAAAGCCACCAACTACTATATCTCAGATCCAGGAACCCCACAACCAAAGACAGGAAATGTCCACTATGGAAGAGCTCATTTTTACAACAAACATTAATATGGCAAATGGTCACAACAAAACCCTCCCATACCTTATGTTAACTGTTTTTCCCCCAATATCAATTTAAATAAAATGAGCCTAAAGCTTCCACAGTAGAGTGATATGTATCTAAGAGTGGAGCTATTGCAATGTTCATCATGAGCACAATATTCTTACAACATGATTTTTAAATAATATCGTCATAAATAGAGATACAATGTATGCAAACATTGTGCACATGAGGAACAAACTATTTTCATCTAAGTAGTATGAATGTTAGGCATTACCAGTTTGGTGTTAGTGAAAGGTCTCAGTCAAAATGCCCTTCCCACACTAATATTTTTTTTTTTTACAAGGGAAACATATCTGATGAAAAAAAAAAAGCTGTTTAAGAAGAACCCAGGCTTTCACTACTGAAATGTGTATTCAGTGAAGCTTATCAAACTATCAAACCAATTGAATTCTGTGAGTGACTCCATAGGGCCTGCAATGCTTCCACTTCCAATTTTTTTGTTGTTTTTGTACCGGGTTGGCTAAGACATTAAGTTACCAAAGACATTAAAACATTACCAAAGAGTAAATGGTCACATCTGTAAGATAACCGTGAATACATTTTGCACTCAAAGGTGTGTGTGTATGTGTAGATGTCTGTCTGTGTATGTGTATGTGTGTGTGTGTGTGTGTGGTACACGTACTTGCTGTACTGCTAGCATATTTGGCACTGCTGGAGCGTCCACGGCTGATCGGAGTCTTGTTGGGGGCTGCTTTCTGTAGTGCAGGTTTTGGTCCGGGTACAGAGGCTTTGCGGGCAGAGCTGCTGCTGGACTCTGTGCTACGATTGGAGAATCCTGTGGTCCTGCCTGTGCAAAGTGGGGTGCTGGCGGCCTCTGTGTCACTGGGTGTGTTGAAAGAGCTCGTCCGCTTGCGAGGCATCGCCAGCATATCCAGCCTGGAGAGTTTCCTGGGTTCCACAGGCTGCTTGGCCGGAGCATTGCCTGCCTCCTGGGACAGCCTGTCTGTCTCTGTACCTTCATTGTCAGAGGCTTCTCCCAGGCGAGCCCTGCGGAGCATGGACGCCCTTGTAGGTCTTGGGGCAGACAAGCTATTGGATCGACTCAAGGCCTGGGACACTTTGGACATTTTGGAGTCCTCCCTCTGGAGGGGGACAGTGTATTTCTTGCGGCTATGGTGGGTGCTAGACTCCTGGTCAGAGTAAAGTATGCTGGAGCTCTGGGGGTCATCACTTAGGTCTGTGGAGCCACGTTTTCCTGTACTACGTCTCAGTCCAACCAGTCTCCTACCTGTGTCAGTCTTACTGTTGGTATCTGCTCCCAGGGAGCGACGTTTTTCTGACAGACGCTCCCGTACAGAGGACTGATTACTGCTATCCTGGCTAGCTATACTGCTCGAAGTTGCCTCCCTCTGAAGCCCATAATTAGAAGGCTTTTTTGTCAATGTATTTGGCCTAGTCTTATTGCTGCGCTGGCTGACTGTGCTGGAGGTATCTACATCAGACTCCCCAGATAGAGAGTCCATCATTGCAGAGGAAGTTGTTTCTGGCTGGCCTGCTTGGAGCTTGGCCTCCAGAGCAGCTAGAACATCCTCTGTCTCTTTGAGGTAAGAATGAGTGTCCTGATTGGAGGCTCCATGCAATGAATCGGGGTCAAGGGTTCTTAGAGCAGGCTGGCTGGATATGTTGGGCAACCTGGCATTGCTGGGTCGATCCTTGGTGAAGCTCTCCTGTCTGACCAGTGAGGTTACCCGTCCCTCTTTGGTCTCAGGGCTCTCTGTATCCTGACCCAGGATAGGAGCTGAGACACTGGGCTTGACTTTCCCAGAGTCCTGGGTACCTTTTTGCTTGGTCAGGGTGGCAGAGGAGAAGGTTTTGTTTGGTTGTTTTCGCTCAGTCTTTGGAGTATTGGGTTTTGAGCCTCCACGTTCAGGCTTGGACACAACCTCGTCTGAGCCTATGTAGAATGATGTAGACTTGGGTGGGAGTCTGGTCTTGTCCTCCTCATTATTATTTTCAAGTGTGTCAGACAGTGGTCTCCTCCTCCATTCTATGATGGAACCATCATCTGACTTGCTGGCGTCACTCAAGCTGTCAGGCTCTAAATCGTCCTGCACTTTTAACCTGTGATGGTCATTCTGAGACTTCAAGGCCACTGGGTTACTGTCTTCTACATCAAATGTTGACTGCAGGTCACAGTGAACATAGGTATTGGGAGTTGGAGACTCACTCTTCTCCCCCGGTGGTAGCTTGGGCAGGATGCGGCGAGCTCGGGAACCTTCAGAGTCGGCGCTATCACGATTTCGGCTTAGTGTGGCCTTGTGGATGATTGTACCTCCCGCTGAAGTGAAACAGTTTTAATGCATATTAATCACACATATTGGTACTGAGTATCATTCATATTCATCAGGGTGTCTCATTATCATTTCAAATAGACTAATGTCTCGTCAGGTGGCTTACCCCCTCCTGACAGCTCCATCTGGGAGGGGATGTCAAAGAGGCCAGACGAAGGGCCAGATTCCGTGTAGCTGTCTGCCAAGCTGGCCCAGCGAGACATCCATTTAGGAGCCCCCTTTAAAACTGGATCCCCTGGATGAACCTGCATGAGAAAAAAGGAAACAGTTCAGTTTCTGTTTTGTGTGTGAAGATTTAAAAACAAAACAAACAACAAACAAACAAAAAAACATTTTAAAGAGAGCCTATTTGACTCATGATAAATGAATCTTTATTCTCTTGATGAACACAGAAGACAGATCAATCTGTCTTACTGATTAAATGTACATGGCATTATTATATCTTCTCAATTTTGATAAATTTTCCTTAGAATTAAAGAGTAAACTTAAAACAATAAAGAACTGACAGCCTGTGAGGAAAATGTGATAAATCCAGAGACCAAAAGAGAGATACACCAAAAAGGAGAGAAAACACCATGAGGACAAATCAAGACAGCAACACACACTGATTTGTGCATTCAAATTAGGGGTGGGAATCACAGGGTAACTGGAAATACAATACTACCATGTTATTTTAGCTACAATAACAATGGTATAATGATATAATGATTCTGTGTTATGCAATATATTTTAAGATAAGAAAAAACCCTGGAAAAGGCGAAATATTTTTCCAGTCATCAGGAGTCAGTCATGTTTTTTACAGTTACAGTTAAACTATCTAAAGGCAGGGAACAAATACACCTCATAGGAACTGAAATGTTCTATCTGTGCAAATTAAGTTAATTAAATTAGAAGGACGTATCATGACATATTGATATTTTGATATTTTGCCCCACTCTTAATTTAAATGCTTATGGGTTATTGACCTTGCAGTTTACTTCAGTGTCTTTAGAGGAATAATTAAATGCCTGATTGATTGATTAATTAATTCATCCATTCACTGATCCCACACTTAGCAAGAAGGTTTACCTCTCCCAGACTCTCTCCCTGTTCTGAGGCTGGCCTTCCCAGCTCCCCCGAGCTACTCTGTCTATGCTGCTCCCTGCCCTGATTAATAACAGGCCTATATGATGCTGATGTTCCTGCTTCAGTCTGGTTGGTTTTCTCTGGTCTCTCAACAACACCAAACACCTGTCAGGAACAAAGCATTGCAAGTTGATAAGTATGGTAACGGAAAACTGGAGACTGCCAGTGACCAAAGCTCAAGTGGCATGTTGGCCCATGAGAAAGATGAGATTGTCGATTATAAAGTCAGATCACTTTGTTTTGGTAACATTTTCTGATTAACTCAATAACATTTTTACATATAATCCATAGCAACTTAAGTCAGAATGAAATAAAACAAGATGGAATGATACACTTGATTGAAATAAAACAAGATCCACTATGACACTTGCCTGACTGATCTTGTTGCGTGCATCTTCTAACTCTTTGTCTTGAGTATCCGCTTCGATGGTGTAGGTTCCCGCGTCACTCAGACTGTCTTCCTCTTCGTTCCGGGCACCACAGGGGCTCTTGACTTCCATACTCTGAGAGGCAAGGACTGTCATGGGAGCCTTCAGGGGCACAGGCTGGTGGATAGGGGAAGAGGTCTTGGCCAGGTGAGGAGCAGGAGGTGATGGTGGGGTGGCTAGACTCTGGTCTGATTGTGTTGCTACCACTGTCCCTGGTGGGCTGCTTTTAGGGGAACTATATGTATTTCTCTCCCAGCTTGCAGGGGCAGTCTGTCTTGCTTGTTTGAGGAATTCAGCCTGGAACTCCTGGGTGAGTTTGGACCGCCTGCCCACACTGGCAAAGGGTCGCACAGAGACAGAGGAGCGAGAGGACAAACTGGTGCTGATCCGGTCCTCTGTCTTCTCTCTTCGGAGAGAACCAGCTCTCTGTGGTCCTGAAGAACCAGGGCCCTTTAGGGGGATGGTGTACCGTTGGGCTGGGGGAGTGCTGAAGGCTGGAGATGGGACCTGCCTCTCCCCAGTTGCGCTGGAGCCTTTCCCTGCTTTGTCCAGCTGGGCAGTGTTATTAGTGAAGGACTGGGAACGCTTCTTTCGTGGGTTGTCATCAAAGAATTCAATGACAAAGGCTTTTTGGGAGTCTGCCTTGCCATGACTGGGTGAGGACTGAGGCTCCGGAGGAGTAATGGACAGACGCTCCTCAGAATCAGGGGAGTCTCTCCGGGGTGGATGAGATGACTGGGACCCAGTTTGAGATCCTAATTGCAGAAAATCATTTCCATTGTGTGTAGGATCCTCTGAGTCACTGTGAGTGCCATCTTCATGGTGATGTGCTAAGAACAACAGGACAACAAGTTACTTCACATATTTTTGTAATTAAAAGTCAGTGTTGGAAGATATAAACAGACATGTCAGAGACTCACCCTTATTGATCCTCTGAACTGACTGGTCGCTCCTGGTACTGTACACATCTTCAGTCTGTGACCTCCTCCTCCTCATCATGTTCACATTGCTTTGAACAAGCCAATCAGCAACCTTGCTTTCTGCTGACATCACCTCAGTGGGTGTGGTGACCACCTCATGGGATGGGAGCTTGCGCTGCTGGCGGAAGGAGAACTTAGTCACTTGGTCCTTGATCTTCATCTTGCCAGGCGTACACTCATCAAATTCGATGGTGAAGGAGGCGTGGCTTTGGACGACAGGTGGTGTTGGGGCAGAAGAGACACATTGGGACGGATTTTGGGTGTCCTTTGTGGGAACCTCATCAACTTGCGAGTCTGTTTTCTTGACAGGCCGCTGCTGTAGCTCCTTGGTTGGGATCTCAAAGTAACTGGGTTCTCGGTGGTAGGAGTAGATGGACTTGGTGTGATTATCAGACAGAGAACCGTTGACATCATATCTGGAGGTTTCTTTAGCAGGATCTGGTCAAAATAAAGGTGGATAAATCAACACGTCAAAACACAGGATGCATTTGTTGATTTCCAACTAAATCCACTCAGTGCACTGAACAACATTTTTATTATCAGCTATCTAGATCCAAATAAACTTTATACTTTCAACTTTGTATTGATTCTTCTGGTATGTTGATGTTATCTTGTTAATTGCTGTTATGTTGAGTTGAGGTTCAACTAATCTATCCTCTGTGTTTTCTGACGATAGGTTGGTTTGCCTATTGTTAAATTATTGATTGCACACAGCTGTGGAATTGACCAAGGTAGATATTAAGGCTATTAGGCATTATGATGATAGAATGATAAAAGCTTGACAAAAAAACAAAAACAAACAAACAAACAAACAAAAAAACACCTGATCTGTGCTCCTCAATTAAAAAAAAGGTTCATTTGTGTCACAACATGACAATTATCTTTTAGTGTGTGTGCAACCATTGTTTTTTTTGTTGTTGTTATTTACCAACTAATAAAAGTGTTTTAGTGTATGATTGCTTCAGTGCTATTATACTCTATTTTGAGTCCCTCTCCAATACTACATGCTCTCTAAGCATCTAAACCTGAAGAGGCTACACAAACCTAAGGAAATAAATCCCCTCCCATCTAAAAATGAAGAATTTAAAAAATTTAATTAAGATGTCACGGTCACACAATCCCTGAAACTGACAGTAACAAACGGCCCCATGATTCTAGTTGTTAGGCTAAGGAAACAAATCCAGCCAGCAGGTCTGTGGGTGCCAGCTGGATGTGGCCAAATATCACTTTAGGAGCTCAGAGTCCAGTGGAGGGCAGCTGAGCGGGAATAATCTGCTTCAGACTGTGCAACATGAAGCAAACAATCACCCTTCCTCCCCCCTCCGGCAGCTTACAGGGTCATAATCCATCACGAGGCAGACAGGCACTGCCCACTGGCCTGGCGTGGCATGGCTGGCTAACAGTTCACAACTGGCAGCCAAGGACCTGCCTTGGGCTCAGCACCATCCATCTCTCAGTGACCCACACAGGGCATCAGATAGCAATGCCACAGAAAAGCATGCCATTTCACATCAGGATCAAACACAGAGATGTACTTGTCTTCCAGCAACTAGGACTAGAATTGAAAAACTCTAAATACATATGTGTTGCCATATAAACAATATAAATGAAACAACTGATGTTTTATAAAGAAACTACTAACAACAAAAGAAAGTAAAAGCATTATCTGACCTGTAGAGTCCTGGTCGGGCTGCCTTCCACCTCTGCTCCGCTCGTTGTTGGCTGGGTCATCATCCTCCCCCCACCAGGACGGCTGGCCATACAGAGGAGTAGGCTTGGATATTGGAATATCTGTGGTGGCTAGCAGACATACACACAAACACAGGGATAAAAAAAGACAAATACACACTATTAGCAACATGGGACACACTGTTACAGAGAGGAAAGAAAGAACAGGGGGAAGAAAGAATGAAAGAACCGAATTTGTACAGCCTCTAGTATTTATAAGAATTTGTTTTTGTTAGTCACATGGGAAAACATAACGTCATGTCAGGGCACAGCTTTAATCGTCTGGATTTGGTCTTGCAGCAGCTAAATATTGCAAAACACTAAAGCTTCCATAGTCTCCATACATTTCAGAGTTCCCACACATTCCAAAGACATAGTGAGAGTGGCAAAGGTGGACTTGTGATACCAACTAAATCACGTGATGCACCAAAACATAATCCTCACAGCATGAGTCAGGACAGAGCCAATCCAAATCTTATATGAAAAAAAGCCAAGAAACATTGTTGTAATAATTGAAATAACAATGACAAGACACATGAAGACTGAAAAAATACAGGATAAGCTGTCACTGACAATCATACAAATCCTTTCTTCAACAGCTGGACTTGCTGCAGATAATGACTCTCATTGCTGGCCCTGCTGACCTAAATAATGTATCTCTGTATTTATCTCATATATAGACACAATGTGGGGGCAGAGGGACGATTCCCCTCACACCATAGCAGAGCTGGTGTTAAGCTGCTGGTAGGCGAGTATATAGAGGCTAGGCAGCCTATATGACATTAATCAGATAATCTGCATGTCTGTTGTCTGCCTGATAACTAGGCTAAACAAGCTCTCTGGAGTCTCATGCAGACGCTACACAATCCAAAGTAACAGCAGAACTCTAACACTGTTGCCTGGGACACGCACAATAAGGTATCAACAGAGTGATGGGAGGAGTAAAAGGACATGCTACCAATTCCAACCCCCTCATCCAATTTTCCCTTTTTAGCTAAGGAAAACATAGGGTGAGTGACACAACTAGAGTGGCCTACACACTGCACTTAGCTGTCCAGATTTTCAGATTTTATTATTTTGCCTTTATTTAATCAAGTTGGCCCTGTTCTTTTTCAAAGGAAACTTGGCATTGAGACAAACATAAAAGTTACAGGTCAACATACAAAAAAGGCAAAGCCTGTCACACACTCCTAGAGGAGAAATAATGGAAAAATGCCAATCCCACAGTATCAGATTTGTACAAATGTTGCATTTTAAAGCTGACATTGGCTGATAACAATGCAATATAATTAGGGGTGTGCATCTCTCCAATATAAGACGATTCGATACGTATCTCGATATATGGGGTGCGATTCGATTCAAGAACGATACATTTTAGAATGGAACGATTCGGTTTGATTCGATTCAGTAGGATTACGATACGATACGATACGATACGATACGATACGATACGATTCGATTCGGTACGGTTCAATTCAGTGGGGTGTGATGCAATCTGATAGTTCTTTGTTGAAAGTAGACAATCAATTTACATTACATTGTCACATTACAATGTGGCATTGCCTTCAAAAGATTTAGCAAAGACTAAAGAACAAGTACATTTGTAAATAATTGTCATGTTTATTAGTGAAACATGTAACTGTAAGAACAACATTCAAGTTATGTTGGCACAAATTAAAGCCAAAGAAACAACTAAACAGAGATCTCTGTATTATCATCTATCTCTTTAGCCTCGGATCAAGCAACAATGAGCTAGTGAGGTAGAACAAAACATTTCAAGACATCCCTTGTGCAAATTTTTCTGAAAACAAAACAAAGTGGCCAACTGTAAACAAAATCAGTCTTTTATAAGTGCTGTTTTGCAATTCAACATGCAACTGCCTGATCAAATCTTGCACTAGTGACTGTACTAGTGTATTTCACTTTTTAAAGTGCCATTTTGCCACATGTAAACTGAAAACAATAACTAACAAAAACAATAACATCTCATTCATTTTCTATTAGTTTTTACTCTTCTGAGACAGTGTCCATTCCTGTATGCTTGGTGCACTCACACATGTACACACACTTTGTTTTCACCATTATGAATCTTAATCTGTCTGTCTTAATCATACCATACATTCAGTGAAGTTCATGTATGCTTGTGCTTGTCAAGGTTCTTCTTGAGAAAAATCAGTTGATCAACATGATCATGTCGGAGTACACTGCGTTGTGCAGAAACAATATCTCCTGCAGTGCTGAAAACTCTTTCTGAGGCCACACTGGTGGCTGGTATACAGAGATATTTTTTGGCAAGAGATGACAGCAGTGGCAAGTCCACCTGTGCTTTCCACCACTGTAGTGGGTTGTCAGTCAGGGGCAAAGGATTACGTTCTCTGTATCTCATGACTTCCTCACTGGCCTTCTCTCTTGAAGATCGTGCCGCTGCTCTTGCTTCAAAGGTTTCTCCAAACAGCTGGTCCAGTGCTGCACTCTTTCTCTTTTTGCACAGAGGTTCATCATCTGAAATACAAAGCAATTACTTTATGTTACTGGTTGTTTGCCATAAGTCTTGAGAGCTTTTCTTTCACCTTATCTTAATATGCTTATACCTCACTATGTATAAAAAAAACACACCTTTTGGCTTATCCTGGATCTGAGGACCAACCATCCCGTTGTGCGGATCTCTAGGAGCAGGGTCTCTCTGCACTGGATCCCTTTGAACACCCGCTGTTTCCTAGTGAAAATCAATGTAAAAAACAAAAAACAAACAAACAAAAAAAAACATTAACAAGAAAAATGTTTACCATTGATAATAAACTCAAAAGCTGAATTAACTAAATAGTGTGTCATTTTGTTAAATCCAGGACACACTATCAGTAGATGATAAATCATGTGCAGTACAATACAGATTGAAATATGTTCAAGAGCAGCTGTTAGAATACAATATGATAATTATTTTGTATTTAGTTAATGAAAGGGTGTGTTTGTTTGGCTTACCTTGTTAAGCAGGGCAGTAGCTTCAGCTGAAATACTTATGAAGATCCTCTCAGCATCATCATCACTCAGGAATGGGAGAGTCTTAAAGCGAGGGTCTATAGCAGATGCAGTGTAGAGGAGGTCCTCAAGATGTGTGTATCGCTTCTCAAAATCATTCTTAAATGCCTTCTTCATCTCAGTGATGAGTGGTGTGTCTTCATCTGCTGCTTCAAAGTGCTTTTTTAGTTTTGCTCTGAGTGGGGCAATCATTGATACTGTGGGCATCTCATCCTCACAAAGGATAGTTGTCACTACTTTGACAGGTGCCATCAACCTGACGATGTCTTCAGCATTACAGATGTCTTTCTCATTAAGAGAATTCACCTCCTCTCCTTTTCTGAGCTCCCTTGACATGAGTGTGGCAAAAACTGCAGGCTGCTGTTCTAAAAAGCGTTCCAGCATGTCATGGGAACTATTCCACCGGGTGGACACATCTTGAATGAGTTTGTGGGAAGGCAAAGTCAGTTGCTGCTGTTTCTCCCGTAGGATTTCAGCTCCCTTTATGTTGCGGTGCAAGAACCCAACCACCTTCCTCACTTTTCCCAGTAGCCTTGCAGCAGTGTCCACTTGAAAGGCTTTCTGGGAGGCCAGATTTAATGTGTGAGCAAAGCAACTGAGGTGTGGTGTCATCTCTGCCTCCACTCCAGCTGCAATCATATTTCGGGCATTATCAGTTACCAGGGCTGGTTCTTTATGAGCAATGTTCCAGTCAGTACATGCTTCTTTTAATAAAGCACCTATGTTTTTGCCTGTGTGTGACTCGTTGAATACTCTGGTTTGTAAAACATGACTCCTCAGCTCCCAGTCGGGAGAGATGTGGTGCGCTGTGATTGTCACATAAGAGTCAGTTGCACATGACGTCCAGGCATCGGTGGTAATTGCCACTCGTTCTGTGTTGAATAGCTGTTCTTTGACTTCATTCTTAACTTTGTTATAAAGCTCTGGCACACACTTGTCCGTGAAATGCTGCCGACTTGGTATAGTGTACCGGGGCTCTAATGTTTTTATCATGTCCCGAAAGCCCTCATTTTCCACTACAGAGTATGGTCTCAAGTCTTTAACAATGAACCGGGCGATTGAAGCCGTTATTACCATGGCTCGCGCCGAGTTGTGGCTGAGTTTCGGCTGGAAGAACTCTTGTATGTCTGTGTCTTGCCGTGTCTTTGCGCTAGCTGTGCTTGCCTCCTCATCGCTTGTTTCCCCATGTCGTCTCACCAAGTGAGTGTTGAGATTTGTCGTGCTACCGGTGTACTTTAGCGCGGCTTTACACTCTTTACATATGGCGACGCTTTTATCCAGTAATCCATCTTTCATATAAAATCCAAATTTTCTCCAAACTTTGGATTTTAAGCCTGCCGGTGCGTTGTAAATCCTGTCCGAGTCAGCCATTTTTTAACTTTCCCTCACAAACACAGCGCTATCTGGCGTGACTACGACAAGTCTCGCGAGAATTTTATGTTCGGAAGCAAGAGAGAGTCAGAGATGGAAAGCAGGAGAAGTAGACAAGGAGCAACGCAGCTATCAGCAGCTGCATCAGCAATATAAACCGATTTATAATGTTGTAATCGGGCCATCGGCCGGTTCATGCTACATTTAGACCGATTCAGGGGTCCGTGTTCCGATGCACTCACATCTTTTAAATCAAAACCGAATTTCCGATTCAAATCGGTTATTTGTTACACCCCTAAATATAATTATATAAGAAAAGAGGCAGTTAGAATTCCACAATGAATACTTAAGAGATTCAACTGAGCCAAACCCTTTGCCTTCAATGGTAACAATAGGTAGAAGATAAATACTTCTAAGTTAATTTATGTAATGGGTTATTAGTCACTTAATGGGCAACCAGTTGGACTTCAGTAGCCAGACAGCCCATAAATTAGTGGACAACAAACACAAAGCATGAGGACATTTTAAATACTGCAGTGCTGATGTGTAAGTCATTGAACTTCTATGTACTATCCATTTCATGCCCTTGTAGGAAAAACTGACGAGCCATGGTCATGTCAGGGAAAACAAGGCCTGACTGAGTCACACTGTACAAACCAGCAGGCTGGCCTTGCAGACAGCTGGAGGACTGGACACTCTCCACACTTTGTGCAGCTGCAGGAAGAACAGCAAGCATGTACACACACACACACACACACACACACACACACACACACACACACACACACACAGACCACAGACACAGGAACACACAGCTCTCTCACCGCTTAGCAAGGGAGTGTGTAGTGTGATTCACAAAACTTTCATTCGCAGGGATAAAAACCCTCACCAAATCTAATGTCAAAGTTACCTCCCCAAGAGCACAGAGCTATTCACTCATTTGGCACTGACCCTAAGTGAAATATACATGTTACACCAAGGATTCCTGTCAAACAAATGCAGCCAAGGACACTAATTTGCATGCGCGTCAACGCAGATATGCATCGGCTCTGTGCAATTTGATTCAGTCAGACTGGCTGGGCAGCACTTCTCATTTCTCATTGCGAGGACAACAGGAGAAGACTTAGCAAATTGTGAATGAAACAAACTAAGGAAGAAATGTAATAACACTACTACATTTTGAGTATGGAGGCCAACTTAGCTTCACACCTGTCAGAGAAATAGTTTTTTTTTTTTTTTTAAATGTTAAAAATTATTTCATCATGAAAGAACACACAGCCATATTTTGTTTCTAGAGTATGCAATGAAATATTTATCCACCTTAATTTAATAAATGGCAATTTTGGAGGAACACAGGGTGCAGCCTTGATAAATGTGGCCAGTGAAAGTGGCAGAGATAGACAGGGTCACATCATAGGACAAGGTTACTTGTTAACAGGCTTGGGTGAGCAGGATTACTCACAGAGGAGGATCAACAAAAGGGTTAGACTTACAGGATTACAAAGTCACCAGGGTTAGTTTATAGTGGTTGGAGCTAGTGGGAGACTTGTTTCTAAATAAAAAAAAAAAGTTAATGTTTTACAAATTTCATATGCAGCTATAGAACTGCATTCTCATGGATATGTTTATTAGACATTCGGGTTAGGAGCCTAGAGCCGGAAAAATCCTATTTTTAGCCCCAGCCATAGTTTTTTCCCCAGTAGGCTCACAGGGCAGTTGTGAATCAGGAAGTACAAGAATTACTAAGCCAACAGCGGGAATACGTTTTGTCAGCATGAATGGACTTCATTGAGAAACTGCCTCACTAGAGCACACACTGTTGCTTATACTGTAAAAAAAAGAAAAAAAAAAAAAGGACTTACTCACAACAGCCAAAGGCAGAGAGGCGATGAGGGCAAAGGGATATACAAGTGACAACAAATCCACCACCAGCTTCTTGGACAGAGCTGCCAAACTGGCACCAAAAAAACTATGCACCTTTCTAATTCTTCTTAGACACGTGTTAAAACCATCATCAGGTTGCTCGGCAGCACCCCACCTCTTGTTGCCAGCAGTCAGGCATGGCAGTCCAAGATAAGACTGTTTGTCCTTAACTCCTGTGCTTAGCTCGCCTGGTAAGCTCTAACTCATGAGTTCTCATCCTGCCAATATCTATTGCTTTACTGCGATCGTCTCTCCGCTCACATGGCAGCCTCATCTCCCACTTAGAGAAGCTCTTAATAAAAGAAGTTAGCAATCTTAGCAAGCGATCTGCAGCTTAAGCACATGAAAACACACACACTTCCTCTTTCTCGTGTGTGAATGGCATTCAAATCCTCTTCAGCAAACACGGGCAACAGGAGCAATTACTCATCTAATATGGAAAATCCACAGTCAGCTGGCCTGCTGGTTACATTACATTTTAAATGAATAGGAGTCGGAGGGGGTTATGGAGGGGTTCACCTGTGATCGAGTGAGCTCTGCGCTCAGTCTTATCATGCAGTTTGACACTGAAAGAGTCAGAGTCTCGGCTCCTCTCCGAGTTCTGCTGTTTGTCCTTCTTCCTGGCCTCAAGGGCCTTTATACTGAGCTGCAGCTGGCTGGTGTACTTCTCGTGCTGCAGACACAGACAGGAGGGAAGCAGGATGTGAGAAACCTTCTCGCCAACAATCAAAACAGATAGAGTTTCCCACACACAGATAAGGAAGAATATCCACCAGGGACCTCTCTTCACAGCGTTTACTTCTTTTTCCAATTATACTCAACTGGAAGCAGACATGGTTGTGTCTCCATTGCTAAAAGCTGAGCATGGCCTCAATCAATAGAAACAGAAATAGAAAAGGTATTTCTACCTAGTATTTATACTTACAGCTGCAATACACAACTTTTTGAAATAATAATAAATATAGAGGATAAATTATTGTCATTCTGCGAACCTATGTGTTTATGTCTAAATCCCCTTGTTTAAGTGATATTGTCTTTTCAATCATGAAAATAAACAGTTAAAGACTGACATTGTTTATGTTCACTGTCTGCTTCTTCAACGTCTATGGTAGCTTTACAGATACAGGTAACCTCTTGATATTGTTTCAAGGTAGACAGCCTGTCATAATGAATGACAAGTGTTAGGGTGGGACTAACAACACACTTCCTGCCTCAAGGCAAAACGTAGCATACTGCAGATTAAAAACGTCAGACAAAGGCAGCCAGCTCTACTTACTTTCAAAGCTTCCTCTGGAACCTTGTGTTGACTCTTCTCCAACATGTACACGTGAGAATGTGGGGTGTTGTTAAGGCACGTGTTTGGCTTAATAGTTGCACAGCAATGTCCACTAAATCAAAATAATGTAACTGTCGTTTAATTTTCTCTTTTAGCACTTCTGAAGTGGGCAGGGATTCAGTGTCCTCCTCAAGGACACTTCCTCAGCTCAGATGCTTGATGGCACAGGAGCTTGAAACCAGATTCTCCAGTTAAAGGGCAATCTACCAACTGACTACAACACTACCCAAAAAATGGCAAATCTGTATATTCTCTTAACAGTTAGATTTAAATATCTATCCTGGGTTTCTTACATTCTCTCTGCCCCAAAACTATTTCAAAATTAAGTTTAAAGTACTCTCCCTTCTGCAATCACACAGGGTGACAAGGAGGAATGAAACAACTACACAGCATAGAACTGTTAAGATTCAAACAATTTCCTATCTTCAGAGACCCACTCTTTGAGACATGTGAAATCACATGCCGTATAATGTGTGGTCAATTCTGGTAACAAAGAGCCCTAAATGTTTCTGAACTCTAAGCTGCTTTTCTCTGTTATCTGAACTGAATTTCACCATTCATGGGTTTTCTTCTGCAGGGGTCAAAGGGTGCAGGAGATTTTCTGTTTCACAGTTGTCCATAATCTGAAACCTCTGACTGAAAACCACAGGGAATTAACATGCTGATGGAGCACAGAGCGAAGACCACAGAGGGAAAAGAAAATTTAAAAAATTCTTGACTCAAACAGCTGCCTACCAGCAGCTATGGAGACTGAGGCTTTATGAGCTCATTTTAGAGCATACTGCTAATCGCTGAGTTAAACTGTTCCAACTGAAGGAAAGCACGCAGATGGCACAAAGTTAGCCCTTGTATTGCACAGATTGAATCAAAAGCTAAGCCAATGAGGAATAATATTAGATGCAGCTAAAACTCAAATATGCATTATTATGAAGGATATCATAACCAAAGCGAATCACATCTGAGACCTTGAGGGTGATGTACGTCTGGTCTGGGATCCTCAGGTCATTCACAAATGTCTGTGTAAAGAAGAGAAGAAAATATCATGCTTCAACTATGCTGTGCATCATCTTACTTTGCCAATAATGTGTTGAACATACAGGTGACATGCTCTCCATTTGTACACACAGCCACAGGGGCTGTTGATACTGTCATGCTGAGGTGCTTTCCATTTGGCCCTTTTCTGACTGAAAGTTAAGCCACCTGCACATTAAATCTCTGATGAGATTATGTTGTTATGTAATGGCTTACTAGGTTCAAGGAGAAGGCTCCACAACCTGGTGGACATGCAGCGTACTGACACTGAATGCATATCAGCCCACACGCAACATGATTTTGGTCCACTGATCAACTGAATTATCTTCTGCCCAAACTAATGAGCAGTAGCACAAATATTTCTGAGTCGCCACTGCAGAGATGGAACTGCTAGTAGCGTTCAAGACAGAGATTGGAGGACCAACCCTGATTTATTGTAGACTAAACAAAGATAACTGTCACTTGTCACAGTAATTTGCGGAAAAAAAGCCATGTTGGATTTCAGTTACAGGCCCTTGCACTGTTCTGCTCTGATTAGTTTGGCTGCTGTAACCAGGGCCAAAAGAAACACTCCAGCAGAACAATGAACAGTTTCTCCCACTGCTCAACCCTGGATTTCACTGGGATAATGGTGCAGTGAAGTGGCAACAAACTGGGGGAAGGGGTGGAGGGTGGAGGGGTAGGAAGAATGAAGTCCAGCAGAAAGGGGTCCAGGCTAGCAGGAAAATCCAGGCCCCTGATTGCCACTGTTCGACCAACCGTCCCCATCTCTGGCACAGAGAGACGTCTTTTGTGCTCTGGCATTTCAGACTGCAGCCTCCAGGGAGAGCCTGTGGCGGGCTGGCTCCTTTATATCACTCTGGGCCAAGGCAGGTTGTCTGACTGTAGGGATGGACTCACTCACCCCATTCAAGCTGCCCAGATCCTTCACCATGTGCTCATCAGTGTTTGGGTCATAGTTGATCACGGCGTGCTGCTTGTCCACACTGCGTGACTGCAAAGTAAAGCAAAAGTCATTATCATTCCTAGACTATGACCCTAATTTAAGACCCACATGTCAGTAAAAACTCAATATTTGAGCAGAGTCAGACAGGCCAACTACTGATTACATGGAATCAAGTACTGGTTTGGATACTGCTGTATGTTTCACTAGCAGGTCCCAATGGTTCCTATTTGTTACAGATGGTGCTTGTCTACCAAACATTGCCTGCAGAGCTCAAGCACATTCATGCACACTGTCAATCCGCCATTTACCAGAGGGAGCAAAAGTGTTTACTCGGGAATATGTGTTGAGCGGTCAGCGCAAACTGGCTGTCCTACTCTCTCTTCTCCGCTCATTAGCCACTCCAGGCCTCCACTTCACAAAAATCAAAAGAGGTTAAAGCTGACTGCCAAACTAATTTACAAAATTAATGCTGCCTTTCATAGATCAGTCTATAGGGTTGTCACAAACTATTCCACACTGACCATTAATCAGGATAAACAGTGTGCAGAAGCTGTGTACCATCATGTCCTGTATATAGTGTCTCACGTCTTACTGTAAATATAATCCAAAGTGACGCGTTTATCACACACACAATTCACCCACTTGATTAGTCTGCTGTCTACAATGCAGCAACACAGTCAGCTCTACATTCCTAACTCAGCAACAACAATAGTCTGATGTTCACTTTGGCCCTTCTTATCAGAGAGGAAAATGTTACGGCTGGAATTAGGCAACAGTGAACACTGCACTGACCTGCAGGCAAACTACAGACACCACTACTGCAGGAGGTAATGGTCTAAACGCTGGTCCTCCAGAGACAGATACTGTTCACACACCAGCAGTTATGGGAAGTCGAGACTCTCGTCTGGGCCTTCAGCTATTCCATTTGACATGATGCCAGTTACACTCAGTCTCTGCTTTTTTGCACCAAACAGGATTCTTAACATTACAGGCACACAACTGTGGTTAGAATGGGTTTTGAGTTGACTGCAAAAAAAAATGCATTGTGCTGCAAACACAAAAACAATAGATTAAAGGGCTGAGGACGGTTCGGGGCTGCACTTGTTCGTGTGCCAAACCAGGAAGTGGTCCTGAGCACTTAGACAGAGCAATCTTAAAAGTCTGCATCATTTCAAACAGGGAGAAGCTGAGGTTTTGCCTGGCTCTGGCAACGCCTGAGTGTGGACATGAGCAACTTTTCAATTTTGCCGACCTCTGTGGTGGGCAGGGCTTTACTGAGCAGACCACACTGACAAAGGAAAGAAATAAACAGCATCTTCTGAGACAGCATTCCTTTCCTTGCTCTAAATACAGAGCAAGGACAGAACTACATATTAAAGACTCCTAATGAATTCCAAGTGGGTACAGCAGACACTGTGCAGAAAAACAACATGGTGGAATAAATCAGCTGCATCTTATGTCACTGCCTGAAAGCCTGCCTGGGGCAATTTTGCTACAAGGCACCATCACCAGGTTACATGCTTAGAGTCGCACACTCCTAAAGCATGCTGGGAACTTCCCACTGGTGTCTCGCACATTTATGAGACCTACTGCCCAGTAAGGGTTTCTTGTCCTACACTCACAGACTACAGCGAAGACCAGAGTCAGGACTCATATGACATGCTGCTGGTGTTTGCTGTGCAAACACACTTCAGTGCAGTGCCACCATCGCAGTGCATGCACGCACACACAACCTCTCTCACTGTCATAACACACAGACGCACACATACACACACCTGCAGCATTAGCTCACAGTCTTCCCGCCCCACAAAGATCATCTCCCAGGGCAACCGGTGGCGTGTGCCAGAGCTGCTGACCAGGAACCATGATGTCACACTCATCTTGGAGTAACCACTCAGGGCGTTTTTAGCATCCTGGGAAAAAAAAAAACAGCAGTTAAATGTTTAGTGATGACTGCCAGGATGTCTTCTCCCTCACAGTAAAAGCAAAAGGGCTGAATGACCATGGCATTCTGCAGACATGATCAGACATGACTCTCATCACGACATTCAGTATCTGTGTGGCTGAACAATGGCTGTTGTCCTAAAAATAAATCTCTCTGATAACTCAATTTAGAGATTAGAAGGAGAAAGTAAAGACGTAAATTCAGCCTGTTTATGCAACCCAATCCAGAGTTATTATTTCTATTGTGTGGGTAAATCAACAGTATAAACGTATTTTACTGGGACAGACTGTACTCCCTGTTACAGTTAATGATATATTTAAATACATGGTATGCACCACACCCAAACTAAGCTCAGGTAGACGGAAATGACAGAATTGAATGCAGGACATAGTTGGGATTAGTGTAACAGATACGCTTTAATTGACGCTTGCGGTTGAGGTAAATGGGCCGGGGAAACCTGTTACACGCACCTTTGAGTAACACTGAACTTACACTGCTCTCGTTTTTACTTCCTGTAAAGTTGGCCAACTAAACAATTACCAAAGCAGCAAGGCATTCATTAACCATAAATCAACTTTCTAAGTTAAACTATCACCTAGTTATGCTACACAATGCCAGCAAAAGTATTCCGGTAGGAGGTATTTGTCACTGTTTGAGAGTGTAATGGCACAAGTTAGTCCAGAGAGGTGACGTTACATGGCTGTGGCTAACGTTAGGGTCGAAACAAACTGCTTTTTCCCCCCCAATCATTTCAGCAAGGACGTACCTTTAATGACAGCTCCGCTTTCCTCCGAAGTGAAGCCAGTCTTAAACGTCCCACAGAAAATTAAATTCGACGACCCGGTTGTGTTAAAAAAAAAAGCCGGGGACACTGAACAGGTAAACTCGGATCACACCCTCTCCTTCTTCTCCCTCTGGGAATGACAAACCGAGCGAAACTATCCCCAGTCTCCTCCAACGTCTCCTCTCGCGGCGGAGTGACGTAGTCTGACAAGTCCCATCAAAGGTATTAGCAGCCCGACCTGAGAGAGGTGGAAAAAGTAAGAGCTCTCACTCCTCACAATTTTCCGCGTACAGCAAACGTTGATCGATAGATAGATAGATAATTATGTTTAAAGTGGTACATGTATCATTTTGAACATCAATAAATAACTTTCATATTGCAATAGGCCAACCTTTATATAATTACATAAACATCATATTAATTTAGCCACGAAGTGACCACTAAAATTAGGCTGTTGTTTTCAAGAAAGTTTAAGTATTTTCATAAATGATGACAAAATTATGGTATATTGACATTTACTGTGAATTATCTGCTGCTGTGAAATCTTAAAGGTTTAGCTCTGCTTGTGCTGGGAAAAAAAAAAAGTTTTATTATGAGATATGAAAAAAATGTGTTATTATGTGATTTAAAGCAACACAGCATAATAAGATATCTATGCAGTCCAACCCAGTGGTATACAGTGTAAAATGCATTGGCAACCATCTCAGAATGAATGTGATGATTGTTGTTTAAATGCCACACAGTGCGCCTTTGTCGTCTGATACATGATTATGGAGGAAACATTTTGCATGTTCAGGTAGGTCAGCTGTAATAGCCTAAGCTGTACTAGTACTTGATGATCCCTCTTTGATCACAAACTAATTATTGAGCTGGAAAAACATTTTAATTGTGTATATATGTTATTTCCGCCTGAGGCAAAATTGCGTGAGGTGAGCGCATGCGTGACGGAAGGTGGCCCAGATTTATGAACTATTGATTCATCTTTTCTATAGAAGATCTTTGGTTCTATTCACAGCCAGACCGGAGTTTGTTTATCCAGCGTCTTCACTTTTGCACGGCATCGCAGCAGGGCAGTGGAAAGAAAAAATGAAAGCTCCCCCGTTTGTTAGTGAAACAAAATGCAGGCTGTTCAGTGACCTACCGAAACAAACCGCAACGCACGCCTGAAAGGGAATTTGTTAATTCAAATTAGATGCGAATCAGCTTTGACTATGAGATCTACCGAGGCGGAACGGGATCCCAGCAGTGACAGGCAGCCTACTGTAACAATTCACTCCAAATCAAGTTTAAGTCATCATTTCACTGCGATAAAATGTGCTGAGAAAAATAAAAAACTGTGTAGTCATGTGCAATGGTGCAGACTCACATAATGGAAATTATTTTTACAAATTCTACCCACTAGATGGCGCTCCAAGCTCGACTTAATTATTTCCCAAAACCTTACACGCTCACAGTCGTCGCCTACAGGACAATGTAAATGAATGGATATCACAATTAAAACCATCTTACACATTTCCAAACTTGCAGATGTCCATATTATCAGTTTGCTTTTAAGTGGTGAGTTGATAAAAAGTTAAACTATGGCTAGCCTCTCAGTCAATGACATGATTACCAAGGCAAATAAGAACCACTGTAAAAAAATAAATCATGCTGGGAAAAATACCCTATCTTCAGCCAACATCACACTGATACTGGTGACTTTGGTGCACAGTATTTATTTTGTTCATATAGATTATCTGTCTAAAAGTCTGGGCAAACTGTTTTGCAAAGCTGGCCAAAAGGTGAGTCTAGGTGGGTTTACCTTTCACTACAACACTGCTCTAAAAAATGACTTGTCGGCAGCCAGTTGAACCTGTTTCCCCAGGGCCCTGACCCTGTCACAGAAAACTCCCACCCTCATGTAGAGAAAGAAACCTGCTCTTTCACCAGCTTGCGACCACCGCTCTCTATCTCCTGTCACTGAAATGAATAGATTTAAAACAACAACAACCTAATGAATAACACAGAAATAGGTTTACATCGTTTTTGTTTCCAAATTGTGTTCCTTTAAATGGGCCTTTCTGACAAGGCAGAAGAAACTGACCTGGTTTCATGTACCCTACATTTAGTGAGTGTGTTTGTGGGTGATAAGTGATTCAGGTAGTAGTCCACTTTTCATTTCTCCCCCCATTTCCTGCCATTTAAACCAGTTTAAACCAGAAGACTTGATGATGCTTTTAAAGACAATAATTGTCTGTAGACTCTGTATTGGCTGCAGGGTGCCGACGTGACACCTGCCCCAGACTTGCTGCTGTGCAGCTTATCCTGCACTTTGACTTTCCTGTAGCATGGCAGTGGAAACAGAGAATTTCCCCCCAAAGGGACCAATAATGTATCCATCAGTTTTAGTGATTTTATCAAGTAAAAGTTCACAGACTAGATGGCTGCAGTAGCCTACACTGAAGGTAAAAATACACTCAAGTATATTGTTGTGTAGAATAGCACAGCTATAATCTCATAATTCATAAAAAAAAGAGAAAAAGTAAAGATTTTTTTAATTTATCTATTTTTTTTTTCCAAAACAAAATGAATGCAGTCTCCATACAGAATGTTACATTGAGTATCCACAGGTCTTATCAATGTTGCACAAAACTTTGGGGTCTCTACATGCTTCATATTGATTTACTAAAAGGGGAAATCAGTCAGGGATAATGTTTTTTATTTTCCCCTCATCAGTGCACTTCATTACAGGAGTAAGTAAGCTTTTGACTATATTCAGAAATATAATAGGAGATATTTTTGTTGCAGTTGCATGATACAAATACAAGGTAGTCTGTGTTTGTGGGGTCTGTGAGTGACAAGTGACTTGCAGCCTAATGCCGCCACATTACTCATGGGAGGGAGCGGGGCTGAGCCGGCGCCACAGAGCAGTGCATTATGGGGAGTGCAGCTGGAGTCAGGTGAGGGACGGTTGTCAGGTGAGCCCCACACTGGGCCAAACCACGGTCTTGCCGTGAGGCGCAGCGCGGTGCAGCTGGCCAGAGACAGACTGTGAGCCCTGGCTGTCAACATCTGCTCCAGAGACTGTACCATCTGCCTGAGGCCCAGGGGAGCAGCGTCTCCATCTCAGACCAGCTGCAGAGCCACAGACACGGACCTGAGCCGTCCTGCACAGGCCCAGAACAGGGCCAAGACACAGTCAGAGCCATCCAGTCAGTACCGCTGAGTATTAGTCATTTGTCTCCAAAACACTTGTCTGGATAGAGTGTGATCAAATCCAGATTTAAGAAAAAAAAAAAAAAAAAAAAAAAAATCCAGTTATTTGATTCACAATATGGACTGACAGACACTTTCATAGTACACTGATAAAGCTATGGCAACTCAAAAATCATGTCATATTCATATTTACATTTTAGTTTCTCACACTCGTATCCAGTCATTTTTGAGTGTGCCACTAGAATACAATTCAGTTTTAAAGGTAGCCTAAATAAATAATATACATTTTAAAATAATCTTGTATAAAAAGAGCAATTTATACATAAGTAAAAGAAAAGAAGGTAGAAGAAAAAGAAGGATCAGGTGCAAATGGGAAGTTAGGGAAGATCAAACGCATTCATGTCAAAATGGAAGAAAATCATTTTATTTTTATCTGTAGAATATTAACTTTTCCCGACAATCTGGCGTCTGTGCTGAAATCACAGAGGAAGATGCTGTTCTGAGTGAATCATCAGCACTAGACTAGGTGCTTTAGTGTCATGATGACGAGGCCGTGGGAACAATTTCCAGGCAGTGATCAAGATCTGCATGTTTCACAGCAAAAGAGGAGTCCACGCAGCTCATTAAGACCTTTTATTTCATCAATTTGAAAGAAAACAGAAACAGTAAAAACAGTGTACAAAGTTTATATTATTTGTTTACTAAAGCTGGTGTCCTCAGTCTCAGGAATATGGGAGGGCAGATACAAAAAAGTTGAAATAAAAAATAAGAAGTATAAAATGAATTTCCCTATTTTCAAAGGGTGACAGCAAAGGGTGAGTGTGCATAGGAATAAGTAACAATCAGATTCAAAAAATGAACAAACAGGTTTGCAAACGATTGAAGTGATGAAAACAATATAATAAAAACCATTACATTCAATAACGTATGATGCACTTTTTGAATAATGATTATCAGTCATCATAAAAAAAAATACTGAAGTTCTGAAAACCTTGAACGATCATAGCACACTTGGAAAATAAGATTTTTTCAGTTTCCAAGATTCTCAATTGAGCTTCAGCCTTCTGTAAAAGGGGTATAATGATTCAAAACAAGTCATTCTTGCTTTATTTATATCCACAACAATTCAATTTACATTAAAAATAAGCTAATTTCGTCTTTACCAAACCATAAAGTACAAATAAAAGTCCAAATACAATCATTTTGGGGCTGCAAAGTGCATATCATTGGCACAGTCAAACTCATTTTAGTCAATGCTGGTCTCGTATAAATAACAACTCAGAAGCTCGTGAAGGGACAGAGGTCCCATCGTAGCACATCAAAGATGACTCTGTGTATTTTCCCCTGAAGCCCAGTTTGTTTGCAGAGTATTCGTAAAGAGGTGAATTATGTTAAGGTGACCTCATTGAGGCTGCAGTGAGTGCACTGGGTGGGGAAACACCCAATACTGTACTTGGAGGAAAAACCCAGAGGAGAGAGAGGAGTTTCTGATTGGGCAGCGAGGACTGGGGTACCTGAGCCGCCCGTTCAGAGGAAAACCAGGAAGTGTTTGCAGCACAGCGTTCAGACAGGAAGGCATCAGGAACCACACACATACTTCAGGGGTGCTGGAGGTGCTATTTATTATGTTGAACAGGCAACGGGAGGGGTCTGCGGTGTGCAAACAGTTACAGCCGAAATCCATTGCACACCAGCTTTCGCACACCTTAATGATTACTCTGCCTTTGCATTCTTTGCATGTCTGCCATTCCTCACGCCAGACCCTATTGCACAATTGATTTATCGGACTCATCGTGGTAGAGCACTGTAATATAACTGAGACCTATTGGTGTCTCTTTTGCATTGGGGGGTGATAGAATAGTAATAAAAAGAAAAAAATCATCTCTACAAGGTGAAATTTCAGTTTTAGGAGAATAAACCATGTGTTACAACATGCAAGTATGCAAAAAGATTGACTTTATTTAATACGGTACATTCACTTTTGAAGCCAAAAATGCTTTGAAGACTTGGTCTTAATGGTTTGGGAAGTCTAAGTGAGGAAAACATAGAGCTCTCACTCTCTCAACAAACAAAATAGTCTTTGCTCACATCGTGCTGTTGGTCCACAGTATGCCTATTTTCCATTTTAAATGGACAATTTAAATTCATCTGGATATTTTCTATACAAAATGGCCCTTTTCAAAATTCATAGCAGTGGCCTGATTTGTGCATATTATAACTTTTCCCTATTCATTATGGGGTGTGGCTGCCTGCTCAGTATACAACATAACAACCAGGAAAAGCAGGGTAGTGTTAACTCTTGCCGTGGACAGTCTTCAAAGGCCTCATAGAGCAACCACAGTTTTCTTTGTTTTCATCTGGTATTTCCTCCTTCCTGTAAAACATAACTTGCAGATTGTGATGTTACATCCACCAACGGCATTTGTAGTAAATGCTGGGAGGACGGGGCTTTGGCCCCAGTCTTTTGAGTGTGCAGTCGGGTGGGGTGAGGGGAGATGATGGGACCAGAGGAATGTATAGCGAGTTGTTCAGGCTGTCCCGCTGGCAGAGTAGGAGAACTGAGGAAAGTGCGGTCTCCTCTCACTGTCGAAGGACTCCATACTGTCATCTGGGGATGGAAGGGAAGAAATTAACTCATTCAAAAAGGCAGATTGCTTTGTTTCGATAATTAGCTCATTATTTTATTTTTTTAAAAATAAAATCCCTTCATTAATGTGATGCATTCAGCTGTAGCACTACCCAGCATGTACACATAATGTTCAGCAATAGCACTTGATGGATGTTGTGAGACATGATACTCTGTTCTAAGCACCGGCTCTCCAGGAGAGGGCAGACTACTCTCAAGGGAATTGAGTGCGCCTGCAGAACGGCTTCCTCCCTCACATTAATGTGCTACCCAAAACTACCCAAAGACTCACTGCAGGCGCTCAGAACAAAAGTCAGTATAAAGGCAAAACGCAATATAAACTCTGTGACTGAATGATTTCAATATAGATCCATGGGAGATTCTCTCACGGGCCTGACAACTTCAGTTATAAAACGGAACTTGATCAAAACAATGAGTATCATCCTGGGGGTTTCACATAAAAGTTAATTCAGTAACCCTTAACAAAAAACAGCCAGCTTTAGCAGCCTGACTGAATTAAAAGTCCAACTTCTCATTCTTAATAGTCTCAAGAGGAAGTGGAAAGAAAAATTTTATCAGACAGAGGTTAGATGTGAATAGATGACAATAGATCCACTTGGGAGTCCTGTCCATATCCGCCTTGATGTCACATTCAAACACAATGCCATGAAGTTTGACGCTGTGATGACCAGTTTCATGTTTTGAAGTAGTTTTATAATCTGGCAGATAGGGTTGTATGGGTGACTGTGCATGTGTGTGAATGTGTGTTACCTTGTCCGGGTGGCGTAATAGTGATGGTCTGTGCTGTGAACTCCTCATCAAAATACCGTGTGTCCGTCTCGGAGGTAACCTGGGGCTTGAAAGGCGGGACCAGCTGTTGGAGAGGAAGACACATGAGCAGTGCAGCGCATCAGAGCCGTCACTCACACAGGAAACATTTGTCGGCCTGGTGACACTCTACAGAGTCTCTGGATGGTGGTGATCCAAATGAAACACATTGTTTGAGCTTGTTGTCAAAAATGCACACAAGTATGTGGTGGAAACCTTATAGCATAAACATTTTAGAAACTGACCTTCTTCTCATAAACGTCTTGCCATTCAATCCCTGCAAAGAACTTGTGCTGCATGATTTCCTTGGCATCGTCAGGCCCTCCACCTAACCTGGAAGACAAGTCACCAGCACAAATGTTAATCAGCGTCTTTTACAGGAATATTTCATGCCTGCACAGTGGTTGGTGACCCCCTGCTGTAAGCAGAAATGGACAAGATGGATAACTTTGAGACCAAAGTACAACGACAATAAACCCATATGAGAAATGTGTTTTCTGAATCATGAGTCATTTCATGTTCCTCCGGGCAGGTTCCCAATGCCCAGGATGAGAACCGCTGTATCAGAGGCTTCTAACCTCTGCTTGGGGTCCTTCTTGAGCAGGCCAGAGAGCAGGGAGCGTCCCTCAGGTCCTAGTGTCCGCGGGAAGCGGATATCTTCCATGAGGATGAGCTCAAACAGCTTCTCGTGGTCCTGGTTGTAGAAGGGCAGTCGGCCACACATCATCTCGTACATCACCACTCCGAGGCCCCACCAGTCCACGGCTCGGCCATAGTCGTTGTCTTCTAGCACCTAGCGGATGGGACGGGTGAGAGGGTGAAATGAAAAGATTAAAAAGTCAGTCTTAGACCTGGGTGAACTTGAAAATGCATCTTTTCTTCCCCCTCCATTTTAGCCTTCTGTCCACACTAAGCCAGGGTTTTACATCTACAATTTTTTTTTTCTCAAAAATGCTCTCCAAAATTTTGAAAATGAAAAATGAAAATTTGAAAATGCAAGTCTAGTAGATTGTCATGTGATCTACACCGCAGTCTCGTATCAAGACCTGCAGAAGTTTAATATGGGACTTTAAGGAGTGTTTTGTGGGTGTTTCAGTGTGGACCGCGGGTTTTACGTAAACAGGTTAAAAAATGTGAGTGTGTGTGCGTAGCACGGATGGAACACTAAAACAGGCCTTATGGCTGCTAATCTGACACAGCCGGTGAGGCTGCTTATGTACTAATTTAACTTGACAGGGGTACCACATTGTCGTTGCTGGAAAAATGGTCGAAAAAAAATCTACCAGCATCTTCTAAGATACAATGAGCTGAAACAAAAGTGTACAGGTAAACTAAATGTGATAATTTGCAGCCACACAGTTCAGCCATTACTGGTTTAATTATGAAAGTCAGCTGTGTTTGGCCATTGCAGGGCTGTGAAGACAGCAGCTCTTTAGGCTGAATATCCCACCCTCCCCGCCAGGCTGACTAGCGCTCACCCCTGGTCTGGGCAGTCGAGGCAGCCTCAGCCAACATTGACTCATATCTCACATTAGGAGCTGGGATAGAGTTTCCCCTGGAGCCCTGCATATTTAATCACCAGCGGGCCACAGTACGTGTACACATGTACACACACACATACACACACACACACACACATCAACAAGCAGAAGAGGTGGGAGCAGCCTCTGAAAGTGTGTGTGTGGCAGCAAAGACAGAAAAGCATCTTACACACAGCCCACATAATGACGACAACTGCATTCAAAGAGAAGAAAATATTTTGTTTCATTTCTGTAAGATGACTTTTCTCCACAGTTCTTAATAAGTCAAACTCCCTCTGCCTTGTGCTTACTGAACAGAGCAACCTGTTGCATGACTAATGTGCTGCTGAGCAGAGTTGTTTCAAGGTCTCCGGGGACATGTACTGGATTCTACCTCGCCAGGCGGATGTTGAAGGTGAAATCAAGACAAGGAGAACAGTCTGTTCTTTTAAACCTCAAGCAGCATGATGCCAGGTGATTCAGCCTAAGAATAGAATCATAGGTAAAAAGATGTGGGCGGATTAATAGAATTAGATATGGACACCGTGGTGCACAGGCCGGGAGTGATGGTCCTGGTAAACAGATGGACGGATGTGTCCGTAAAAGGAACAAAACTGCTGTGTGTGTGCGTAAGTGTGTCTGTGCGTGCGCACATGCAGCAGCGCATGTGTCAGCGGGCACACCGCCTGGCGCTGTGGTGAGTGGTGAGCGTCGAGGAGGAGGACTTGGAGGGCAGGGGGAGTAATGTGAAGCCGGCGTGGTGCTAGGATTACTGGGCCGTCTCTATTTCCAGCGCTGCTGTCGTGTGATTCACACCGCGCGACAGCTGGGCCCGCAGCTGCCCCATATATGTAGAAGAGCACCACAGCTGTGAAGCTGCCAGGAGCGCAGGAGCCAAGCTCATCCCTCATATACGTAACCAGGACTGCTTGCCTGCCTGGGCCCCAGCCCCAAACTAATACTGTTACACTGCCCCAAAGGAACAGAGATATGGGAGGAGGGAGAGAGAGGATAAAAGACACAAACACTTGCTGCTGTGCTGGAGCTCTACTTGGTACTGAACTTTTTTCTTACTTGCAAAGTTGCACACTGACAGCCATTAATCTTACAAACTCACAAGATCAGTTTCAGCGACCCGTCCACATTTTTCTTTTTAGATATTCCCTGAAGGCCAATTCCCCCAGCCAATACTAATTTTCCTCTTTAAACTACTTAATAAAAGTGACAAAGTGAATTTTCCCCATTCTCCTTACTCTAGAGACAAAATGGTCAGGGTTTGCGGAGCGGGTCCCTCTCCTCCCTCTCCCTCTCTCTCTCTCTCCCCCTCTCTCTCTCTCCTGCCCTGGGTGGAATATTCCCAGACGTTACAGCATTCCTGTGCAGCACACACAACAAGGTCATTGTTTACTGCAGAACAACCTGTAACACTGCCTGGCCCGCACTCCATAGAGACGCTCGCCAGCGACCCTGTTGCCATGACAACGCCCCCTGATGTCTCCTGTGCTCTGCTGCTGAGGCTGGAGCCACTATAGGCTGCGCTAACTCTGTGGAGGAGTGAACTGGGCTGCAGAGAGCTGGGGATGAACAACTGGGGGCTTTTGAAGTTTTTAAGATTAGGGAACTTGAGAAAAATATTTATTAAAGTAACACACCCCTATAAATTGGATTATTTTTGTGTGTCTCATGCTTGTCCAGGTCTGAGGGTGTTTCATATTCACACAGCTCACGCCTTTGCCTTGATAGTCTCAAGGCAAAGGCCTGAAGGAGGTTTGGTCTGATGGATGAAAAGGACACAGGGAAGCGTTCCTGGGGGGCGGTCTGACAAACTGGGGGATGGCGTGCTCACGAGGGCCCTGACTCTGCCCGGGTCAGGCAAAGCATCCCGGGCAGCAGCAGGACTGTGGCTCCCCTGGCGCTGCACAACAGCTGTAGCCAATGTGGTCTTTTCTCCAGGGGCGGAAGCTCACGTTTCCTAAGGCACTGCCAACCACCCGCCCCCCGCGCCTCACTGCCACCCAACCCACCCAGCAAATTCCAAATGGAGGCTAAAAACAACGATCCGGCAACTGTGTCAACATGGACACCCTTCTCCCGGAAAGCATTCTTACGGCGAGAGGCAAGGGGCTAGCGCAAACACTCATATACTTGAACACACACACACACACACACACACACACACACACACACACACACACACACACACACACACACACCGCCCACACTCACAATAGTGTATCAGGTTACATAGCCCACTCCAGCACTTGTCATACCTGCACGCAATGGGGAGTAGCCACACCCCTCCCCAACAAGCAAATATGAAGGCAGGCTGCCCTGCCCTGTGCACACGGTGCACTCATTAACTCACAGACTTTAGCTGAAGATTAGGCAGGCATTTTGGAACAGCTGCCCATTCTTCCACATGCCTCTCATCCACGAAATGTCCAACAACACATTAAATGTTCACTTGCATCTAACTCATGTCATGACTGAGCTCCCTGATTTTATAATTATTTCCTCTTTACACACTGGATAAAAATTTGATTTACATTTTTCAAACATCTGAATGTGATGTCAAGTTCATTTTTTACTATGTCTCAACATGGTGGATTCTGTCAAAGGCATGAAAAAAAAAAAAAAATAACATCAGGTGGAGTGAATTAGTGATTTGTTACCTCCGGTGCCAGGTACTCTGGTGTCCCGCAGAAGGTCTTCATGGTGGCCCCATCTTTGATCCCCTCCTTACACAGACCAAAATCTGTAATCTTTATGTGTCCATCTTTGTCCAGCATGAGGTTTTCCAGCTTAAGGGTAAAAAAAAAAGACAGACTTCAGCATCAGCATAAAATGATGGACTGACTGAGTCAGGGGGTGAGTGAAAACTATTCTCGGTGGTGGCAGCAGCAATGTTAAAGTCACAAGGCACCTTGTTGGCTTATTTTCCATAGCAGAAAATTCAACTATTTCACAATAAATTCCAAAGTATTTGTTAAATTTTTATTATTGTTTTAATTTTTTATATCGAAATCCTATTACTTTCACTTTTTGGAAAACAGTATACAGGCCACATAAAGGTGATTTCATGCTGAACCAGCAGTCCTCAACAAAAATCTTAAACAATAAGACTATCACATTTTGGGACAGCCATGCATCTACCATTTTTCTGTCACTGATCTCCCACTAGTTAACACTTTTGAGTGTAATAATCTTTTTTCAACAGGACATACATCAATTTGGGAAACAAGAAGCTCTTAAAATGCCGTTTCACTGCCACATTACTGACAACTGAACAGGCATCAGCGTGGACTGTGACAAAAAGGACAGGCTAAGTGAAGTGACCGGGCCCCAAAGGCTGCGTATCACACGGCACCACGACTTGAGGTTGGACGGCCTTTTAATATCAGCGTGTCCTCTCTCTTTCTCTCCGTAAAAGTCACCTGGCAGCTGTAGCTCACACGTGGCCAGCAGCGCCCGGCCAGAGTCAGCACATCCTCCAATCCTGCTACCCTGGCATTTTCAGGAGAACCCTAGCAGGCTGGGAGCTTGCCTCATAAACCCAAGGGGAGAGCGGGGGGAGAGGGGGAGGAAGGGAGGGAGCAGGGAGATGGGGAGCTGTGTTATGCTGTGCTGACCTGGCTAGTATAGTTACATCAGCTGGATGTTGTAGGGCTCCAGATGCCCAATTCTACAACACATAGCCCCTCTAACAAACCCAAACCTGTCTTATCAGTGAGAAGTTACATATGTGAAGGCATCTTGAGAGTATAATTTCTTAATTCAAATGCCAAAAAAGGAGGAGCTGAAAAATTTGAGTTTCAATATATTAGGGTAATGCCGACAAGTCATTCATGCCATCACATTTTGTTGCCAGTGCGGCACTACCCTCATATAAGTCAATTATGGGCGAATTGCACATACATCAGCAAGTGAGAGTGCTGTATGTGTGCTAAAACAGGAGGTGGTGGCTAGCTGTTCAAAGGGAGACGGTGGTTATTTCTGTCGAGCTGCAGTAAGTGTATGGACCGTGCCTCCCTCCAGCTGCAGTGAGGTCTGGAGTCTGATCTGGGGGAGGCAGATCAATAAGCCCTGGCCACTGCCACTGCTCTGGATGGAAGCAAACTCTATTTATATCCTGCTGGGGGAGAAATGAAAGGAATGGGGGAAAAGGGAGAAAAAGAGGAAAAGAAAAAGAGAAAGATATGAGAGAGAGAGAGAGAAGGGGGGAAGAGAAGGTGAGGAAGAGGATGAGAGGAGAAGAAAGAAAAACACTGAGCGGAGGCAGAGAGAAAAGCGAGTTTCCCACACCCACCTTTAGATCCCGATAGACCACGTTCCTCTCAGCATGCAGGTAGTCCAGCGCTGACACTATCTCGGCCCCGTAGAACCGTGCCCGCTCCTCTGAGAATACGCGGTCCCTTGACAGATGGAAGAAAAGCTGCAGGGAAATAGGGGAGATCGAGAGCGAGTAGGCACAGATGAGAAGAGGAGGGATTTGGGCAGCCCGAGGAACACAGAAACAGGATGACAGATTAAGGAGAAAGTTCAGAAATTATTCCATCACTTGGCTGACTGGGACCTATGGGTGAAAACTCATTTGTGGGTCAGATGGCTCACCTCACCACCGTTTGCGTACTCCATGACAAAGCACAAGCGGTCATGAGTCTGGAAAGAGTATTTCAGGCCCTGCAGTGGGAGAACAAGAAAGAAACAGTCAAAATAAAGCTCTCTTTTAGCCAGCTGGTGACAACATGAACCATGTCACAGGGTGAAGTTGTAGCTTTTGCCTCTTCTTGGTGATACTTTCAAATACAAATGTCTAAGAAGAAGAGAATGCAGAATGCTCCGGCACAATGTTTCCAAAAGCCTTTTCAACAACTGTTGTGCGACAACTGCTGGTCCCATTCATTGCACTGAGCACATCACATTATGTGCTGCCTCCACCCACCACTTAGACATGACATTTTGGAGGAGCTGTTCAATGTAATTTACCTCAGACTCCTAGAGAAAGGGTTAAGTTATGTAAAAAGAGGTCCAGTGTTGCCACTAAAAGCCCATCTCTACTGCAGCCTTTGTCAGCACAGCTCTCCAAAACATTCCTGGTAAAAATACACCCTTTTTCTTTAGGGATGCTGCTGGTTTGGATTGGAGAGGCTCCTGAGCCTTAAAGGAAGGTTAGCTTTAGGTATATGGAGGGGCTCCTTACTGTCAAGAACGGATGCTTGGAATTCTGGAGGACTCTGTTCTCTGTGAGAGTGTGCGCCACTTCATCCTGAAAGAGACCACAAAGAGTATTTGTGCAACTCCCACAATGGGGAAGCATTTAGGTATCAGTCATTGCTCCACTGCCCTCCCCCTGGTGTGCTTCCTCTCCATTACTTCCCCACTGGCAAACACTCACTTTCGCTACGATCACCTCCTTCTTCAGGATCTTCATGGCGTAGTAGCGTCCTGTGGCCTTCTCTTTTACCAGGATAACTTTGCCAAAAGTGCCTTTTCCCAGGAGTTTGAGGTATTCAAAGTCGTGCATAGTCTAGAGAGCCGGAGGAGAGAAAGTAGCGTCCGGTTACAAACGGAACATTAACAAACTCATGCTCTAACTATCCGGGACATACAATCCCATTGACAGCGACACAGAAGCATTTAAGGCACTATTTCACCCACTGTGTAATTTCCACTGCTCTAATGGTTCGGCCTATATGTGGCTGTGTCTCAGTTAACCTCTGACCCCTATGCGGGGGGAGAATGTTGAAAACGGTTGTGTGGTGGACATCCAATCCGGTGGCCTTGGACCTTTGGGTCATAACTCGGGAACACACATGTGGGGGTGGTGAAACCTGGAGGACATGCTATCTGGTGCTAAGCCACCAACGGCTGATATTGGGCAAGCGGCAGGGGTTGATGAGAGGTGAAGTGAGGTGGGGTAGGGTGGGGGCAAAGGAGGAAGGGCGATGCAGTGGTCAAGTAGGAAGCGTAGGGTGCAGTCAGGGTGAGGAGGAGTCAAGGTGTGGTTCACATCAACTGTGGTCAAAAATGGTCGCTTTCCACCACTCGCAGCCGTTAATGGTGTGACTGAGGAGAGAGGCACGCTGTTGAAATATAGATCGCGTGGAATTATTTCACTTTGCAAACTGAGGGCAGCCCAACAGCTATGTGCAATAATTGCAACAAAAGCATTTCTAGACACAGTAAAAATAGAGCTTTGTACGCCTCAATAAAAGTTAATATTCTTTTTCTTTTTGTATATGTTTATAATTGTGTTCAATAAAGAGCATTAAAAGAAAGCGACATCATGTGGGCTATTTTTCTTAAAGCAGAGCAAATGTTTAATGAGCTTATCGTGCCTATACTGGGTTGGATTTACTCACTGAAATTCTTTCATAATGTGCAGCAGCATTATATAGACCAGATTGAGACTCAAAAACAGGCCAGTACTAAATATTAAAAGACCTGCATTGCGACGTTTATCAGGACATCCCTATACAAAGCACAGTGCATGTTGGTCATACCACTTTTTGTCGGGGTTTGGTCAGATAGACCTCCATGTCCATGGGGTCTGGAGAGGAGTCCATCATCTCCTCCTCTTGTTTCTGCAGGCCAACAGCCACTGCCTGGATGGCTTTAGTCCATTCTTCCCTGAAGGAGGCACACGCAGCAGAAAGATTACATCAGCCCATTTACCATGATGCAACCCCAGCAGCCCAATCACGTAATTGTCTTCTTATCAACAGGAAGGCAATTTCAAGTGTGAGCACTGCCAATAGCCAGTGGACTTTGTGTGAGTGTGTAACAACAACTGAATGTAGAAGTGTGTGTGTGCGTGAGCGAATATGGCTTTCAAAGCTTTTAACTATGTCTAGCAAAGCAGTAGGTTTTTGTGTAGAGATGACTTATGTTTATGTAAGCATGTGTGTACTGTTAAACTGTTCTAAGAGCTGAGAGGTGTTGTGTTTAGGTCTCTCTTGCCTCTCCTCGGGGGTCTCCACATGGAAGGTGCGCTCGATGACAGTGGTCCACTGCAGGCAGCGGATGATAAATGTGTTGGGCTTGGGCCGTTCCGTCTTCATCAGCTGGCACTCTGACCACAGCCAGGGAGGGAGGGAGGCAAAGAGGGGAGAGGGGCCAGTGTGGAGGGGAGGAGGGAGGGGGGAGACACAGACCCACAGTTATAGCCATTTATCTTTATCGCCACCCTAACAGACACGGCTGGAGCCTCTGTCGGCCACTCTGGAACTGAACAGGTGCACTTTGGAGAACGGAGAATTCTCTCAGCCTTGACTTGACAGTCCCTTAAAACATGGCATTTTTAGGATTTTGGTAAATAATATGAAATCTGTATAGTATTCATCAAACACCAAAATAAATAAAAAATAAATAAAATTCCTGATTTTCAGTATAGTCCAATTTGTAAGTTTGATAAGGAAAGATTTTTTTTGAAAGTGTAGTTTTTGCAAAACTACAGTGTATTTGCTTGAAAATGCGGCATTTTTCATACATAACTGAAATTTAAATGGTCTTTATTTCTAAATAGCATAAAGAAAGAAACTGTCAATAAGGATAACATTGCTAACATTTACGTTTGACTGACAAATTTCTTCAATTTCTCACTCTACTGCGGCAAATAAATTGCTCTGTAAGCAGTTTGCAAAACAATTACTCACAACAGTGTTACAACTGATTTTACAAAGCAGAGTTTTCCATCTGCATCTCCTTCGCGTTAACATCTGTTCCCAAACGAAACATGTCAGCAAATACGTCAGAATGTGACACAAAATGGCCTCTGCCTGATGGATGGAGGACAAGGGAGTGGACCACCACTGCGATTCAACATGGCTCCATCAGGGTGTCTATGTGATCCAGCTGCAGCAGCCCCGTCAGCAGCGCCGCACCATGTGTACTCTGCGGTGGGGTCGCAGTTGTGACAAACTCAAAGCTACTGCTGATGGGAGACAGAGCCTCAGAGCAGAGACTGGATAAATAATTGAAATCAGGCGGCTAATAGCCACGATAACTCAAGAGTGTCGGGGAGGAAACATTTTGTTAAACAAACAGTATGCTGTCTAATTGCTGTGTTCAGTCATCTGCACAGCTTATCCCAGCAACTTTCTGTGATGTGAAGATAGAGTGGGCCAGGCTGTGGTGGGCATATTTTTGTTGTTGTTTTATTTCAAACAGAGTTGGCAAAGATACACAGGGAGAAGTGGGGTTGACATGCAATTTATTATGTCACACTGCAAAAAAAACTTCCACCCTAACAAGTCATTTGATCTCATATAGAGATTAAATGACTTAAAAACTGTTTTAAAATCTTGTTTTTCCACAACCAAATTAAAGAAATCTTCCAGTGGCATGAGATAATCCCACTTTCTTCCAGTGCAGTGTCACTGGTTTCAGACATTTTTCTGGAAACAAATACAAATATGCTGAAACAAGGCAGAATACGGCAGATTAGCCAACTAGTATCAAGAAAATGACACCTGATTGAAAAAAAAAAAAAAAAACTGGAAACAAGTTGAACAGAATTGCAAACAGGTGGTATTACCTCATCCTGCTGGCAGATTTATTCACTTGTTTGAAGAAAAAAAGAGATTTTAACACTGCAAATGAGTATAAATGACTTGGTATGGTGGAGATTTTTGCTGTGCAAGAGGCAGAGTTAAAATTTTGAATGCATGATGATTGTCTTAACCTGTTTTGCCTTGGATCGATGTAATTAATTACTTACTTTGATGTTTTAGGGACAGGTGGAGAGTGGAGATGCAAAACAAGCACAAAACAAGCATATGCACATATCTGGCGCAACAAAATAAGCACAAGCACAAAAGAAGCCAGCATGAAACACATTTGCCAGAAAAGAGAGAGCAAAAAAATGCAGTGGTTTCTTGAAGCAGATACTCACGTGCTACGGAGAAGTTATTTAAGGGGGTTTCCAGCTGGTCCACATCTTGTGGCCGTTCCTTGTAGCCAATGAATGTACCATCACTCTTGAGGAGAAAGTACCTTGGCCTCCAGGTCTTGATGTATTCTCCTGACATAACAAAGATGTTGAAAAGGATTATTGTTGTCAAACACAGAACAAAGCAACTTGTGATAAAGCACTGGGAATCCAGAAAATCCATAAGCATATTAACTGGACAATTTATCTACTTCATATGCTTTCACTGTTTTTTCTCAAAACGCCGACAAGCACACAACAATTTCATCTGCACTGTGGTTTGATGATCAATGACGAATGGTGTTCTCCTTCCTCAAGGTCCTCTCCTAATTCCCAGAGGTGCGACCCATTTCCTGCAATCTAATTGCTATGCTGTTCACTAGTGCTCCCTAAAATGACCATCTTGTCACCCTCTTTCTTTTGGTGTAGGTCAGCTGCAGGACAAATGGTGGTTTTAGTATGAGTCAGGACCCTTTCCCCTACCGCGTCTGTCCCCTTTCCAGCAGTCACTCCCACTGCAGAATCTGGGGCTGCATTCAAAGTGTTGAAAATCCAACCTTTCTCTTCACTATTTCCTTGAACTGTCTAGTAAAAGTTTATGACGGAGGCTGAGGAAAAGCTATAATAAAGAGTTACATTTGAAAAAATGACAGACCCATTTTGGGAATAAAACCCAAACATTACTTTAAGGTTAATATTCTGTGTCTCTAGAATATAGATGATACAGTCTGTAAAAGTGTTATATTATCATCAACTGCATACTAGACTACGTACTATCTTTTGAAAAAACATATCAGAAGATTTTCCTTTTCTCATTTATTTGGCTATCAATAATTTTCTAAGACAAGGAATCAGGTTTGTCAACCAGTCAGTGTGTTTTTGTAACAAAGTCTTTACAATTCCCCTTTTCTAGGCAACATCCACAATTTGAAGTCATGCATGTCCATCCCATTCACTTAGACACACTAGAAACACACAAACAAATCTCTCTTAGGCAGACAAAACTCAATTTATTTCGGTGACGCTTCAGGAAATGTTGTGCCAGATGTTTCGCAGACGGCAAAAAAAAAGAGCTTACACACCATAACAAGGCAGCAGCACACACTGGAGTGGGATCTGAATATTTATACAGGCAAAGTGTAATTTATTTTTAATTACGGAGCCACATATTAACCCCATGCAGTGTTGTAGCAAGCTGTCCTTAATTGCCCCATTTCCTCAGATACACAAGTGCAGGGTGTGCGAGTGGGTGTGTACGGGTGTGTGTGTGTGTGTGTGTGCATGTGTGTGTGTGTGTGTGTGTGTGTGTGAGTGTGTGTGTAGTGGAGAGGTGGGAGATCCGTCAATATGGGCTCCTGTTCCCCTCCTTCAAACACACTCACACACACAGACACACACAGACACCATGCTCCGCACTGGTGAAACTGATGACAGATCTGTCTGAGGCAGTACAGACAGAACAGGATCCAATAATGTCTCCTCTATTCAGTAAACTTCCTTATAAAATATTCAAGGCCAGAATGAGGTTTTACAACACCGAGTGAATGTCACTTTTCAAGAGCACCCACTTGTGTTGTGACACCTCAACAGTGTGCACAACTTCCTTTCCGCCACTATTTCTTTTGCTTACATTGTTGACAGAGAGATGATGTAAATTCACAGCAGCATATCCTCAAAATTGCTTTTTGCCACCGAGATAAAAAAAAAAAAAAAAAGGGAAAAAGCTTTAGACTTCAGATGGCAGAGAAATGTTGGCAAGCTTGACCACATACAGCAGGATGCAGCCTACTGCCTCTACATCACCTTCCAGCACGGCACCAAGCCATTAAACGCAAAACAAACACCCGGGTGTAAAAACACCTGATTTACTGCAACTGGCAAGGTGGCGGCACCAATCACAGCACCAGAGAAAACATCTGCCCCAGAGCACAATGTACTTTAGACTTCAATCCACACCAGATGTCCAATATGTTATTACATTTTTCATTATGGCACAGGAGGAGATTTTTCATCGCCTGTTCTGCCGAGTAAGTGCTTTCACACCAAACATGGCTCATTTAGAAATTAGCTCAACTTTGTCAGCCTTCAAATTGCCATTGTCACTGCCTACCTTCAAAGCCACCCATAGGCTGTCCTAATTGAAATACAAACCGACAGAGTAAAGTTTAGTGGATTTCCCTTATGCTTGTTTCCATGTAATGCAATTACAGTGATGAGTTGTTTGTCTATTTTAAACTACCGGACTCACAAATCAATGTCCACATCAGTCAGTTGTGCATGCAAACCCGTCTCCAGAGAATCCACATGCGTAGTGTGATTTATCACAAGCCTTCAACAGAGCCAAAATTCCCTTCTTCAGCACAATGGGACTCGTACACATGGTTAACATGAAATGGGCAATCAAAGCAGTCACTCCGAGCATGACGTAGGCTTTACTTAAAAGCATGTGTAGTCATACAGGCTGCAGCTGGGATTTGAACCAAGAACCTGTTCCACACAGCCTCGCCTGAATCATTCAGACTGCAGCCAAAATGACTCGTTAGCCTCACTCCCAGAGCCTCCTGTACTGAGCCCTGTTCTCCCTCAGCCCAGCCCCAGCTGGTGCCTCGTTCTGTGGTCAGGTTTTGGCTGACCCATATCCCCCAGCTATACTCCATGCCAGCCCACACTGAGGACAGTATGTGCACAATGCAGAGGAAGCATAATGAGCCCCCCCACCTTGGCTCTGACACTGCATCATCCCACCACCATGACATCAGAAGAAGGCTCAACCTTCATGCTAGAGACCAAGTCTAGAGGTTCGGTTTAGAGGTGTTTGTGTGTAAACACATTTGTGTGTGTACACTGCCTTGCAGGCACTGTGAGGTGTTTGTGTACAGCAGATAACAGCAACTTCCACTTTCACATCCACACGGCTAAGAGCTTTCTTGCCAGCCCCTCTGACGCAAAAAGCCCACCAGAAGTGGCATGGCGTGTCATCTGCAATGCCTACAGTGACGCAGCAGCGTGCAGCACGCATGAGCCGGACATTCTTCCACACAGAGGTGGCCTCAGTCACATGGCTGTCAATGACAAGACAATACCCATGCACCTTTGTCCGTCACCACACTATTTAAACTGTCACTTTCCTTGAGTTGTGTAACTTCTTTATCAAGGGAGTTATGACTTCATCGTTATCATTCTTGATCGCTGTCACTGGGAAGAGGCCACACAGCGCGGTGAGTTCAGCGAGGTAAACAAGCTCAAGATGGAATGTGACACCCAGGGTCCACCTCTAAACCCCTCCTGAGATTAGTGAACCATGCTACTGTGACTTTCTAACTGCGAGAAACGAGAAAGGGCATATCCTACTGGTAGAATTAGAAAAGAAAAAATGTTTGTGTAAGGCTCTGCCATTTTACTGACCCGCATGTTTTGATGACAGGAAAAATAAAGAGAAGCAACAAAAGGCAAAGTTCATTTTTCATAAGGATGGTTAACATTCATTCATTCAAACAGATGTGCAAAGGGGAAACATCCTCAAATAGAATATGGTCTCTCTAGACAGTAGACATCCTGACTTCTTCATTTGCAACCACAAACATGGTCACATGACAATGGCCACATCCGTCTGTCTATGTGTCGTCTAAACCGCTCCAGAGCGTTCCCCCACAGTGCGCTCAGTTCAGGGCATAAACAACAAAGATGACCCATGTCAGTTTCCTTTTTACACCTACTTCCCCCTCTTGTATTTTAATTCAGTTCTCCTTTCCACATTATGCCCTCTTTCAGGCACTGATATATATAGAAAGTGAAATTGACAACTAAGATAGTGTTGTCTGCATTGCTGACATTGTTGAAAATAAGAAATCGAACACAGCTGGCGAGGAGAATAAATGTGAACACAGTATTGCTACAGCAATATAATTATGCACACAGCTCATATTATGCAGCTGTAATATAGGCCAGCAGACTAAATCAAGGTCAAACCACTTCACTAACGACAATTCTGCACTAATTTTTGATGTAATACACTTTAATACTTCACAATGCTCTACTATAGTATTTTACACTTTACACCCTAACAACATCCTGAATACAGTGAGAAACACAGCACAATGTGCTGACAAAGGACAATGGGCCTCACAGCGACACAGGAGAGTCTTCTGCTTTTAAGTCAGTTCATTATCATCGTGTTCCAGTAAACTAACTCCTTTTGATGTCAGAGTGCTCTCCAAAACAGGAAACTGCCCAATAAACAGCCTGACCACAACCTAGATTAGATAAAACCTACTAACTGTTTCGGGTCTGTCGGTGACTGACAACACAGGCGCAGCCCTGAATTACACAGGAATGATAAAACTCACTCTGTGAGGGCCTGAGCTGAAGAATCAAAGCTACTCTAATATTGTAAAAGTGACTCCAGACATGCGGCTGAACTCAGGAAGGACAGAGTGAATCTGAAGAGGACGATTTGACAACAGATGAGGGATAAGAGAGATCTAGAGGGGGTGACAAAACCGGCACAGTGTGAGAAGAGTTGTGCTGAGCGGAGTGGTAGTGAGACAGATCACTACATATGTTCGCCACATATGTAGGCGGCATGAGCACAAGTGAAGTGTGTATGAGCCATGCGTATGAGTGCATGTGTGTGTCTGTGTGAGTGTGTGTGTGTGCACGAAGGAGGAGGGGGACCCATGCGAGGAGCTGTCAGGGCCTGATAGAGTGTCTTTACATGACAAGCAGCTGCTGAGGTCTGGGATGCGCACTGGGCAAAGTGGAAAATAATGAACGGAGAACCGCTGCCAAACGCAACAGAATTCATCTTTATTTGCCAACTGCTGTATGGCCGTACAGTATGTGTGGACAACGCCAGCATGCCACTGCCACGCCCTCCGTACCCAACACACACACACACACACACGACCACAACACCGAGGAGGAGGGAGAACAGGTTTGACCACAGCTGTACATGTCGTAGGACTGTCATGTTTACTTATGCACACGTGTGTGTATGTGTGTGTGTTTACAGATCTTGAACTCTGATCCGTCACATAATGGTTTGTGATCTGATGAGGTGCAACGGCAGAGTTCTCATGAGGACAAAGGAAAAGCTTCAAAGAAAAAAATCTTCCTATCTAAGCTAACCTCTCTAAACACTCAACCAGAGTGAATCATCCCAATCCAGATGCTGAAACGCGGCGCTCACAGGACTGAAAACCACTACACACATTCCACCGTGCAACCTTACACTCTCAAAGCTTGCACCTGATTCCCGAGGCCATTTGTGAGAGAAAGGGGCCCGCAGGGATTAAAATTTACATTAATGCTTCCTTTCGACACTGAAGCTATTTGCAAGTCAACTTGGCTTAAGAGGCCCTAACAGTAAAGGGCCAGCCAGACAGGCTCATTGAGGGGTCAATAAAGAAAGGAAAAAATGCGGAAGGCTTTAGACAGAGGAGGGAGAGGGAGAGTGACAGAGGTTAGTGGCCATTTCTGGGGAGCGTCCTGCTCTTTCCGTCTCTAAGTGACAATGACAGGAATGTGGAGGTCCCAGCTGCAGTGGCTTGTTGGCTCTTTAATAAGACGCATCACGCAACATTCATTGTGCAGCCCGCCCCCTCACAAAAAAACAAGAAAGGCTAAGGCGTCCTGGTGGCTCAGTTGGCTGAGGTGTATTCTATGCATCTGTAATGTCCTGGGCTCAAATTCAGCCTTGGACCTTCAGTGAATACCATCCACGAGTCTTTCCTGTGTCTCTCTGTTTTGAATCGTCTGAGGCAAAAATGCCACCAATAAAAGTGCACCTGTATCATCTGGCATCAAATATATATTAACCAATGCAACATTTACACACAAGTGCACACACAGTGAGAGGAACACAGACAAAATGAGCCTCTCTCAGTGCCCACACCCAGTGATTGGACTTCCTGAGGGGGCTGCTGTTGGGTTTTGTCCCCGTTTGGCCATTCATGGCTTGGGGATGAGAGGAAGGGAGCCAGTGGTAACTGCATGAACTGTGTGAGGTTGTGTGTAAGTGTGTGTGTGTGTGTGTGTGTTTGAGTGGTGAGAATCGGATGAGAAGGGGGGTAGGCGGAGGTTGAGGATTAGGGAATTAGAACTCCAAAGCGAGGGGGGGGGGCGGGGTGTAGGGGTGGGGGGGCTGCGCCTTTTGTTGGTTTTTCCTCGGCCACCCCCTCCATCCCTTCGGCCCTTTTCTGCCGGGCCCTGCCTGTAGGCTGCAGCTGCGGCCTGCCACCCTGTGCCCTGCATCTCAATGAGCCGTGGGCCGCCCGCTCCAGAGGAGAGGGGGCTCCCTGATGGAGGGGTCACCACTGAGCCCCAGCAACCCACCCCGCCACAATCCCCACCCCCCTGCTTTCAGCCAGAAGAGATCTGAGCTCGGCTTCTCGTGCTGCCCGGACACCCATCTACCCATTTGCCCCTCTCCCCATGACCATATAAGGCAGTCCCAAGCAGGCACACAACAGGCTGGCTCACATGCCATCCTAAACCGCCCAGGAGTTTGGGTTCCTTCGCTTTTTTCTTCTTCCCTTCCCTTTTTTTCTTCCTGCTGTCCCCCTCTGCTCTCCGATCCGCTTTTGTTGGCCCCTCTATTTCTTGCTCTCTCTCTCTCTCTCTCTCTCTCTCTCTCTCTGTGTCTCCCTCTCATGCAGCTGGATGGAGGCTCCACTGCCAGGGCTTTGGCAGCAGCATCAACAGGTCATGGAGAAGGGCCGCCCCAGCCTCCAATGCAGTCCTGTCTGTCTCTTCCCCCCATCCCTCTTTCTCTCCCTCTGTGTCACTGTGGTTGCTGCTGCGACCGTAACAGGAAAAAAAAAAAAAGACAGGGGGGTGTGAGGAGGGGGAGGGGTGTGTGTGTATGTGTGTGTGTGTGTGTGTGTGGGGGGGGGGGGGGTGATGGAGGCTGCCCCTCTTTCTCACGCTCGTAAGAAAGCCCTCACTTCTTCTCTGTGGCGAGTGACACCTGCTGATTACCATAGAGACACTGTGGGAAGTTCCCCCCTGCCTCACTGGGGCTGAGATTTGCCCCCTCTCCCTGGGTAAACAAGCAGTCCATGGATTAGTTAACTGGGTTACTGCACGGCAAACAAATAAACACACATTATTTGGTGCAAATTAGTGCCAATTAACTCTACATGGCCAATGTGCCACCTAACACACTCATATGAACAGGGAACGAAACAATTTTGAGGGACAGGTACGCTCCTGCTGATGAGTACTGCCAACATCGTCCTCCGTCACAAACTACAACAGCATTTTCCCAGATGACGAGGACTCTGCACAGTTCACAAAGTGTGTTTTGCGCTCCAGACCAGGCTGATGTGGAGGATGTGATACTGATACGAGCATACAGTCGACTCTTAGTCTCCCGACAGCTGAGCATCCCAGCTTGGGCAGCCCACCCTCTCCACTACTCCCTTTAATTCTCCCTCTCCCTTCCAACTGGAGAGAGGTGCCAGTGATGTGATTGATGTCGGAGACTGGGGAGCTTTTCGCCGGTCGAAAAGTAGCTTCCGCCGCGGGTCTGTGTTGTCAGCAGGGTCATTATCTTCGCAATAGGGTAGTGGGTGGGGATTGTGTGCTGGAAGCGGAGGGGGAACAGAGAGGGTGAGGTGGTGAGGGCCAGCAGAGGCACAAAAGAAATGGAGGGGGGGTTAATACAGACAAGAGGAAGAGGAGGAATGTGGGAGTCGAACAGGAAGGAATAAGGGGAACAACTGGGATGAAGAGCGTGAGGAGATGACAAAGAGGGAGAGACAGCGAGACAGGGATGAAGGGAGACAGTTGTGGTGAGCAGGAGGACTCTACACAGCAAAGTAAGCACGCAGCGGGCTTGTCGCGCAAGGAGATGAGCGGCGGAGGTGCCACCTCCCTCAACCTCCTGGTCCCCCGCCATGCCAGCCAGTCTGCCTGCTGACAGCTGCACCCCAGCAATTTACTTCTCTCCACCACATTTAGCAGGAAGACTGCTTCCCATTACCCAGAGCAGGGGGTCCGTGCTGACGGCCAGACGCCCAGCCAGAGCCGCCGTTTCCTGGAGAGACACCCTCTGCTGCTGGACGCTGCCTCTGGGGCTTCACTCCCAACTCTGTCTGGCACATCAAGTTCCTCTGCTGCTGCTACGGCTGGGTGTGTGTGCCTGAGCATCAAGCCACC
Source organism: Myripristis murdjan (assembly GCF_902150065.1). Classification (NCBI taxonomy): domain Eukaryota; kingdom Metazoa; phylum Chordata; class Actinopteri; order Holocentriformes; family Holocentridae; genus Myripristis; species Myripristis murdjan. The sequence continues at coordinate 19,671,752 of NC_044001.1, read as the reverse complement.
AAAGTTGGAGACGTTATTTGTCAAAAAGTTATTTAAAAATACATACTTTGGATTACTTTTTCAGTCAAATTAATGTGTTACACCACATCACCACTGAATGACTGATGATTTTTCTTTTGCAACAAGAATACTGCAAGGGCATTAAAGCTCTGAACTTTGCCCTCCTGCACTCCTCATTTATGTATTGCTTGTAATTGTGGTGAATTAGGAATTTATTTTATTTGTATTCTTTTGAAACTGCTCTGGAAAACAATATCAGCTGAAATCCTAATATACCTACACTGTACACATTTTTCACTCCATATTTTTTCTGAGTTTACCAAGTAGTGTTATTTATTGATACTGAGTCATCTATGAATCTATGAATTAAATAACGTGCAGATGACAATTTTTTTCTCTTTTCAGTTAAAAAAAGAAAGAGGATTTTAAGCAGGGTAACATCACAGCAACAATCTTCCTTCAACTGTGACTTAACAGGAGACATAACTATGTGTATAACTTTTAATGCAACAGTTAATGCAATAATTTTAGTCAAATTTTAAAAAGGAAAAAGTAAGAATTGAATTGAATTTAGCAACTGAATGATTTTATTACTGTAGCTCCCCAACAAGAGTGAGCCAAAGGCTTCAAGATAACAAGCAGAATGGTTTTAGGACCCATTTAATTGGACTTAGTTGTTTTATATGCACTTGAGACGTGTTCATTATGTGTAAAATGGCTCAGGAATGTCGGTGAAACGGCTTGTAAGTTGGATCAATGAGATACTGCTACAGTACTGCAGTATGCAGTGTGAGTGAGTGTGTGTGTGTGTGTGTGTGTGTGTGTGTGTGTATTCCAGTAAGAATGTGTGGCCCACGGCAGCTATAATGAGGGGATGTGTAGGAGCCTGGGCGAGCCTGGTGGTAGAGCTGGCAGCCAGTCAAAGTCCTGAAGTCCTGAGACAGTCAGCATTGCAGCGCCTTAATCAGGTGGATCTGCTCTTTTGAAGAGCAAAAACAGCTCACACCCACACTAAGTTCCCTTATTGAGACCTGACACAGGGAAGAATCCGTGCTGCTGAATCAGTATGAACACAAGTCTGGAAAATGTTGGCTGAATTGTTGGAGGCCTGCTCACCAGATGCACAAGGCTAAATATTATTCAGAAGATGAAAAAAGAAAAAAAAAAATCAGTCTTTCAACTACAGGGACTACTGTGTTTGGTGTTGTACCAAATCCATGCATGCTTTCCCCCTCTCCCTCCCTCCCTTATGCACACTTTCCTGGACCACCAACAAGGTCTCGCTTGGAGGAGCAGCTCATGGGTGTCTTTCAGTCACATGACCAAGGGAGCCAATCAGCTGATGAGCTCCCAACCGAACCACGAGAGGGTCCCAGTGGCATGGCGCACAGAACATCCACTTTCCTGAGGCTGACTGGGTCACTGAGCAATGTTCTAGGAACATCACAAAGACGCTGCTCAACTTCTGTCTCCCTCTCCCTTTCTCTCTCTCCCCCCTTCGCTATCTCCACTGGTGTGTGTTCTCCGCTTTCCCTTCCCCTCTCCCTGCACCCCCTCTCATGACTCAGAGCCAGCTGAGCGTGCTACCCAAATCCAACAGTTGTTGTGGCCTTCGTTAGCCTAACGAGGGGGCCGGCTCTTTATACTTGTCAGGGAGCAAATGAGTCAAACAAACAAGGGCCAGGGAAGAGGGGAGGACAAGCGAGTGCTGTTCTGTTGAGCTTCACTGGGTTCTTGGCCGCAGCGCTTCCCTGGAATCTAGGGAACCCACAATCTGCCTCTTTGATGTCGGATGATGCTCTGGCTTTGATGGAAACTTTGGAAAAACACACTTGCAAAAAGAAATAACATGCTGCTGGGTCTTTGTGGCCACTAGAGGCCGTAGGCACATTCAAGCTGTGTGGGTGCAGTAAGTGAACGATCTAAAAAGGAAGTATCATTTGAGGATGCATAACAACTGGTTATGATAGTCACAACAAAGTTTCAGTGTTGTTGCAAGCCTCTACTTGCGATGTGGTCGGTGCATATGTGCACATGGTGATGCACTGCTGGCAATGTACTTCTGCAACAATATTCTTCACACTGTTCATATTGACAGATGTGCAAGCATGTGCACGTGTGCACACGTACACACACTACTCTACTCCAGTCATCCTGCACTGTTTTGTCTTGCATTCCCCAACTGTCCTTCCAAAACAGATAAAATATGATAACAGCCACTATAGCATATCGAAGGCAGTGTCTACAGTCCAGACACATGACTACAGAGCAAGGCTTAAGGAGAAAGTATGAAGGTGTGTCCTTCTGAATGAGATCATCTGACTAAGCTGAGCCTGTCTGGAACAAATGTACAGAACGCTCAACGGCTGAGAATCTGGATCTAAAACGTGAGATTAGCCTTACAGCTTCCAGGGTACCAAGACACAATATCTGCTCCACTTTCTTTCAGGAGCCTCAAACCAGTTTACACTTGCATACTAAACATGACTAATCAGCCAGGAATCAAAGAGCGGGAGAGAGTGGTGTGGATGTTCTCGGCTTCCACAGCTGAGCTGCTGTGCTCTGCGCCCGTGACTGGCCCACTGTGGAATCCATTCATAATGTAGCGCCATTAAATGGGCATTACTGGAGGGCAAGGCCACACTTCAGCTGTACCCACTTTACTAAGTCTCCGAACAATGTGGTATGGCGCTGGAACACGTGCCACAGAACAAAGACTAAATGTTGATGAGAATAAGAAGGGCTATCTTTTGTACAAGATTAAATTGGTGTTTTGAGCACACACATGGTAGTAATGAGCATGCTGAAGTGGTATAAGCCATTTATTATTACGCCCACATGGAGATGTGAGTCACTTGGGTGGCGCCGCTGCACTAAAAGGCTCCACTAAAGGTGCAACATGGGAATGATAGTCGCTGAGTGGGGGCTGCCTGGCTGAGGTGATGGACAGCAGGACAGGGCTACTGCAGGCTCACCTTCTGTGCTGTGGCTCTGGGGCAAAGACAGCATGACAGTGACGCGACACTAAAAGCCTTCCTGTCAAGGAGGCAGGCGGACGCCCTCCAATCAAAACACAGAGGCTCTGGGTGACATTTCACAGGGCACAGCTGCTGGGCCGCGACAGCATGCCAACTCACTATTCCTGAAGGGTTGTTTGTTTTGTGTGTGTGTGTGTCACGACTGGGAGGGTGTGTGTGTGTGTGTGTGTGTGCACTTAACTTCCTCATCCCACACAACCATACTGTTTTTCTACCGGTCACTATTTGACTGTTCTTATAGTTACATTTTACACTAGGTTTCTCTCCAAATCCTCCATTCTTATCACCGCCAGAGAAGGTGTGGAAAACTGGACCTGTGCCAAAAGTGCCAACAGATAATACACACAGAAGGGAATAGACACCAGGAAAAAAAACATTAACCATGCAAATTTAAAGACGCAGAATGAAATGACGCCTCGGGGTAAACCTTTGATGGTCAAGTCAGAAAAACAAAATTTCACAGCCTTCTTTTTGATGAGAGGTTGTGTGCCTGTTCTTGTTTTTCCCTGAATGCAACCACACTGGAACAGATTCCCTTTACAGCCTGTGGTACTCCAAATAAAAATCTTGAGTGATCATAAATTTTTTTTTTATTGATTTTTTGGAGACCCTTAGGGAATCCATGATTGTTGATATTCTAGATAAACCCTGGGTATGAAACAAGCCACTCCAGGCGCTATTTGGTAACTACTTCCTTATTCTGCTCCTTTGCTCTATACCCAAAAATGAAACAGTACCCAACATTTTGTCCTTAACCTCCCGGGAAGGACCTGGGTGTGTCTTCCTGGGACTGACTGAGCTGAACCAGGCTGACCCTTTTTCTAAACAGCAGCCTGTTGTGTATTTGGCCCAGGCCTCGGGGAGGGGGACCGCGGGCTACACACCATAGCAGCACACTGTCACCCTCCCCACACATCCCCCAAGACCCACAGGAACTCCCCTCTCCTTGTGACCTGTCTCCCTGTCACCTTATCCCCTGAGTCACAGCCTTGGTTTCCCCTCTTCCAGTAAAAGCCTGGGTCCCTGGCACTGGGCCCTTGAACCTTTGGTGGTTTTGGAGGAGTTTCTTATCCTACTTTGCCCCTGGTGATGGTGGTGGAGGTGGTGCAGAGGAGGGGGCGCAGTTTGGAGGCAGAGTCAGTATGCACACATAAAGCTGCTCAAAGCCAGCAGGTATGTGAGGAATGCCTTTTCGTCCAAATACAACGGGACTCGCGCCCGACACAGAGCCACGCCACGCCACACAGCACTGTCAGAGCAGCGAAATGGGGCCCGCTGGGGACTCTGCAGCCAGATGGCTCTTTACATTAGATTTGGGGTACTGTCTCTTTAAATAACCAGGAATCGATCACCTCACAAATATGTCATTCTGTCCAGACACTTCTGCACCATTTACAGAGCAATACTAAATCTGCCGTTAGTGTAGCACAGTAGACACTCCTTAATCTGAATGGTGCAAGAATAAAGGTAACACGGATTTGTGAGACATTTTGAGTATGCTCAATTTATGGCCCAAAAAATACATGAAAACAAACAAATGTGCATGCATTCCATAACACCCTGTCTAATTGAATTTGCACTTTAAATGTGCTTAAGCTACATTTATCAACAAGGTTAGCATATGTCATACAACATTTTACAGTCTTTGCATATTTTGCGCCCTGTGCCAGTTTTGTTTACCTAGCCACGGTAACAAAATTTGGTCAGTGAGGTTTCACTGCATATTGATGCGTGTACTTCATTTTTTAATTTAATTATAACAACGCCTGAGGAAACCACAGCATATGAATAAAGAGGAACATAAAGTTTGAGTCACTGCCTTCCTGCCACTCACTTTATCAATAAATAACTTGTAATCATAGACCCTGAAATTATGATGAAATTAGAGTACTCTTTACAGCGGTTTTGATATTTAATCAAAACCGCTATGGTGACACAGAACCCTCAAACACTATTTTATTGCCAACTTTAACATGTCTATTCACCTCTTTTATGCAGCCATCCCTCCTTGACGATCACCACATCAGTCATGTTGGTGAGCAGGGTGGGGGATCCAGGATTCCTACAGGGAGAGACACAGCTTCGTTTCCCAAGTGTCCTTCACTCAGCCCTGTGCGGGAGCCTGGAGTCTGAGGCCTGGGGTTTGGAGCTCCCTTCTCAGTGGTGGTTACCTATTAGTTGAAGAAGAGTAAAAATTAGCCCTGGATTAAGGTGAAAGATTTTCTTTCCACCTGTCTGAATATTAACCTTCAGGTCAACACAAAGGAAAGACAACGGAAACTTGCAGATTCTAGCGCTAACTTATCCAGTTAGTGGATAATACGCTGCTAATTGTTCCGTAAACCATGGTGTGGGAGATCCATGAGAAAAGTAAAGCATAAAATTATGCAGATTCAGCTAAGATTGAAAGATATATAACATGCGCAGACTGCAGTGACAGTCATCTGATCTACACCAAGTGCGGCACAATTCCTTCATGGTCTTTTTTTTTTTTTTAGAAATTACAAGTACTAAAAACCTGTAGGCAACTAGAAAAAAACATCCCACTTGACCTTTTGATTCATTCAACACTTGCTTTATCACATAAAGACAGCTTTGAATGCGGGGTTGAAGCAAAAAACAATCAATTGGCATGCTTTTTAATACAAATGTCACATACCGCGCCAGGCAATCTCTGACCATTGACTAAAATCAATTAGCTCCATTGGAGTGAGGCCATCAAAAGAGAGCTCTGTTCGAGTGGCCTCATCCAGCGTACTGGTGGGGACATCAACAGGAAGTGGATGGGACTATTGACAGACTAGGAGCCAGTCATATCCAGCACAGCCCCAAGCTCAAATACATCCGTCAGTGAATAAGCTACCAACATGCCTTTAACTGCCATTGTGCTCATTTCTCCCAATGAGTAAAAGTGAGTTTATAAAAGAAAGGTTATTTTTGCTCAGTGTTTTTGTTTATTGCACTGGGTGTGCGGTGCTTGTGTCACACAGTCGTCGCTGGGAGGATCACTGCGAGGGATTTGGAAAGCACACCAAGTGCAATTCAAACTAGGATCACACAAACCGTTGGATCCCCTTGGCATCTTGGTGTGCACTCTCTGACACAGACACGCACACATTATATACACACACTGGAATACATCACACAAACAAGCTGTAGCGCACACACACACCACAGCCAAAAAAGCAACACATGCACAAGGCCGGCTCTGGAGCCACAACAGAGCGCTGCTGTTTTAATGGGAGCGACCTGTTGCTACTGCGGCCTGTGTGGAAAAGCTGGGCCGCTGCCAGCACTGCAGCCAGCAGCCACTGAATGAACCCAGTACCCTGACAGCGGGTCACATGGTCCTAAGGCCTCTGGGCCGCCGCCTGCCTGCCTGCCCTGCTGTCAGTCCGGCTTTCAATCATTCATCATTCTGGCTCTGGCTCCAGGGGCCACCCCATTCAATGCAAATCAGTGTCATGCAGCAAAGATGCCACACACCGAGCCAGTCACTGGGCCAAAGAGGACAGTCCCATGTGTTTATGGCAGCAAGCGGAAAATCAGGCTGACATCACACCACTGCTTCCCTCAGCACAGACAGATGGATCAAGATTCTCTTGGCTTTAAATTCTCTGCTGCTGAAGAATATGCAGCTGGATTGCAGTTGTGATGTAAAACCATCGGTCTCAAACATTTCAAACTGTGCCAATAAATGAGAACCCAAAGCGTGCTCACTTCACGCTTGATAACAGACCTTTGAATGTCAGGTGGTTTGATGAAGCTAATACTAATATGACCCACCACACACTGCAAAGTTCCTGTTTCAAGTTCCTTGAATTCGCATCACTAATGATAAGAATACTGTGGGTAAATGCAGTTTGACCTCACATTGTGCAGCAAACTTGAACAGCAATCGCCAAAGATACACATGGCTAAGGTCAACACTATTGTAGTTGTGCATTTGGAAATCCTTACCAGTAGAGCAAACATGCATATTACTGCTCATTCTTCAAAACAAAGGAGAATACAAACTAATTCAGGAAGATTCAGTCAACTCACCACAGCATTAGATACAAAACACATGTACAAAGGTAGGCTTAAACAAAAATAAACTAACCCTACACAGAATAAAAGACAAACAACCGAATACAACACTTCATGGCCCTCCTGAACTCTACTAAATAAGGTTGTCGCACATTAACCTAATTTTTAATCGTTCATGACAGTCATCCTAAAATCTAGTCTCATCACTCGGCTGGTAACTTGAAAGACAAGTACACAACTTGAACGAGGCAACAGGCATTTTGGGCCATGGTGTCCTCAGCACTGTGACACACAGAGTGAGGAAGAGGACAGTCATGTGATGCCAACGCTGGGCCAGCAGCATCATGCGAATCTTTCACAGCGATAACACATCTTTAACTCCTGTGGCGTACGCGCCCCGGGACAGGCACAATAAGTCTGACTGTGTATGGGGCAAATTTCAAACAACATTCCTCAGATTCTGCATGCAACTGGTGGCACATTTGCGTCAACAGGGCTGCGAGGAGATGGAGGAGGAGGGGAGGGAAGGGTGAGGGTGGGAGGTGACTGGCATTTTCTAAATAGAACAGGGAGGGCCAAAGAGTAACTGGCTGCATCATTACGCCAGCTTGTTGCGTCTTCGCTGTGTCACATGCCAAGTCCCCCCACGTACACCCAGTGGACAGACGCAGTCTCATGACTGATAAAAACAGCATGTTGACACTGAAGGCATAACGGGTACAACATGCCCAGGGACAAAGTGATTTTCACTCTTTGCACACACATAACACCTGGGAGATGAGGAAAAGCAGATAAATATGGAATTATTTAAGTACTCAGTGACATCGAAGACAACAAGTAGGGCTGTACAGACACTAACAGCATCAGTTAAATAATATGTCACTTTTTGTAGAGAAGAAAAGTGGTGGAGTAAACTAGTTGGGCACAAAGGTTATGCTGTATGTCCATATGACCTGTCTTGTTTCTGTAGCATCCAGACAAAGGTGCAGGGAACAAGGTCAAGGACCACATCAACAGGTTTCAGACCTCAGACCTAAATTTAATATCTGGAAACAAACAAACAAAAAAAAAAAACTATCTGTATGTTGTTAAATATGCTTTAGTAGGGGTGAATACAGTTGTCATCACAAGGCTGTAAGTGAACAGTGAAGTGAAAACAGTTTTAAAAAGTTTTTTTTTTAAAGTTAAAAACCTATGACCACAATAATGAGCCACATACATTCCCACACAGCACCAACTTCCTGGGAGTGAAATATCAGTGAAATAGCACATTTTTGCTTGGGACCCACCTGGCATCCCCACTGTGGGCCCCTGGAGGCCCCCAGACCCCACATTGAGACCCACTGCAGTTGACAACCAGTCACAACAAAGATGAGCTACTGTGGATCAGTCCAACTAATTCTGAGTTAGCAGAAACACAGCTGGAACAAAACAACATGTTTTCTCATACAGTCAAACAGGGAAGTTACCAGCTCAGGTTAACCTTGTCTGTCAACATGGAGTTCGCACGAACAAGTAAACAAACCCTGGGATAGTTTATAACAATGAATGGGTTGCACACTTGAGCTCATTGTTTTCATTTGTGTAGCAGACCGTGAAGTACAAGTGGAAAAATAACTTTCGAGTGAAAGTGAAATGTTTTAAATAACGTGACAGCACATATTTTGGCCCGAGGGCTGTGTTTCAAAGAAGTCATGGTCAACAACAAAAAAATGAATGGTTAACATCTTGAGAGATTGACTATTGTTCATCAGAAACGGCGACGCGGTCGTTTAATAGGGAGTGCTCCGGTAACGTCTGCGTTTCCCCGCAAAATAAAGTTACACGACAAAGTCAAGTCAGGAAAGTACCTCGTTTTCAGGTTTGCATTTAGCGATAGAAAGGATATGGGGCCTAGCAGGGCAGCTTGGGTGAGAATAACCGCATCCCATGTAGTACAATGGGGACCTACCCTGTCTAGCTGTCGACCTCTTGTAGTTAACCATGCGAAGGAAACGCGGGCATTTACCTGGACAGGAATTCAACAATGTGTCCGTTTCATTATAGTAAGCTGTTTCGGCGGTTTATGTAGTTGATAAGTCCTTCAACAATCTGGACAAAAGTGCTCTCATTTACTCCGTTTCTCTTGCCTTTCTTCCACTACACCTCCCCAACGCGCTGTCTGCAATGCCTCTGTGGCAAACTGCTCTCCCGGGTCCTAGCGCCAACCCGAGCACGGCTCACAGTAGGCGTGGGCTGTCATCGCCCCATTGAAAAATCCTTAGAATATTCCTATAAATATTTCTATAAGGTCTGGAAGTGTGTCTGCGGTATTCAGTGGTGTTTATAGTGCCCTTGTCGCGGCAGTGGTTCCCAAAGTAGGGTTCAGGGACCACAAGGGGGTCCTTGAAGGGTTCCAGGGGGAGCCAGAGGCATGAGGAACTTTTACCTTTATTTCCTTCACAAGAAGAAGCACAATGAGAGATTGAGCAGAGTGACTTTGACTTATTTATTGTGGCTATTTTGTTTTCACTTTCTCCACATGCTCCTTGACTGGTAGCATGTGCAACACATTATTTCATTTTTATGCGGAGCATGAAAATAACAAATAAAGGAAATCTCCAAAGTCTCGACTAAGTTTTGTTTATACCTGGCCACCAACACAGCAGTTATGTAATCCTGTATTAAGTCATATCTAACAATGAAATCTCCTCACGCAGCATTCCTGAGGACAAAACGATATCACATATGATATGATTCACACCCTGATGAAGGCCGAGGCCGAAACATGGTGGTGATTCCCACATAGTCCAATACATTTTTTTTTTTTAAACTACAGAAGTGTGTGGTCTTTACTTTATCTTTTCTGTTTTGACCAACTGATAAGAAACTGCCTGAAAAAGTTTGGGAACCTTTGAGCTATGGCAAAACTACAATTTCCCCATAATATTCCTATGCTGTGGTAAGAACATGGTACTGTTCTTAAATTTGATGAGACTGCCATAGCTGAAGGAGAAAAAAAATCTAAAAGTAGCAAATATAAATCACTGATACTGTCCAACATGTAAGCATACAATACTACTGCATATTTTCTGTTTTTGATGCATATATTACAAGTATGTATTGCATAAATATACAAGAAAAACATATCAAAAATTGTTTGGACACCACTGGGTGAGAAGTTGTGCAAGAATTGATAAATAATATTACAAGAACAGGATAGCAGGGGCAGCTGCCTGCACTCTCTTCTTGATGAAAAATGCACTGACCCCTGCCCTCTGCCTCCCAGCCTCTTCTCTTGCCATTTCCCCTCTTTGTCACTTACGCTGTAATGTGTTCCTCGCTGCTACTACGCTTCAACCTTGCCAAGCTGTTCCTGTCATACAAACAGGGCTGACCGAGGGTATCCCATAACTACTGTTGTTGTTTTTCAGCAGTGCCCTCCTCCTCCTCCTCCTCCTCCCCTTCGTCCTCCTCCACCTCCTCCTGCTTGGCTGTCTGTGGCCTGGTGATGAGTATGTCTGCCCTGTTGTGCTGTTGATGTGCTCTGTGGGTTCAAAGCAAGAGCACTGAGATCAAAGTCTTCTGCAGAGTTCTTCCATTTAGTTTGTCAGCTTACCACTGGCTGAAATTACATAATGCCTTTCCTGTCAAAGATCCATCTGATCTCTTTTGTTGTCTTCTTGCATTATCTGTCTGGAGCATAACAGACAGACACAGATCTGATTCATCTGAGATAGGCTATTCAGTTCAGTATTGGCTGGAAAGTGGGTTAAAGCAGACTAGATGATACATAGCAGAGACAATTAGACACAGAAGAGGGGGGGGGGCTACAGGAAGGGGAGTGAGGGGTTTTTACCAATACACCATCTAGGGGAGCCTAGAGTGCCATGTTAAAAGCAGGATTTCATTATATAATCTTCCTGTTATGCAGCTATGTGCAACACCAAAATAAAGACATGTGACAGAGTGGTGACATTAATTTGTTAACACCCTGAACTCTGATTTTCCTCTAAATTTCCTCTTAAGCAGCTTCAAAATTAGAATGAAACATTTTTCCCTCCAATATTGTTTGTCAGTGTCACATCTATTTTGAGTATCTGGTTGCAAGGCTTCATCACCCTTATACTGAGTCAAATGCACCAAACCAAGATGTCATTGTTTTATGGCTGCACCATTATATCAAATAGAAATTGTCTAATGTGCATAATTTTATACACATTCATAGTAAATGAGCAGGACCTGTTTGGTGTGTTTGGGAACCTTGGGGTCTCCACTAGAATTTAAAATAAAGTTCACTGGGATTGAACAAAGCAGCATGCCTGTCTAATGACAAACCCACTAATGGGACTGACAGAGCTGAAGAGGTTAAATGTGCAATAAACAAAATTGCCCAGAGTCATTTAAATGAAGATGATTGAAATTCAACTGACAAAAAAATAAAAAAAATAAACAACAATGTAATGAGTTGATGGCTGAATCTACATCCATTTTCATCATCAGGCCAACTCATTGGCAGGTGAGTGGCAGTTGCATCTCAACGGTCCTTATTTTCTCAATTTCAATTACTTCTGCAGCTTAAAAAGTATGTATTTTTCATTTTTCATAAATTCTCTTCCTTGAAATCCTGAGGGGTATGGAAAACAAATTTTCAAAACACGGAGAAAATATGTGTTCATTCAGGTGTTTACTGATGACTTTGTTCCTGTGAGACTAGGAGGCTGATGAATCTCAGCACAACAGCAAAACTAAAACCAACAGCTGTTGTGCCCCGATAAGTCAAGTCAAACTTGTTGAAGAGCTCCAATAACCGCAAGACCAAAAGCATCACAAAGCGTTACAATCCTCCCCAGAAAGACAGCTCGGTGCTGACCGTCCCTGCAATGAGACCACTGGTCCAGTGGGAAGAGTGATGTGGTTCAACTGTGGCTGGTTGGCTGGCTGGCTGGCTGGCTGGCTGGCTGGCTGGCTGGTCAGGCTACACTGGAATGCGGGGCCTTTTGTTAGTCTGAGAGAGGAGTGGGTCAGGGGGAGAATGCCATTGATGATTGCAGAGAGGAAGAATGAACCTCCAGGAAGTGTTCTCCCTCTCTCTCTCTCCCTCACCCCCTCCCCACTACCCCACTCTCATTCTCTCTCCCTCCCTCTCTCTCTCCCTCTCTGTCTATCTTTTCTCTGTGTGTGAGAACCTTCACCGTGCTGAGCCTCTCTCTCTGAGGCCACGGTCCCCGGGCACAACCACTGCTTTGTCTTGCCCCTGTGAACACACACCCCTCCTCTAACTGGGTGCCTGCGTTTGCCAGGCCAGGGAAACACAGGACCACTGGTCCTATTCTTATCCACATACTTGCTCCTGCATGCATTGTGTGTATGTGTGTGTGTGTGCTGAATGGTAAATTGTTTTTCATACTGCACACACACATCAGACGCTTTCACATCAAAACATTTTGTTTGCTGTTGTTTTGCAATGAAGTCATCCATCATTTTGAGGCCCTTCATAAGTTACTTGTTCAAGAATCCATTAATCTACCGGCGTCCAATTAAGCTGTTAGAGCGAGTGAAGGGAAATACCTTGCTTTATTTAGAGAGACAAGCTGTTCTTGCCCTGTGCTTGTGATCATCTGGACACGAGCTGAGCACAGATATCCACCCTGTATGATGGTAACAGCCAGACTAAAAGTGGAATAATGCAGTAAGTGGATAAGAATCCCAGCCAGTGGCCCCTTCCAACCAGTGGCTGCCGTCTCCCGTCACATTGCTCATTCCCCTCTGTGTCAGGGGGCTGTGAGGAGCCGCAAATGGCCCTTTCAAAACACACGACAGCTGGAACACAGGGCAAAGGTGACTGAGGCAGTTGGGGGAGCACGGGGAGGGACAGGAGGGGAGGGGGGGCATAAGATGAGCAGCTGCAACCTCAAGCCCCTGTTTCTCCACCGTGCCGCCATCTCAAGCCTCAACAATTACAGAAGTACAGAACACTTTCCCTCTATTCGCCTATTTTTTTGAGAATCTGAAGGAAGATTTTTATAATATACTTTTTCACTATTTCTCCTTCTTTGTCTTTGCAAATCAGTATCATTTCCTATTTAATGGGCCACGGGAGACAATTGAAACTATATAACACAGCAGGGACTGATTTGTTCTGGATAAACAAAGGCACCGGGCTATTTGGTGCCAGGGAATTCCACACCCCAAAGCAGGATTAGAGAGAACAGTCCTCATGAATTCCCAATAACCGAGGCAAATCAGAATCCATGATTTGTTTTTCCTTAGAGACACTTGTCGAGATACCACTTCTTCAAGATGCAAAATATTGTCAGACAAACTTAAGGTGTGTCTTCCATCAATATGAGCAAGCCTAATAAAACCATACATACAATTCTAAGAAAAAGGCAATTCACCTATTGGATTTAGATAATAGAGCAATTCTAGAGAGCATTACCTTGGAACAGTTTCTAAAAAATAGTTGCAAAAAGAAGAAAGCAAAGGGGAAGCATCTCCTCTTCGTTTTAAATTTGTTGTCTTTATTATTATTAGAATGGAGAGTGAAAATCAAGTAAATGAGGTAGAATTTTGACTGAAAGTTGTAACATAGAAAGCAGTGATCCGCAAAGCGGTGAGGGTTTGGTGACATATCTCTGCTAATTAATATCCTCTCAACCAATAATTCCTACATTTGTCCCAATAAATTTAATGGATATCAGCAGGTTTGAAAGTTTGGCCAAAGACACTTGGTCACATGGTTGGATTCTGCGAACAGGCGCCCCTGTGCAGGACAGGTGTTTTAATAAGGCATCCAACTGATATCCCAATGTACTCTGCTACTTGCTGCCACTGTGTGAATTCACGGAGTAGTACAGAACTTATTGTGGCCGGCGTTATCGCGAGACTTGTGCCATTATCAACCTGCTTGACACACAGCAGCGCTGAGTGCAGCCTGCCTTGCCAGGGTCGGACTGAAGCTCAAGAAACGACAAGGAGAAGCGAACATCTGGCTGCACATCATGAAAGGACGTCGGAGCGTATAGGACGAAAACACGACGAACTGGGGGGAAATCTATGTAAGTGTTGCGTTTTTGTCTACAGAAATGGAGAAAGCGAAAGTTAAGAGTGTCCCCTCGCCGCTTCGTTCAGCGCAGTTGGCTTTGCTGTGAGTTCCTCTGCTGTTTAAAAGGCTCCCAGCAATGCGTTTCCCAACACGGACATGGAGCTCGTTTTACTGCGCCCTTGGCCCCCCTAGTCTCCTGCTCGCACTTTTCCCTTTCCTTTGAAATAATCCAACTCCTGCAGGCTAATTTAAACCACCATACAGTAGGTATCAAACATCAAACTTATTCAAAAGAAATGCAGTTTTGTTTATTTATTTATTGTGATCCCTGCTTTGACTCGTATCGAAATAACCTCTTTAAACAAATATCTCCCAGTTGAGCGTGTGTTTCTGATCGGTGCGTAAAGGGCCACACAGGGCGTCTTATTCTCGTCGGCGGTTTGTCGGGTGCAGTTTTGCTTTGGCCTTCCAGATAAATTGGCCGATAAAAAGTTGGATACGCCGTGTAATCTTGTGACACGTATAAGTCTACTCGTATAATAAGTTTTGAGGCTTTTTTGGACTGCGTAGCTCAGAGTTAACATATGGCATAAAGAGGAGCACAGCTGGAGGTAGCGTTTCCATTGCGGTGATGTCAGAGCAGCTGACTCCACAGCTTGCAGTGTAATTAGCAAACAGAGCACCAGTTTACTCACTCTCCTCAGCTCTTATTTTTTTTTCTTTTACGTTACCCTGCTCCGATTGAGGAGCGGTATCATTCACAGTCCCACTTGGCTGTGTCTATAAACACTGTCGTTTTTGTGTGCGTGTGGAAACGCCGGTGCGTCCGTTTTCGCATTTTTCATGGGAAGCGCAGAAAGTAGGCTGACCACCACTAACCGGAATACTTTTGATAATTGGAGAAGGATCCGTTTACACCGCGATACGAGGGTGGACGAGCGCAGCAAAGCGTATCCTGCACCACTGGGAAGAGTGTAGAATTTAGGTAGATTTGTTTTCTTGCTGGATAGCGCTTGGTTACAGCTTTTGGGTGAAACCCTTCTCATTTCCTTCCTCCTAGATATCGTCTAAAGTAATTCCTATTTCTGTTTCATATCACGAATAATTTTATTAACTTTCACACGGTCGCTTTTACAAACACCGGAAGTTTAAGGTATGGTAAATGATTTTTGCCACTTTTTAAAGGCACGATAAGCTGAACTTATTCCCACATTCTCTCTGGGTCTCGTTACTTTGCATTTGCCTCTGAGCGCCTGTGCGTCGCTTACTCCGCGGCGCCCTCTAAATGGCTGCATTTTCGTTTATTCAGTATCCTGTTTTTCCTGTTTTTCATCAGGTTATGAAGGAAGAATGGAGTTCCCAGACCATAGCCGCCAGTTACTGCAGTGTCTGAGTCAGCAGCGTCACCAAGGTTTCCTCTGTGACTGCACTGTTCTTGTCGGCGAGGCTCGATTCAAAGCGCACAGAGCCGTGCTGGCCTCCTGCAGCATGTACTTCCATCTCTTCTACAGGGACCAGCTAGACAAAAGGGACGTTGTGCATCTCAACAGTGACATTGTGACAGCCCCGGCTTTCAGTCTGCTCCTTGAATTTATGTATGAGGGGAAGTTGGAATTCAGCACTCTGCCGGTGGAGGATGTCCTGGCTGCAGCCAGTTACCTCCACATGTATGATATAGTGAAAGTGTGCAAAGGCAAGCTTAAAGATAAGGAACTTTGCTCCCTGGATGAAAAGATGAGCGAGGGCTTAGGCTTGAGCTGTCTGGACAGGGAAAATTCCTCAGATGGCGAGCTGCACAGTAAGCAGCTCGGCCGGCGACAGCCCCAGACACAGGCTCAGGGGCTCCACAGGGCCCCCCCGGCAGAGGAGTTTGACATGGACAACAGCGAAGTCAGGCTGGCTGTCACAGATTGTGATAGGTCTGCGCAGAGCAGGCAGAAGGCGAACGGTCACTCTGGCAGGTCCCCGGACCTTGTAGGTGTCAATTATGTGTCAGCAGAGGCCGAGCCCTGCGTCCAAACAGCTGGAAAAACAAAAGCTGATGTCAGTAGTTCCACCGTATCGCTGTCCCAGAGGTCCCGGGCTTCAGATGACATGGACTGTGCACTGGATTTGTCTTTCAAGCCTCTGTCTAGCAGAGATCCCTTACACCCCTCCTATGTCTCGGGACAGCTGGCCCTCGACAGCCAGCAGCAGGGCACTGAGCCACTTGTTAAAGACGAACACGACTTGCTGTCAGAGCAGGAGGACAGTGAGCCGATGAGCCCGGAGAGCCAGCGCTTTGGGAATAGTGCCAGGAGCTCAGTGGTGACAGGGTTCGCTGCCCTCTTCCCAGGCAACAACGGCTCCACAGCCGCCCTGCTCTCCCAGGAGGAGGACCTGATGGAGGAGGAGGGGGAGGCCTGCAGGGGGAGGGAGGGCGCTTCAGGCAGGGAGGGCGAAGAAAGGAGGGGTAGGCTGCTGGGGGACAGTGAGGAGGAGGAGGAGGATGACTTGGCCTCCTCAGACATCTCCACCTCCAGCGGGGTGCTCCTGCCCCCGGGGCAACAGGTGTGTGTGTGCCCCCTCTGCAGCAAAGTCTTCCCTAGCCCTCACGTGCTGCAACTGCACCTCAGCTCACACTTCCGTGAGAAGGACGGCGCACGTTCCAAACTGTCCCCGGACGGCTCGGTGCCCACCTGCTCGCAGTGCGGGAAGACCTTCTCCTGCATGTACACCCTTAAGCGCCACGAGCGCACACACTCTGGTGAGAAGCCGTACACCTGTGGCCAGTGCGGCAAGAGCTTCCAGTACTCTCATAACTTGAGTCGGCACGCTGTAGTTCACACGCGCGAGAAACCTCATGCTTGCAAGTGGTGTGAGCGGCGCTTCACCCAGTCTGGGGACCTCTACCGCCACATCCGAAAGTTTCATTGTGGCCTTGTTAAGACTCTCGCCATTGGATAAAACATGCCTCTCACCAGTGCCATGACATAAGACAGAGTATGTCTTTTCATATATGTACTACTACTGAACAGTTTCCCCCGTTAGTATACAGTTTGTTGGAGACATGTGACATATCCTTTTGGAATTCTACCCCATGTGGCATTTCACAAGTTGAAGATGTAGCAACTTAAAAAAAAACAAACAAACTGGAAGTGTATTCTGTGCTGAGCTATGTCATAGGCATACATGATGGTCAGAGGCAGACAGGTGAAGATGAACAGGCTGTAAAGATTAACATGGGTGCTGTGAAACTCCAGCTGGATCTGTGTTGAAGGTGAACAAATCAGATGATGCACTTGTTTATTTCTGTCTTGTTAGCGTCACTGTTGAGTTTAGTGAGGAGTGTATTTGCTGAAAGAAAGGCATCCTGTGTTCATACTTTATGGGTGAATGGATGATAGCTAATGCTATTAATGTTTGTTAATACAATCGTCTGAATGAATGAGACTTTATTTGTGCACATGGGAGAACAGAACCGTCCGTGAGTAGCAATATATGATTTTTTTTAACTCCTACATTATTTATTTTGAGACGTGTGTAGTCCTTAACAAGTACACTATCATACGGCAGCAAAATTAAGCTTGACTACTGGAAGTATGATTTTTTTTTTTTTTCTTGGAAGTAGATTTTTATTTTGGTTGGAATGAAGTTGGTTACAGTTTCATGCTCTTTTTTATGGAAGGCAACAGACCATCACACTTTAGTTTCCACCATGGATCACCAACATTTTTTATTTGCCTCAGCCTCAGAGTTACCTGATCTTTTGTTGCTAATCCAAGCGAGCACATATCGAAGGAATGGCCTTCTAATTACAACTTTAAAAGACGCCGTATAATCAGAGGGGTGATGGAGAGTAGTTATTATGAAGATAAAAGATAGCTACAGCTAATGCCTGTAACATTGGTGCCTACTGAAATTCTTAACACCTCACCTAGTGTACTTAAACAAGAATAGGATCTATTGCCATGCCTTCTTCAAGTTCACCTAGTATTTGGGTGTTTTTTTTTTTTTTAATCTAGATTGCACTCTTTTGCAAAGTGTCTCCATACCAGGTGGTAACAAAGGTAATTGTCTGCACTGGAATGTCAATTGATCCATGAGTGTCCTTAATTAAATAATTTACGAGAATGTAATAAATGTGTGTAGATCAAGCTTCTTGTCAATTTAGATGTTTATTGACTCCTTTGGCTGTAAGCAAACTGTTACCAGTAAATTACCTTGTTATTTCCTGGTATGACATCAGTATAAAAGAGGGTAAATTGACAAAGAGTTTAGGGGCATGCCCTTGGCTGGCAGCGAGGGAACAGAGGGTGAGAGATGGAAGCAGTACATCATCTGTGTGCCTCAGTTATGGATGGATTACTGTAGATGTCTGTCGGTAGCGCTGTTTTCTCATCAGAGCTCTGCTTCTTTGCCTGCAGCTGCACCTACTGAGTTTCTGTTTTTCGTTCCTTTTGAGTTAACTTTGTCATATATCATATCTTCTTATTGTCTTGTACGTAAACATACTACTGATGAAGTTAGAGCTCAAGCCTTTCGCTGGTACTGGTCTTGAAAGAGTCGTTGGGGGCAAATTGAGCATTTTTTTTTTTTTTTTTTTTTTTTGAGCAGTGGAATGGATTTCTTCTGTCGGGGAGGGTTCACTTAGATGCTATATGGATTCTTACCAGGGGAGTAGCACTAAAAGTTCACAATATTTGTTTAATCTGTCCTGAGAAGACTTGATCAGAATTATTTATTAGTGTGACTTGGTTCAGGGTTTACTATAGGTGTGATCTTATTTCTATAAGCTTGAAAGACATCACGTCTTGCAGAGCTATCTTGGTACTCTTTCACTGGTATTGGGGCTGTCTGTTCATTTACGCTGTGCAAATCAAGTTACTGTAATTGTACTTTTAATATACCATATAGAAACCTCTGCAGAGTATTCAAGATTTGTCACATGGAACATAGAGAAGCACTTGTTTGTTTGTTCTGTTTTTTTTTTTTTTTTTTTTTTTTTTTTTAGCATGCATATAGTTTCAACACTATTGTCTAGGCTGCTATTTCTTACTATTTGTATATTTAATGTAAATATATATTCTATTTATCAAACTGTTTTTTTTTTTGTTTTGTTTTGTTTGTTTTTCCGTGTTCAAACACGCATAAGGTTGAGAAAGCCAGGTGTCTTATTAAGGCTGCAGTCTCTTAGCTCAGAGTGGCATGTCTTCCCCAGAGAGTTTTGGTTCCTCTTCCATATTCAAAGCTTGATTGGACTCCGCCTCGCGACAAATCAGACCCATTAATACCGCTACGACTGCTGTTCCGCCAGAGGAAACAGTTGTTCACAAGCACCACCACACCGATACGGTGTAGGCTACCTATAGAAATCAGACAATACGGGCATTGTTCCCCCAAGTCCCAGGTAGTTCTCAAGGGATCATTGTGTATCTCTCTCCGAGCTGTGGGGAGAAAAGGCACCGCCAGTCTCTCTTTGCACTTTTCTGTATTGAATGGAGCTATTGGAATGTGAGAAATGTATTTAGCAAAGGGAGAGCAAGGAGACTGTAAACAGGTGTATTGTCTGGAGGCATCAAAGAGCAGGCCTTCTATCCCAGCATGCAGCAGATAAGTGCTTCATTGTTCTTCTACATGGAGGAGATGCCACGGTGATTTGATTGCACATCTATCTAGAGAATATCTGAATTATCAGATTGTCGCTTTCCAAGTGCCCTCACTGCTCGATTTTGATAAAACTTAAATCGGGGAATAATGTTTTCCTCTGGGAGAGCTTTGGAAGTCACATGCAGGTGTCACCTACTTGTCCATTTCTGTAGTCTCCTTAGGGTGGGTTTGTGATTTATTTGATTTGATTTGATTTTTTTTTCCCCCCCTCATTAATCACCAAGACTACATTCAGGTTACGCAAACGTCTTCACATGTGCTTTGTAGGTGTTGCTGCGTGTTAGCACGTGGAATGAGTCACCTGTCGAGAACCAAACCATTCCCCTCAAAATTGCATGCAGCCTGTTTCAATTTGATCCCTAACTTGTAGTCGTTATTGTAACTGTTTGGATGGGGCTCGCGTGTAATTTTATGAGGAATGATTCGGCTCCTTATTTATGTTCTTGTAACACTTACAGGAGTCAGAAAAAAAAGGATCAGCAAAGGCATCCACCCTTTTCGGATGCCCTGAGAGTTTAATCACTTTTGTAAGTTGTCACAACGACAGCCTACTTTTTTCAAGTCCAACATTTACATCATGAAAAAAAAAAACAGTGTTTCATGAAATGTGATTTTTTTTTTTTTTTTCCAGATAACATAGGTGTTCTGTAGCATTGCTAGCATAAGATTTTTTTTCAATCAGAACACACAGGAATGTAGATTATGTCACTTACTGTTGTCTCAGTTTTCTTTTAAAAGGAACATTTCTTATGTGGTGCAGTTGAATTGATTACTCTCTAATGTACATTTGTACAGAGGTAGAAACTAACGAAGTGTAAAGAATTGTTTCTGTTTTCTTGTTTCCAGTCTTTATTTATACCTCCAGGATGATCACAGAATGTGCCTTGTAGACACACTAATAGGTGTTGCATCTGGAGAAGCCCTTTTTCTATACTGTACATTTGCCCTTGACTGCGGTGGTAACATTCACATCACCTTAAAAGCAGCCCAAGTGAAGTTAAAAGATACCTATTGTTCCCATTTCCCCCCTGTCATATCAAAACTCGGTCAAAGCTAAACTTTTGAAGGCCATTTATTTTTGCTGCTTTGGGAGATTACATTGAAGTTTTGAGATTTATTTGCCCGTTGTGTTTATGTTAATAAACCGTTGAACATGTAAAACTGAAGACAAGCATTTCTGTGTAGGGCTTTTGTTAGCCAAACCTGTTGGGGACTAACAAAGCCTGTTCCTTGGTTAATGTCACTGCTGAATGTGAAACACTGAGATTTTTGATTTATGACTTATATGGAAACAGTGCTACTCTTGATTGAGGGCTATGTTTGCCTAACTCATGCTGTATGATCTGTAAGTCTAAAATGACTGTACTGATACTGGAATTTTGTCCTCTGCAGGTCACAACTGTGAAATTGTGTATAATCATGAAAAATATTTATTATTGCATTGCTTCTTGTGCAACATTTGACTGTCTCTCAATTTTAATTTGGTTAAAAAAAAAAAAAAGCTTCTAAATGTCAATGAAAATCTTTTTAATAGAATTTGTAGAAGTGCCATTAGAATTTAATATAATTTTTTAATAAGAAAGGTATATTTTATAGTAATCAATTGCTTCAGTGTTAGTGGTGTAGAGATTAGGGGACAATCTTATGCAGAATTGACATTGCTTAGATGAGGCAATTTACTTTGATCTATAATTGTATGTGCATATTTTTTTGTGCTTTTGGAGTGTGCTTGTGTGTGTGTGCTGTGGAAATGTGACAATCTTGATTTAGGTCTTTATTAAGATTATGCATAGATTAAATGGAGCAACTTTCTGTGACTGTGTGGATTTCATTCATTTTTTTTACCCTTTTGGTAAGAGTTTTACTCTTTTCATATTTAGTTATCAGTCTGGTTATAGTGTTTTTTTTTTCTCTGCAGAGAAGACACATCCAGTTTTCACTAATTGATGTAGGAGCTGCGAGATGAGCTAAAAACAACCTAACAACCTTTGTGAAATAGAGAAAAATAAGGTAAAAGCAGATTCTCATACACAAACCACTTAAGAGCGTTTTCAAGGAGAGCCCCTCTCTGAGCAACAGCAGCAACAATCAGCCAGCCAGTGTGTGTGGGCAGCAATGCAATGTGTACAGCGACAACAGAATGTGATAATACTGTGGGCCTTACAGGCCCGATCCCATTGAAACCATAAACTGAGCTCAAGGACAGAGCACTTTCAGAGATGGCCTGCCATTGTTCCAGACCTGTTGCCAATACTCCAAACAAAGGGGATAAACCTGGGATATCAGAGTCATTTGACTTTGTTGTGTGATTATTAAAACTAAAATCCAACGACAGCATCACAGCAATCCTCAAATTAATCTATGTATGCATATATAATAGAGTAAACAAACCACTACCAAATATGTGTGTCTAATTGGAGAACTCCATGCCAATTCAGTGGTTATTTTCTATGGAGAGAACTTTTAATTATCCCCCTGCTGCACAACTAAAGAAATCCAGCTGCTCTGCTATGTGATCCCAATAGGGATGGGCTCGGGTTCCCACCACCCTCCCCCAATCCCAGCACACCCATTTTGGGAACCCCATATAGACAAGGGCCGCATCCAACCCACCCTGCCCCCATCCATCCTACCTCCACCCCCTCAGCCCCCAAAGCACGGCCCCAAACCTCGGCCTCATCCCACCACTCTATTGTGTGCGTGGGTAGTAGCTCAGCCGGTCTATTGTCTGGCCCAGCTCCCCAGCACGTACTTTATGCACAAACAGACGACACAGCGGCGCTGGCCAGGCAGACCCAGCATAAAGAAAACAATGTCCTCCCAAGATCATTCATAAACACCCTGAACAGCCCGGGCCAGCTCATGGTAAATAAAGGCCCTCTGCAACACTATGACCACCTCACACTGTAAACATCCCTGCAGGACGCCTCAGAGCGCTTGCTGGCACCAACATCTCACATCTGCCCAACGGGATCTGGGGCTTAGACTGCCTTGTGAGTGTGTGTGTGTGTGTGTGTGTGTGTGCATTTCTTGTGGACCGAAACCTCCACATAGAAAGTCGGGGCCATGTGATAGGGCTTAGCTGCAGGCTGACGAGCAAGCTGGGATATGAGCAGTGTTACTCAGTAGTGTAATAAAACATTCCTCTTCAAGCCTCAAAACTGGGCTCATTTGGCAGTGTTTTTTTTTTCTTGTGTGTGTGTGTTTAGAGGTACTTGAGA
The DNA here is from genome assembly GCF_902150065.1 of Myripristis murdjan. Lineage (NCBI taxonomy): Eukaryota > Metazoa > Chordata > Actinopteri > Holocentriformes > Holocentridae > Myripristis > Myripristis murdjan. The sequence goes on along the minus strand of NC_044001.1, from coordinate 19,648,788 downwards.
GAAGTTGAGAGGAAAGTTGTAAGTGTCCACCGCTTCACAAGGCCAGCGGTGGGAGCCCTTGACCTCTGAAGGGACGGACTGCCAGGGACAGCTGGTGTGGCCTGTGTTTATTTATTTATTTCTTAACAAAAGACAGGTGGTCACACTTGAAAAGGGCACACAAACAGTCACACATGCGCTTGTGTGCAGAAAATGCAAGCGCACACACACACATACACACACACGGGTAGTTTTTTTGTCTCTTTTTCACTCTCTCCATGTATATTAACATGCATATAGTTACCAAGCCACTTGTTTGTTGAGCTATTCTTTGGGCTTCTAGAAAATCCCAATCATATTGCTCCCAAGGAAGAACTGTAATTCAGTCCAATCCAAACTGATGTTAAAAAAAAAAAAAATCAAATATATACACTCTGAAGAATGAGAGGGAAGAGTCACCATTATTGCCAGTTTTTGAGGTTAAATGTTCTCTGTGAACATACTGGAGGCACATGCCATGCCCTTGCCCTGTCCTCTATTTATCCCCATTTGAAGGGACACTTAAGTTCTTGATCACCATCTACAACTTTGATCTGAATTGCATATACAGAGTCTGAATGGCTAAAAGTGCATAAATACATATCAACTAGTGCCCTCACACTGGGGTTGCCTTTTTTTGGAGTGGCTTGTCGTGAGTGCCAAGACAGTGTGTCCTTGGTCCACTGCACAGCTGTCACTTACTCACTCGTTGACGCATATTTATAGCAGCAGCATCATTGGGCCTGACGCTCGCGACACTCAGGCCACAGCTGGTCCCCAAAAGAATGGGTGAAAGACAAAGCCACATGCTCCCGCTGGCGGACTGCAGTTGCTCTGGTCTGGAAGGGTTGCGGGTTATGTGGCCCCTCTGCTCAAAAAACACCCGGCCGTACACGTACGGGACGAGGACGGATCACAGAAGGCGCTCCGTGACCTTTTCCATTAGTGTGTGTCAGGGATTGACAGCTGCTCAGACCCATTTTGAAGGTACATGAACACATCACATCATTACAAGGTTTAGAGGGAGGAGAGGACCCCAAGCACTGGCATCCTCCCATCTGCAAGTTAACAGTGACTATCTCCAGTGAAGACAGACAGGCATGTTTGGCCTGAGCCCCCTCTGTAATACATTTTACTAGGATGACAATGGCCTGACAATGTGACATGTGCTTAAAATGGTATGCCTTTTAAGAGTGTGGGTTTTTCCTTACAAATATGTCTACACCTCTTCAAGTTCAAGTATATATATACATAAATATATATATACTTTTATATATATAAGTATATAATGTAGACATCTTGACGCCTAGCTTGCCAGCAGCTGTCTGCTCACTCAGCCAGAAATCAAGCGGTGCCCTCGGACACCAACTGCAGAGCTCCCCAAAGACCGGAGCCACAACTGGCCCACTGAGCGCGGATGTGACTCAAGAGCTCATAGGCTCATTTCCAACAAGCTCCAGGAAGCCCACTCATCCAAGCTGCCATCTATAATAACAAGTCACGTGACTGATTTTTTTTTTTTTTTTTCTTACAGTGGTGCTGAGGACTTCCGCCACTGCAAACAATTACTCAGCACACAAAATGTAACCCTGAAGCCAGTCACCATCAGTAATCACTGGAGCGACGAGAAAGTGATGACTACAACTCAAGGTCATGCCCCGCAGGCATAAATGTAGCCACAGTGGTTGCAGCAAGAGCCTAGTTCTGTGTGACTTTAGTATTTAACAATTGTTTAAGTCCAAAAACATACACAAAAGTGATTCTCAAAGTCAGTTAGACTGGCAGGATGTTGATTTCATTATCAAAGCCAAATCAAAACTTACACATTTTAGCAACTATGGAGGGAATAAGTAGTTTTAAGCATGGTGGGATTCGAGAGTTTCAACCAGTGAGAAGGCAGGTTTGTTGCATTACGTGACTCAACATGGCCCACTCGGTCAGAAACTTGTGGATCAAATCAGTCCTTGATGTTTGCTGCCATCTGCTGTGAGTTAGTTCTAATAACAGTGCACATGAGGACACAGTTGAGTGACATATTAGATAATTAAGTGACAGATGCCAATATTTGTACAGATATACAGCCACTGCTGCTGGAATATTCAGCTATTCTTTTTCCAGGTCAAACTGATCAATCAAAATACATAGCTTAAATGGATTAATGAACTAATTTTATATATATATGTACACACACACACACACCCACCCACCCACCCACCCACCCACCCACACACCCACACACCCACACACCCACACACCCACACACACACACACACACACACGGGAACAACTGATCACAACATCAACTGGTTAAACAAAAGCTTTCAAGTTTATTTGATATTTTTGCAATATAATACATATATACAAGTAAACATCTGGATCAAGATAAAAAAAAAAATCGGGTATAAAATGCAGTTTCAACATTTCATAAATTCAACAGGAAATTAACATGTTCAAGCTTAATCCTCTGATCCCTCCTTGTTTCACTCCTTCCTTTTACGTTGAGCAACTGCAGCACAGTATTTGATCATATTGCCCACTGTAACTGTGGGAGAAAGAGACAAGAAAACATGCATGAAGTGTCTGACTTCTACACACACAGAAAAAGGCTGTGCCTATGGAAAATCATGCAGTTGTTGGAATGTAAACGACAATCATTCTCAACCCTCTGGCGAGCAACTTCCAAAAACGTCTTGACAGTTTCATTATCTAAACTGCAGAGAAAATGAAAGGTGTCCTGTTCAGTCTGAAACCAGTGATATATATATAGAGGCCATCTGTCATCACATGTATGCCTTAAATGTTCTGCTGAGGTTTCCACAAACAATTGCATCTATGTGGAACACCAGTATGGCAATTCTGCACAGCTCCATCTCCTTAGGCTCTTAAGAAAATATTTCAGACATTGGTAAGTGCTTTTATATAGCCAATCATGGGCTGTGTTGGTGCTTCTAACCTGGAATTGTCAGTCCATTTCCAATTCACTCACCTTTAACCATATGATTACAGTAGCAGGCATTGTTGTGCTTTTACTGTTTTCACAAATATGTTTATAAGACAAATTCTTCTACTTACTGTATTTGGCAATTAAAATAAACCTGATACTGAAATGAAGCAAGACAGGAAAAACTATTAATGTTCCCCTGTTAGCTGCTAATTATGGCATTGGGTACAGGTATCAATAACAGTTGCCAGAGAGACTAAAGGTGAAAATAGTGAATGTTGAGAGATGTAAACAAGAATGATGTACATGAAATTCTTGTTTTTCCAATTATGGTGATTATCAGTTCAGGTGAAGGATTACATGCTTCACTGTGCTCTGAGAAAACCTCTAGCTATGAAAACCTTTGAAAAACCATCTGGATAATGTCAACAATAATTTCATGTTAAACTAAACGCATGTCTGGGTGCTCGAAGCATGAAAAATTGGCATTCTGAAGATGCAAGATGCATCTATTATAAAATGTATGTTCAAAAGTCATCGACTATATACACCCAATGTAAACATTTATTTCCAACTGGCAACTAATTAGCCTTGATCTTCTATTCAAAAATTGAATCTGATGGCTGTGTGGAACTGAGGAAACAGCTGAGCCTCTTACAGAAGCAGTGTGAGAGCAAAATCTGAGTAGAACTCACTCTACGACTGTGCAGACAGAGCAGCAGACGCTGGAGCAGCTGGAGCACTGGCGGGTGCAGGAGGAGCAGGCTAGGCGCTCACACTGGGAGCAGGACGTCCTGGAACCTGAGCTCCTCTGACACACACAGCAGCCTGCAGGGTCCACTGTGGCACCTGTACACAAAGCACACATCCATACAGGTCCCTCATGAGCAATTAGTAATTCACCCAACATAAGTTTCAATCCCATTGAGGTTTGCTGGACTGATATGGCAGTAACATAAAAGGCAACTTGTTAACAGCTTTAATGCTTTAATAGCATGAGAACAACATCACCAAGAAAACATTTTGAGAGATTCTTCTGTCTAATGCTGTGTGTCAATATTTCTGAATGATGTTGCCCAAAACGTGCCTCGTCATCAACCGTCGTCAACAACCTATCTATGCATTTCAACAATGTCATCGCAATCAGGCAAGAAAGCCGCAGGGGAGGCAAAGCTGAATAGTTCAGCAAGCCAGAAGGTTCAGTATGAGCAGCTTTGACAATCCTGCTTATTGCTGTCAATGCCAGAATGTGATAAAGAATGTGATAAACTTGCATACTAATGGAGATATTCTCTGCCAGCAACATCCAAGCACAATTTTGCAGAAAAGCTCAAAGTTTTGTCCATATACTAAGCAAAAATCATGGTGGTGTGCTGAAAGCAGGGCGGTCTCCTTCAGCTAACAATAAACCAGTCAGATGGGTCAGGCAGTGGCTTTGAGCAGATGCTGCCAGGCTTTCACAGCTGAGGTGAGCATCTTTTTTTTTTCTTTTTTCTTACTGACCACCTTTAACCGTGTATTCCTTGGGGTTCACCTTGTGCAGTGGTTGCTCTTGTCAGCCTCCCATCCAGTCCAATTACTGTCTGTCCCTTTAGCAGAGTGTGTTTGCAGGCAGGGGTCACAGCTGGTCCAGCAGGCTGAGGCTCTGCGCAGCTCTCCTCTCCTTCCACATTCCAGATTTTTCCCATGACGGCCTTGGCACCGTTGAAGAGCAAATTCTTAGTCTTTTCTGTGGGAGAACAATGAGCAATTTGTGAATGAATGATCATTAACATTAGCATGACAGACAATTCACGTGAACAGCTCATCTGACCCTCGTGACGTCTTGGTAAACTAACGTTAGCTGAAGTTGGTGTTTATGGCTTGTAAACGTCAAGAAAACTCAGGTGAAACTGGTAATACGTTTGTTAAATTGACGTTGCAGTAAATGTGGTTGCTTTGCCCACTTGCCAAGGCTTAGCTGACTGATAATGCTAGTTGGTTATAAGAACTTTTTATTATTTTTTCTCTCCGACTCCACACAGTCGGCTTTGTGGTGGCTCAAAGGCAGTCTGGCAGTAATGGCAATTAGTGTTTAATGCCAGTCGTGATACCACTGAATGATGTGCTCTATTAGTCGCTTTAGGCTTTAACGTTACACTCATCCACCTCATTCAGGCCCAACAGGTGAGAAAACGCGTATTAAAAGCCGATAGTTATTTTGTAAACACAGAAAAGCGTGTCAAAGCGTGACTAACAGGACAGGAGACTGCTGCGCAAGCAAAGCCCATCAGCAACTTGTGTGCCCGCACCGCCGAGGCTAACACTGTTAGCTTCAACACGTCCGCCAACAAGCTCTCACCGTAGATTTCTTGTCGATATTTGTTCCCAAAGACGCCGTGCTGATTCAGCTCTCGCTGACCGACGTGTATCTTATATTGTGACGAGAAAGTTTCCGCAAAAGGATAAGCCCGTTTAGGCATTTTGGCGCCGCTGTCCCCGACGTGCTTCTCGGTTTAGACTTGTTTGTTGCGGGAAAAATACAAGTATGGCCGCGAGGAGCCAATCCGAGGCCTGCTTTGTTGTCACGTGACACTGGTGCTTAAGTACCCTGCCTGTGCGCGCTCTGCTACCTTCAGGGACTTTCGGAAATATTGATTTTTTATGGTTCAGCGTTTTGAATGCGCGATTTCTGGAATCGGCAGCAGGGGGAGCACACGGACGGAACTTGCACAAATGCTCAGCGGGGTTCTCCAGCACGCAGACAGAGAAAAGACACATCCTCACCACAAGGAAACAGGATCCTTTAATTTGAACACCTTGCAAAATTCTTGACTAGACCATAAAAATGTTTTATGTATTATGCGCATCAATTAAGACATTTTGAACAAATACAAGGATCCTATGAAATGCACCTAAAAAGCTATGAAATGGACCTATGTAATTTTAATGAGTCTCTTACTTTCTTCCTGAAACAGTGAAACAAGAGTCATAATTCCTTCTTGGTTTTACCCTCATTTGATTCATTCTATTGTATCATTATTCCTGAATTATTACTGAAATGCCACTTCTTAAAACATAAAAACCTGAATTTCCACCCTAAATGGAAGGTAATGTTTTGAGCGTACTGTTGAGGTGTTTTAAAATGCCATTTCAATTATTCCTGAAATGCTGCATTAAGGAGTATCAAGAAATCCTTGACTGCCCCTTAAATTAAAAAAAAAAAAAAAAAAATGAGATGCTTTCGAAATATGCCTGAAATTTGTAGTCATTTGTTTTACATGAAATAAATGTCTGACATAACGTGTGCCTTATACTTTCTTCCTCATACTTACAGTTGACATGTTACTCAGATAAATGGTATTTTCTCTTTTAAATTGCTTTGAATAAACAGAGTCCCAGCACATGTCATTCAAAGAGTAAATGGTTTCAAATTTTAATAAAGATGGCGTCCTCGTAAGTATCTATAATGTTTACTGTGCAGAAAGTCGGGCCAGCCTCTAGACAAAAAGTGTGCAGTATAGATGATCCTCTTCTTGGGTCCTAATGGAGCGCAGGCTGTCCACCGCGAATCCAAGGCTCAGGAGTTTTACTTCATTGTTATTATAGCAGGATAGCTTCACATTAGCCTCATAATTAAAGAGCATCAGTATCTTATCATGATGACCAGCACTGTTACAAAACAAAACAAAGCCACAGCCAATGCTGTTCAAAGGTTACACAGATGTATTGTCTATTTATTATACAGGAGCAGATCATTTAAGCAAGTGGACTCAGGTCACATCATGCTATATCTGTGTTTCCATCATGGATGGAGAGAGGTTTTCCTCTAAAACATCTGGATCATGCACTCCCTGGACTTTCCAACACCGACCCACTTGACTGCAGAGAGAGGGAGAGAGAGTGGGGGGCACATATCAGAAAACTTGTCAGAAATGTGAATTACAGTATAGAGACATTTGTAATTTCTGCAACAGTGCCACCTAATGGATCTGTTAGATATTCACATGGTTTTAGTTGCATAATGATCCTGGTTTGGAGGCCTTCAGGGTGAGAACTGAGAATTGTTTTTTTGACTACATGGTATATTGTAGATCTAAGCTTTGCACAGATTCCTGCACAGAATTTTGAAACACTAAGATTACAAAATAAAAGGCTGGATATGGAAGGTTGCTGTATTCTGCACTTTGATGAGGACTACGATCACAACAACTGATTCTGTCTTGTACTGTATCAAACGTACTGGGAACGCCGATGTGGTTTTCAATGAAGCGGATGTAGTTTTGCGCCTTGGCGGGGAGGTCGTTCCACTTCCTGGCTGCAGATGTGTCAGTCTTCCAGCCGGGGAAGGTCTCATACTCAACCTCCACTTTGTGCAAAACTTCCATGTTTGCTAAGGATGAATGAAAATAATTATTAGCAAACAACAATTCATTATATTTTATGTTGGTTCAGTCGTCTGTCAAGCAATACAATCCAGGCCTTGGCTCAACTTTTACAAATCAAGTCAAGTTAGTGACTTTATCGTCATTCCACAACATGTTAAGAAATATACAGAGAATAGAAACCTTATGTTTTGTCACATTTAGTATTCCTGTTAACATCATACCTGGGAAATGGGGAATTCTTTTGCCGTTGAGTTTGTAGGCAACCCCAACTTTGATTTCATCCAACACATCTAGAATGTCGAGTTTTGTCAAAGCAATACTGTAGGAAAAATGACAAGTCTTAGAAAAACACATTCACGTGTGCTGTTCATTATTACTATCATCATATCTATTCATAATTTACAGGGAAACATAGGTATTAATAGTAAATGCACCTCAACAGTCATACTAAAACACAAAGGTCTCCAGATGATTGGATTTGATTAAACAGAGGGACCCTTAACTATCCACTCACGCAGTGAAGCCATTGATCATATGAGCGTATTTGAGGATGACCAGGTCCAACCATCCACAGCGGCGCTTCCTTCCCGTGGTTACACCCACCTCATGACCCCTGGTTTGCAGCAGCTCACCAACCGCCTACAGAAAACACATAAACTGAACTGTCACTTCATTACTCATTGAATAAAACTATGTCAGCTATCTAAGAATGGCCCAACTGCAGAAGCTTAATATGTAATCCATACATTAGTTATGAGAAGAGCACAATATAATTTTCAGTAGACAAAGTTGATCTATATTCCTATGGTCAGTGCCCTGTTAGGTAATGTAACCCCAGCTCACACAGTAAATCTATCTTGAACACGGACTCTGGCCCTAAATTTATCCCTCTGAACATGTGATCTACGTAAGAGGTAAAGAGTGTTTGAGCCTGTCTCTCACAAAATTTAACAGCTGCACTCAGCAAGTAAATGTCTCTCCCGCCGGCTTTGCTCTGTATATGTCGGTCACATGATCATAAACACACTATACATATCAACATCAATGAGTTATGTAAGACGTCATGTGTCTCTTCTTCATACAACAGGAAGGCCACAGAAGTAAAGGACACATTTAAGAAAGGCCAGTGTCAGGTTGCAGTGTCCTAGTAATCTATTTTTTTTTCAATTGAGGAATGTCCAAGTAGTTCAAAGAGCTCTTACATTGAGTTGCTCTGTAGGGAAGGCTCCAATTCCCACCCTGGTGGTGTAGGCCTTGGATACACCAAACACATCACCAATGTTTACGGGAGGGATGCCGAGGCCAGTGCAGGCCCCGCCCACAGTGCAGTTTGATGATGTCACGAAAGGATATGTGCCTGAAGGGAGGACAGTGATCCATTATTATAGATGCTAGGGTCACCTTAAAACCAAGCAAACTTAAATATTCAATGGGATATGAACTTTATGAAAACACTTCACAAATCCATCTTATTGCCAATGACCCTACCAAAGTCAATGTCAAGGAGAGCGGCATTGGCCCCTTCAACCAGAATTTTCTTTGGAGGTCCATGAAGAGCTTCATACATGTAATAGACCCCGTCCCTCACCATCGGCCGCAATCTCTCGCCATATTCCTGCATGAATCGGGAAAATAGGAATGTGCTCTGCTGCTGGCAATAGTGACATCCGTCAAATGGTAAAACTTTCAGCAGTGTCTACCTTGAGTTTTTTCAGTTGGTCCTCAACATCAACTGTCAAGGATGGATACATGGATTGATACTGCTGGACAAGGTTCTTGAATCTGAAGGGATGCCAAGAATCACCACTTACACCTGTGCACGAACAGTTCAGTATTTGTTCGAGGATGTTGAAAAGCAACTCTACCTGGCAGAGAAGTCCTTGAAATCACCCAGAAGGTCACATACTCGTAGGCCAGTGCGAGATGCTTTGCTGGAGTAAGTGGGTCCGATGCCCTTCTTGGTTGTTCCAATGCTGTTATTGTAAGACACAAGTAAAACTGAGGCGATCTGAAAACAACTATTATTCACACACTGATCTACTGGCATGCTTCTTGTCTCTTTGCAAAATGTTGGAAGGTCTGACTGAGTGGTAGATGTACACACACGGCCTCATCCTACCCTTGCTGCCTTTCCTACACTTACTTCTTTCCTTCTTGTGCTTGTCTCTGAGTTTCCTGCAGGCCATCGACAACCTGGTGGAAGTCAAATACTGGAAATCAAACATACAAAACAAGTCAATGAAATGTCACCCTCATAGATAATAAAAATTCATGATTTACACAGATCTTTGTTTGAACTGTGTAATCCTAATTGCTCAGTTACCATACCGAGGTGAGCTCTGTCTGAGACAATCAGTCTCTTGTCCCAGCCTTTGAGACCTGGTCAGAGAATGGAAGCAAGAGGTTTGCAAGTGTACACCATTTTTTTCCAGCAGTGAATTATGTTTTTAAGTCTAATTCGCGTCAAAATACCTTTCTTCTCATTCTTATCGCCCTCCTCGAACAGGCCAGGTAAATGTATGACCACACCATTACCTATGAGAGCATATGGAGAGAAATCCTAAGTGTAATGACTGTGGAGTGCTGGTAGCTGTGCAGACACTACAAATCTGACGTAATGAAGCCCTTACCGATGAGAGATATACTTTTGGAGTTGATGATTCCACTGGGGAGAAGGTGGAAGTCATATTCCTTGCCATCCACTACCACTGTGTGTCCTGCATTGTTACCACCCTAAAGCAGTGTATCATGAATACAGTACAGTATGAAATACAGAGATACAGTATGATGAAAACACCAAAGACATCCACATAAAATATTTTCCAGTGCTTCCTACTCTTATTTTTGAGATTGGGTAACAGTCTCTACAGTCACCCTCTGACCAAATTCTCTGTGCTTTTCCAAAACCTATTTTAACAGACTTGGCTGGTACTGGTAGATCCTCCACTCTGTTTCCCCTTGCTAAGACCTGGCCTTCTCACATGTCAAGCCACCCTGGGAATGTGACCTCGCACCAGCCCGGCGGGTGGGGCCCTCAGGCCTCCAGAACACTGGGTGCCAGTCCCAACTGTCAGTGGAGACTCTCAACACGGCAACTGTGAACACTGCCCAGGTCCGGGCTGACCTCTGCTTTAGGGTTATCTATCCTCTAGTTGGCACAAACTGGCCTGTCTGGAATTATGAACTTATTCCCAGTTAGCTCCTGCAATTAAAATGCATTCACTTGATGAAATCTATTTGGAAGCAGGTCAGTCATTGAAAGATTACTCTTAGTTTAGTACGAGAAATAAAAATCACTGAAGTGCACACTTTGGCATTCTTCATTTGGACGTTTGGGATTATTGTAGGCAATTCCTTTTTGTATTTGTTGTATTTTTGACTAAACTGCAGTCAGTAGACAACGCATAGGCTAGTATTTGTTGACACAGTAAATCAAGAGTGAGAGAAGGCTACGAGTAAAATGCCATGTTCAGACAGCGACTACCAAAACACTGCTAACGACTCAGCACCTGTTGCTTTCCACCAGGCTTGTGTGAAGGATTCCTTTGCCTTGTTTGCGCTAATCCCAAATAACGCCGCTGTCAAAGCTGGGATGAAATCACGGGATTCATGCATTTACCTGACATCTGCACACCAAGTCGGCTTCGGTCGCCAGTAAATCAACGACTTTGCCTTTGCCCTCATCTCCCCACTGCGCGCCGAGCACCACCGTCACTTTGTTCCCTGTGTCGTTGCGCGGTCGCTTCAGCCCCGTCACGGCGGGTGGATTCGTGTAACTTTTGTGATCTTTAGCCGACCAGGTGAGGGACATGGTGTTGGTTGGCTCGGGCTGTCCGTCTCAAGCAGACTAGACTGTCTCCCAGTGTGGCATTGCCATATCTGTAACTTCATAGCCGGTGATGTCAGAGCCAGACGCGCAGTGCGTAGCTGTCCTATGGCAAGCTGTCTCCAAGGCTGTTTATCAGCACAAAGATAGCACAGCCTGCAGCCAAAGTCACAGGGATATAGGGCAGGGTAAATACAAAGTCCAATTGATTTTTGTTTATATTTGCCTTTTGCATTTACCGCTGCATCACTGCGCGTAATCAGGTGGGTGTGATTAAACAAGTCCAGCTATCAGGATTTACTTTTAATAAATATATTAAAAACATTACAAGTCCATACAATCAATTACGTAGTATATCCTTTGGAGTATATGTTTTATGATAGCCATTCTTGATAATACAAAGAAATGATAGGCATTGACATAAGACCCAAGCAGTTATTTCTGTTCTGAAGGCAAGTGAAATTCAAGAAAAATTTTGCACCAAACACAGCATCCTCCTCTATGCTGGGTGGTTAATATAGCTATAGCAAAAACACATTCACTGCACTTCTGACAGCAATTGTACAAAATAACATATAAAGCATATTAAGTTTTTTTTCTTCCCAATAATACTAAATCAAAAAACACCTCATCTTCATATACATAGGCAATTATTCCTTTACATAAAGTGACATGAAGCTGACATCAAGGCTGTGTAGATCCAAGCCTTAGATGGGTTTATTTCTCTTGGTCAGGAAAAAGGAAGATGTTTTGCATCCCTTTGAAGAAGTCCATATTTGTGCAGTTTCACAGAACAGGCTACACTGTAGTCCATGAAGTTCTGTAATCCTGCCTGGAGTTACTGGATCAACTTTTCCTTTTTCCTCTTGATTTTCTTTTCTTGGAATCACCTAGAGAAACAAAAACTAAAATGAATAAAAAGAATCAAATTCTAAAATAAGTTAATATCCCCAATGAGAGCTATCATTATTGCATAAAATGTTTTGGCTCAAAGGCACTTAGTAGAGAAAAGAGTCATCTTATTCTTCTTATTCTTATTCTTATGTTATTTACATGGTGTGTAATATCTTCTATGGTTGAGACTTTTGTGGCTAACAAACCTGACCACCTCTGTTTCAAAAAGGTGGAAACTGCTACAACTGTCAGAAAATATTTTTAATGCATTCAGATTCATTTATCCTCCAGCAAAAGCCAGATTAACAAAGGGCAAGTTACAGGAAGCACATGAGACAGTGTATTGTTAGTAGGTTAAACAGTCCTATTTAGAGGTTTTGGGACAGGACACGAAAATAAGGGTGAGAGATGTGGAAAACTGACAGCACTTATGGAATGAGCCAGTTCGTTGTGTTTTCACAAACCGAAGCAATTTGAAATAAGAAAACCAAGACATTAGATTATTTTTAGGCCACTGTCAAGAGGATTAATTGTTGCAATTTTTCTTCTCAGACTGGATGGACATTAAAAAGCACATCAAGACACCTGATGACCCCCGATTTTCCAGGATGTTAAAGTAAAAGCATGTGTTAAACGCTGGACAACACAGACAAATCCAGACTCCAGTTAGAATCAACAACAAATGTTATTTGGGAAAAGGCTTTGGTGATGATCGAGTTGATCAGAATGATGTCCCCGCTTACGTCAGTATCCCATCATGTTGCTTGACCTACCTCACTGCAACACACAGCCCTTTTTATGTTTAGTGTGTCCTTTTCCATTGTTACCTTGTGTTTTAGAGAGTCAAAATGGAAAAAAACAATATTCAAAAAGTGACCATAAAAAGGACTCCATGTGATGAGATTTAAAATGTATATAAAACAAAATCAATCAACTCTAAAACTTCAAATCAAGTCTGACATACACTTTCATGCTCGACAAAAGATCATGTCATCACACAATATAGTGATCAGCATATACTAACATAGCCCATACATAAAATATAGAATGTAAAATATAATAAAAACAAAACAAGGAAGGATTTCCCTTCAAGACACATCAGGAGACTTACATTCCAAACATGACCTTTATTTAAGTTAACTGGTAGATTACCTTCATGACTCTTCTTTTTGCTTCGTCTAAAGAGCTTCTGCTGCTTCTTTGGTTCAGATTTAACGGGAGCTGAAGCGGATGTTGGCAGTGCCTCAGAGACCGACGACAACAGATCTTCAGAATCCAGTCCGTCCGGGACATCATAACCCCGGAGGCTCTCGCTGACTGACGTCTCGTTGCCTTTAGGATCCGAGCGTTTGTTACTCACAACCTCATCTTGGCCAGAGCTTTTTCCAATCATGCTTCCCTGCTCCTCACTAGCCCCCTCTTGTCCTACACTCTCTGCCAAATGGCTTATTTTATTACTTGTGTCATCTTGCCCAACTTTAATTACATTACTTTCACTGCTCTCTTTGACATTCATGTCTGTATCAGCAAGAGCAGGCATGTGGTTCCCATTGAGCTCAACCTCCACAATGTTGCCCAGTGGCTCCTTAGGCACCAGCTTCTCAGTTACCAGGCAGGAAGTGCCATCCAAGACAGCCTCTGCCAGGTCAGCATCCGAGAAGGAAGATGGGTTTTGGTTGTCAGTGAGGACACTGGTCCCAGATGCATCTGTTGTGCTGCTGTTTGTGCGAGGGCATGGCTGACACTCCTCTCCTACCTGAGGCTTAGCTTGTATGGCATGTGGGGGAGTGGTGGGTGACATTACAGGTTTCTCTTGGTGTTGCCCATTCTGTAACAGAACTGGTCCTTCTTGGGGTGACTTCGCTGTTGGAGCAGGTTCTTCTTGGGGTGTGCTGGGTGGTAAAGCTGGCCCGTCTTGGAGTGCATTCTGTGGCGATGCCGGACTTTCCTGGGGTTTGCTGGCCAAGCCGTCCACTTTGCCTGCGGTGGCCTTGTGTCCCTCTGGTGCCATTTCTGGTGCCAAGGTTTCGGCTTCTTCTTCTACAGGCTTGACAGATGATCCTGCAGGGAGAAGTTGGTAATATTGGCTCTGATGTGGAAAGTGTACAGATTGAGACAATAGTCATCATTACAATGGTGGCATTGCTTCAAAAGTGACCCATGTCAATGTCAAGAGGCATGACATTAGAGAGTTAGAAACAACAGCTTGGCCAAGCAACCAAGCGATGAAGTTAACGCAGTGAGATGGGCGGAAGCCAGTGGCACAAAAACACAAATGAGAGAACAGATAAAAGCAGCGAGGCTGAGTTGCAGCTTGTAGTTAAGTGGCTCAGGAACAGAGCTAGAAGCTGCGGATGGAAGCCGCAGTCTCTTGTCCTTACCAGGTTGGCTGGTATCCCTATGCATTTCACTAGAAGGGAGGCTTTCCGAATCGCACCTGGGCCTTGTCTTCCTGAGGGTGAACCCTTTCCTGATATCTGCCAGGAGGTGGTCAATGATACAGCCATCGTTCTGTGGCATGAGGCCTTTCTTGACTGGTAACAGAGGAGGGGAGAAGGACACTCATGTTCTGTATTTTCAAATCACATCTTGGTCTGAGAGGAAATTTTTGAAAGGAAATCTGACACTCTTAGGAAAAGAGAGAGACGAGTGTAGCAACTCACTTATTTTTCCATTCTCCCCTTTCTGT